>NC_143528.1:21680572-22025572 GCF_031878675.1 Megascapheus bottae | reverse complement strand
ACATTTTTTCCAATTGAATTATGATTTGAAATGGCATGAATATTGATCAAATTTCTAAACTGAATTTCCCAATTTTTAGATTGTGGTGTAAACCATGCCACAGGTTGTCATAACCGATTCAGTATGTTTTTAGCAATAGTCAGTGAAGCATGGAGTTATTTAAAACTCACTGAAATATAGGAGGTAATCTGCTGTAGGGTATCAACAAATCTCCCTTAACCCCTTCTTCCCTGAATTGCACACCAGTAGCCAAGATCATATCCGTGGTAATGATGGGTGATCCTGCATGCATGAATGTGAGTGCTCAGGAGGCTTTCCCCACACTTACATGTTTGAAACAATAAGGGAACACTGTTTCTAGAGGTTATCGATGCAGAGGAAAGGGGAGAGTATGTCTTGGCCAGTATGCCATTGCTCCAAAATGACAAAGGAGAGAGTAAAGAAGTACTGCATCATTAAGAACTTTTATTTCCAGAGAAGGTTACATATTTTACAAGGCTGAAATCTCTCTCTCTCACATTTTCATTCAGATGAGAGTAAGGTCTTCTAGTTTTCTGTGCCTATTCTGGGAGAACTTTCTAAAATGAAACATGGCTTTGGGTTTGCTGTGGGTTAATTAAGGTTCCTGCTCCTGTTCTGTGATGACACAAGTCAATCTCTAAAAACCCTCTGAATCAGTCATTTGTTAGGGTTCAGCAGAACCAAGCAGTGTTCAATTTCCAGATCTTACCTCTCTGGGTTGTACAAAACATCTTGGCATTCACAAATAGAAAGCGAGCTTCAACTCTGAGCAGTCTTTCCATTCCTTCCAGTAAGGAAATGGGAAGGACGTTGAGTGAAGAGAGGTGGGAAGAGAGGGAGAGTGAAAAGGAGGAAAGAAAGGGGAAAACTATGTTAGGGAAAATGAAATGGAGATGAATATCTTCCTTGTCATCTTTGTTTTATTAAACAGCGTTAGTATGCTGTGTGTGTGTGTGTGTGTGTGTGTGTGTGTGTGTGTGTGTGTGTATGTGTGTGTGTGAATTTTTTTGAGACATTGGTTTGCCATGTGTGACCTAGAACTTTCTGTGTAGTTCAGGTGGCCTTGACCTTTTGGTCCTCCTGCCTTGCCCACCCAAGTACTGGAGTTACAGGCATGTGTCACCACACTTAGCTCAGTATTATTATTTTTTTCCTGCCACTATGTACTTCTACATCTCTGTCATCTGCTGCAGTAAATCATATATTTTATCCTCAACACTGAGTTGAGAAGGGGGAAAATAGCACAAGGGAGGAAATGTATATACATAAAGTCAGTACCAGATTTAGAATATAACAAAAATATACTGTAGATGCCTTTTTAAAAACTATAACTCTCTGAACGACATTTTTCCTTATTTAGGGAGCCCCTATCACTTGCTAATGTGGCTGTAGCTGTTTTGGCTTTGTTGACATAGAAACCATCAATAAAAGAAATTAGCATTATTAACAAGTGAGTGTTTTATTAAATGCTTATCCTTTACAGTTTACAATGTGCAGTAATACATTGGAGAACACCCTTTGAAGAAGACAGCAAGTATCATCTTTCTTACAATAAATGAGGAAATTGAGGGTCAGAGACATTAAGTTTTGTGGATGAATAATCGTGGTTTCCTTTTGTAGTAAGGCTTTCTATAAACTAGTGTGTGTGTGTGTGTGTGTGTGTGCGTGCGAATGCAATCATAGAATCCTGGCATAAATGGAGATAGATGGGTAAAAAGAAATAAGTGAATCGACAGATAAATTATTGCCACTTATATACACTACTTGGCAATGAGGGATTGCCCCCCACCCTGTGTTAATATAAGCGATAGAATGTTCAACAGATAGTTTTAATACAATTAAAGTGATCTGTTGTGCCTGAACTTGACTGGAGGCACTGCAAGAAAGATGGTTAAAATGTCCTTCCAAGATTATCCTCTTTTAGAATATAAAATTGGAGAGAATTTCTGAGAAACGATTATATGACTTACTTTGTATACTCTACAAGATATATTGTCGAGTCACAAATCAAGCTGCTTTCTAAAAGATGTTAAGTAGCACTGGATACATTTCTTTAATATTTTAATTGAAATATGAAGCAACTGTTCAGAATTTTAATTTCTGGTAGACATATGAGATCCTTTAATTAGTAGTATATCCGTTCTTTTTTTTCTTGCTGAGTATTCTCCTGAATAAGAATAAAAGCAGCAAAATTAGACAATGTATGGAAAAGGAAGTCCTGGCTCTGTAAAGCTTTACCAGGGAGAGTCTCCAGACCCCATATTTCTGGCCAGAATGTACAAATGGGGGAAAATTCTTTTCCTGGCATGAATTGTGTAACAGTTGTTTGTGTACCTTGAAGCTTAGCAGACTCTATCAAAGGTAATCAGTGAAATAAATCTCTGCTTTCAAAGGTAAAAATGGCACACACATCAATGTTTACAGAAGTATTTTTAAATTAAGACTATTTTTTATTTAAAGTATCATATTTAAGTCATTTGGATTTCTTTGTGCTGTAAAATTGCATATATAAACAGTTCACTTCCTGGCCCTAGGTGAAGCTGGGAAAGTATGGTAAGGAGAGACAGCTCAGCTTATAATAACACTTGCCATGCTGAGCCTGCTGATTTCTTCAGCAAGTTAGTAGAGAGCACACACGTTAAGCTGGTCAGCTGTGCATTTGGACATCCTTCCTTTTGTGATTGTGGGCCAGTTAATTTATCCTTGTTTACTTCTGAAAATGGGGTTCCAGTGTCCATTTTCTAGATTTCATGGAAATAGTTATGGAAATCATATATGGATTCTGTGTTCACATAGCCAATATACAAGAGCAGTTTTGACTTGTTTTTGTCTCAAGGTTTATAAACTTTGCAATGGTCCACAAGAAAGAATTTTGTTGGATTTCAGCATGAGGGTTGAGGCTTCTGCACATGAAGAAAATGGATGTACTAGAGAGATGAGATGGAGCTTATATGTGGGCAGGAGATAGGATGGGATTGGCTTTTGGAAGTGTTGCCTTCCAAATAGAGCAATACTAGTATTTACTGAGGAACATCAGTAACACAGACAAGCTTCCCTAACAGAGCTGGATCTCTCCCTGGTGACCAGTACCTGATAGAATTAAAGACAGTTCTGTAGTACAGGGATGTAGGACTATGAAGAATAGAATGGTTAGGATATTCCTGGGCTTGAAATATGGAGAAGTAAATGAGGACTGGAACAGAAAATTGATGAATGACACGTGGTTTAAAATCTGTGGAAAGAATTTGGGAATCCTTGGAAGGAAAGAGCCACCTTTCAGAAGGAGGGACCACAGATAATCATCACATTTCACATGTTAGCCAGGGAGATGGAAGGTGTCTCCAGTGCCAATGAAGAGATGCTTGTAGCATATATGCAAATCATTCAAGCGTCCAGAACGAGCCTTTTCTTGAGTGACTTGAGTTTCACTAAGGGGTAGGCTGTTTTTAAAATGTAAGTTAGAATATGGATCTTTCAGAGATCAAAATTTGATCTGATCTAACAGCAGTGATAATTTTTAAATAATCTATCTCAGGAATACACAGATCAGCACAACAATAGTAATGATTTTTTAACAGGGAATTTGCAATATCAATGAAGAATAGATCTATGAGGAAATCTAGGTGAAGGACAACTGCCCTGAGTATTTTGTAATAGTACTGAACCTGTGTAAGTGCCTACTTTTGTTATTCCATCCATTCCCTTGTTTGAGAGGAGGCTCCTTAAGTGAGAATGGCCTTGTGTGTGTTTTCAAAGACAGCAAAGAGTAAAAACTGGGTAGGGTGTCCTACTCCATTGCCAGGCTCAGCGAAAAGAAATTGTAAAAAGCAGAAAGTGGCAGTCCATTAAAGGATTGGGGAAGCAAGCTAGATTCCTTCACTAAGGAGGAAATGAATGCATATAGTGCCAGCTCCTGAAGGAGACAGGAGTCCAAGGGCAATGATCTATTTATTCTTCATTGCTTCAATCTGGGCACCAAAATTGTAGGAGAATGATGAGTAATGGACTTTAATGAGTTTCTATTTCACCAATGCTTAGATGGGCTTCTTGAACTTAGGTTATCAAGAACAAAGATATTAATTGTGGAAAACTAAAATAATTATATGAAAATGAACTGAAATCAAGTTAATTCTGTGTATATGTGTGTTTGTATTATATGCAGCCCAGCTAGATATAATTCTTAGAAATCATATATTTTTGCTAGGTGAGGAAAAAATTGAGAGATAGTTCCAGTCCTTTCTATTGGACAGAGTATCCCTCTACTTTGGTTCCAAACTGGATTGCTCTACAATAACTGGCAGCATTATGGCTGCAAGAATGCCCAGAATTCTTCTGCAGTTTCTTAATGGCAGTTTAGAACTTTCTGTCCAATTTGGTTCTTTCTGCCATAATTCCTGTGGCTGCTGTTCTTCTCTCTCCCATCCATTATCCTCTCTTCAAATTTGTAAATTCAGTTGTTTCTTAGAACAGCTGAAGTGGTAGAGGTGCTTCTTTCCGTGGACTCAAGACACAGTGACTTTTTCTTCACACTCTCACGCTTGGCATTTGATGACCTTGTTCTTTTCATACGTCCTCCAAGAGGAGACAATGCAAGTCCTCTTTGTTCAGTTCCCACTTGGTTTCTCGAGCGGCTGTTTCTCAGTTCTTAAAATGTAAGTCTCCCTTGTCCTGGTTGCCCTCAAGGCACTCATAGTTTCTTGGCCTTGGGATCCTAAGTGTATGAGCTTTGCAAGCCTTAACCTCTTCCCCTGTGACAGGAGCTGCCTGGATTTTGGTCAGTGGCCATTCTGCAGAACACTTGCATAGCCATCAGGCAGCCAGGATGCAGAGCTCTGTGATCTTTCCAGGATGTTAAGTTGTCAGTGGTCACTCCAGTCTCTGCTTTGAGCATGTGGTCTATGGTCTATAGGTGAGAAACAATTTGGCCTCCATGAAACTAACTTTTAGGAAACATTGGTACAATCTAATATTTTCTTTATGTGTATGTGCAGACTTTTTTCTTCTTCTACTTTATTGTCCTTTCAAAATATTCTCTTTTTTTCATGGCTTCAGGGCAATATTCATATGTCCAAATCACTCCTGTACCAATAGAAAAATCCCTCTGCAGCACTTTTAAATATTTTTTTAAAATTTTGTCTTGTTGCATTAGCCTTGAGGTTCAGGGCTTTTGAAATTTTCTTTAAAGCAAAGCGTATTAAGTGTAAGATGAATATCTTAGTATTCTGTGAGAATGGGTAGGGTGACAGAAAGATGCCAATGACTTTGAGAAGTCACTTTTCAGCACCACATTCAGTTTCCTTATAAGTAATATGAAAGTATGCTTGATGTATGAGTTCACTTCATGTGGAATCTTAGGGGGAAAATTTAAAATACTCACTTAAAGGATAAAATAGTGGTTACTAGAATAGAGGGGTGGCAGTGAGCAGATGTAGGTCAGAGACTACATAGTAACAGATACGTAAGATGAACAATTCTAGAAATCTAATCTATGGTATGAGAGTTACAATGTATAATATTACAATATGGATTTTCAGCTAGTGAATTGAATTGATTTTACCTACACAAACAACAAAAAAGGTAGTTCTTCAAGAGGACTGACATCTCAGTTTCACTATGTAACTATTTTATTAGCTAGCTATCTCATAATGTTCTATAAACCTTAGATATTCATACAATGAATTGTATATGTGTATTTGCATTTGTATGTCTACATATGAACTTTATTACTTATAGTTCAGAGATTACAACGCTGGAAATTTTGTGAGACCAGGCTTTTAAAACAATATTTCTTTTCACATTCCATCCTACTGATTTCTCTCCTGGTGTGTCCTCAGACTCTATGCTATGCCTACCAGTTCATAGAAGAACTCAGGAAATGCTCATCTCTGTCACTGCTAATTGGTGTCTTACATAGATGTATTATCTAGCTATCAGGTGTCTTTTTACTTTGTGACAACATGGCATTGAGAACCTTCGTTAAGAATGCTTACAGAATGTATTTTTATGCTCACAGATATTTTTTTAGGATGACTTTCAAGCTTTTGAGGGACAGGAGCTGATTTCAGAAATTCATCCTTCATTGGTAGCATTCTGGTAGGATTTCTATCTTTGTCTTATTGTATAAAATGATGAATTTTTGCATGTGTGATGAATAACATGTCTGGACAATGCCTTTGTAGACTTGAACACAAAGGCACACAAAGGCAGTAGTTTCTTCCCTTTGTAGTTCAGGTTTTTTGGAGCCTCCTTGTGTAAGGCCAGAGTTCATGGGTCAGAGGTCACTCTAGGATTTTGCTTGTAGGTGATCTTGCCAGTCCTGAACACACACAGGTTAGATCTGTGGCTCCATGAGTCAGATTGTATAAATATGCCTTTAATAATGTTGATGATGACTTAAACACCCAATATGTGTTTTAGATACATGCATTTTCTTTGTCGGAAAATATATGAAGGAAAACAGCTCAATGGACTTTCGCTTCAATGTTCTTCACTTTATACTAGTAACATCATATTTCTTATTTCAGCTTTAACCCTCTCTCTCTCCTTTCTCTCTCTCTGTCTCTCTCTCTTCTTCTCTTTCTGTCTCTCTCCTCTCCCCTTTCTATCTTCCTTTTTCTTTTTCAGTTAACAGATATAGTGCCTTCTGTTGAGGGGAGAGCTTGAGAGGAGTTTCAAGAAAATCATTGTTCACATTTTAGAGGTTGTTTATAATAACTTTCCCTATGCTATAAAAATGTTAATAGCTTTTGAAGAATAAAAACTCTGTAATAATTGCCCATCTATATACAGAGTCTTATGGTTTTAGCTGCAATCTATGGTCCCGAGTGGAGAAAGTGTAACATAATACCTTCTATTTATGCATGCTTTATGAACTGATTTACACAAGGGGCTTTGTATTTATAAAACTGCATCTCACTTTATTTGCATCTTAGCTATTTAGTATTTGATTTGCCAAGAGGGCAAAATTTCGTTTCTAAAATGCAGCAATGTGACCTTAGACTCAATATGTATATACACCATTAAGTGCATCTTTAAAGAGTTTTGAAAGATGACTTTGTTAGAAGATCAGAACCCAACTATAGGTCCTTAGACATTTCTGTAATTCATAAAGCTCAGATTCAATTTCTCTTGCTACCAGAAGTCATAATAAGAGTAACAAAGAATTTCCTTAATGAATTGGTGGAATATAGTGTATATCACATTGAAGAATGTTTCCAATTCTAAAATTTGGAAAGATGGTGTTTAAAGGCACTCTAGTTAGTTATCTCAACAGGTGGTAGCTGGTAATTGATAATTATATTTAAAGTATGTGCATTCATTGTGGTTGGTAGTAATATAGCATTTTTATCCACAGATCTCAAAGCATGTGTGAATAAATATGCATTATTTCCCTATTTTAAATAGCCAGAGACTCACTGAACGTTAATTGGATATAAGCAGACAGAGAGATTTCATTTCATGTCCCCTGCTTGCTTGAAGCTACTAAAAAAAATTCTTCCCAGAAACTGGGATGAAGAACACACTGTACCTGATCTTTAAATAAGTATGTTCGGGAGTACAATGCCAGCTCTTAGCGCAGCCACACAGAGCACAAAATGCCCTTGCATATATCCCCTACACTCCTCACATCTAGGCACACAAAGACTTCTGGCAATTCAGAGTAGTCATTGTTCTAAATCCTCATCTGCTCCCTTGTGCTATACAACAGGTAAACAAAGCTAGAGATGTGATGATATTTCTTACATCCTCTATGGGACTTCCAGTCCTTGATAGACCAATTGATTCTGATAATATTGATTGGCAACCTGGCATGCTTGCAACAGGACAGGGAGGGAGACAACCAGAGCTCTATTGAGGCTGGCATTCCAGGAACTCAAAATGATCCCTGCTTGGCTTCTGCCTGCTCTCAGCTTGAACCTTCCCATTTGTACCCACCCTGCACAAGGAAAGTTATCCTGTCCGTCTTCGGTAAAGATTTTCCCATCTTGTGGATCCCCCATCGTATAAGAAAATAGTTCTGAGTGTTTGTTTCAGTTTGTTCAGCATTGACTTTTAACAGCGTCTCTTTCTGTACTATGGGGTGGCCTTGAGCTTGCCATCCCCCGCTTCAGTGTCTTGAGTATAGGGACTCCAAGTGTGTGCTACCATGTCCAGAGGAATTTTCTTTCTTGTAGTTTGTACTAATTTAAATTTTAGTATTTATGTCATGAAAATAATAGTGATGTTAAATATAGTTATAGCAACACTCCCTTTCTACCTGTTGTTCTCCCATAGTCTAAGAACATGAAAGAGGCAATTTTCCCTGGCAAAGGAGTGAGTGCAAAGGAGTGGACTCCTATTCCAGGCTCAAGGCTGTTCTGTGGTGAAAAGAGGAGAAAATTGACTACCAAGAACTCTTGGAGTTTCAATGTCAGAGGACATGCTGAAGTGCTTCCTGTTTATTATAATTACCATTATAATCACTATTATTAATATTTCTTTCCCAGAGAGTACCAGAAATATTTTACTCATTTAAACATCTCCACCCTCTATTCTTTTGTTTTCCTTATTACTAGTTTCCATTCATTGGTTTTTTTTGAGTTTCTAGCCAATCTTCCAGAATGTCTATCTAATTCTGATAAAGTTCTTACTCCCCTAAAGGTGCTGGTTTGAGTCTGGAGATGCTGGTAGTTAGCTTTGATTTCTAATTGAGATTACTCTGGGTGGGAGGAAGTACAAATTGCTTATCCTTGGATCCATTGTCTCATTTACCTCTCCTATCTTTCTTTGTTTTTAAATTTGGCTCAGCCCGCCTTATGGTGAGTTTCTGCTTCAGTGCTTTAAAGTTTGTGCCTCTGTGTTTCTTTACTCAGGTTATGTTTCATGGGCAGCTGCTTACAAACTTAAAACATGGGAAGAACCCTGGCAAACAGCAGTGTGAGATTTGGGCCAAAAGGTGATGCCCCGGGCAGGAATGTTCCTGCCTCTTGTTCCATGAGGACCTCTCAGCTGTTTCAGGAGTGGCTCTTTTCCTAGAATAGCGGTAGCGTGCAGCTGGTGGTTGCCAACAACCCCATGCTCTCTGTACCAGGGTTGGCTCTGCAACAGCTGGTATGCGAGCACACCACCAGCATTCCAAGCCTCCTCTGCACTGGCATTTGCACTTCGGCAAACTTCCAAAGATGTATTGAGTGATGTGCAATTTCTTCCCACCACTTGTGGAAATCTGGGTGTGAGAAGGAGAGAAAATGGTAACTGGGAGGCACCATAGATTAAAGTGGCCAGAGTCCTATTTGTTCTGCATGTACCTGTGATAAACATTTGAAATCACTTGCCTAAACTCCCTGTTAGCTAACTGTACCTATTCAAGACTCTTATTTTCCATACCATGGCTATCTCCAGCAGTTTTGTTTTATCCTAATTTGAGGTTCTTACAGAAATTAGTCTCTGGTGTGTGTACAGATGTCTACTTACATGTGTCTTTGTATCTCCCTAGGTCTTCAAGCTGTAAGGGCTTTAAATTTCATTTTTGTTCAGTACTCTGAGCCTCCCTTCTTTTCAGCCCTAGTGTAAGGCCTAGAGAGAATTTCTTCTTTCACTGGAGTCCGAGCATTGTCAAGAAGAAAAGGGAAAGAGAAGCCCAGAGTCCCAGTCTTCAGAACTATTTGATTGGATTTAGAGGAATCTTAGCAAAATGTCTATTGTGTACTCGTTGTATATCCTTAGGAAAGCACTAATTGTCTACTCCTTGAAGGCACAGATACCGCAGGCTCTGAAGTCTGCAGGAGAGCAGTGTCCATGGGAGGTGAGCCTGCATATACCAAGCTAGTTTCTCCATATCACCTACATTAAGTCACAGCATCCCACAACTGCCATGTTAATCCAAGGCCGGAACTTGGCAAACCAGCAGTGGAAGTAGCATGAGAAATTCTTTAGCCTCCTTCTCAATTGTGAGCAGGCACAAATGTGGCTACCTGTGTGTTGGTGAGTGAAAGTCCCAACACCCATTCTCAAAGTGCCTTTGCTCTGTACAGCACAGGCCCCTGGCTCGCCAAAAACTCCTTGTATGTTTTGGGGTTCATTTGACACAGGAAGTTGACGGCCATGATACAGTTTCAGTGGGAAAAGCATATTCCAAATTCCTACACAACTGCTTCAAAAACAAACTTCTGAAATACAACCTGTTCATAAGTTGTGGAGCGCCTGTATTTAATACTTTTTTGGCAGTATATATACTTCCCAATTTTATGCATCTTATGGAAGGGGACATTCTGCAAACTGTTTAAAAGTCAACTGAAGTTTGGATTCTTTCTCTAGCTTGTATTTCATTTATTCTTTGGCTACATACTTGACACATGGCAAGTCACTGACACAATTTCTTTCCAACTTAGCAAGATATTTGGGGGTAATTCTTTTTTAAAGCTAAAGGACAATATCTTAGTTGATGAGATCATTACTGGTTCTGTTGTTGTTTTGTTTTGCTTTCATTGTCTTTGGGATGTAACCATGACCCTCCTTTCAGGAGGTGCTGCAGATATGTGGCAGCTGATAGAAAGACTTTCCTCTCCCAGATCTTCTTGGATGTAGGTGTAAATTTTCTTCCAATTATCTGAGATAGTTCTTAGTTCCGTTGAAGTATGTACCCATTTCAGCTTTCTCAGTTTTCCAGGTTTGCCTTGTGATGTGTGTGTGTGTGTGTGTGTGTGTGTGTGAGAGAGAGAGAGAGAGAGAGAGAGAGAGAGAGAGAGAGAGAGAGAGAGAGAGAGAGGAGGGGGGGAGAGTACTGGGGTTTGTGTGTGGGGGTGGGGAAGTGAGAAAGAGAGGGGGGGAGAGAGGGAGGGGGGGAGTGTACTGGGGTTTGAACTCAGAACGCTGAGCACTATCCCTTAGCTTTTTCCTTCAAAGTGGTTGCCCTACCATTTGAGCCATCTCTCCACTTCTTACTTTTTTTCTGGTTAGTTGGAGAAAGAATACCCATGGACTGACCTGCACAGGTTGGTTTTGAATCGCTATCCTCAGGTGTCAGCCTCATAAATAGTTAGGATCGCAGGCATGAGCCAATAGCACTCAGGAGGATCTCAGATTTTGTGTCACTGGAATGTCCTTTCCAAATGGGAAGTTGTGATGTGGGAGATTGATTCCTTTATGAACCCGAGTAGTCATGGAGGTGAAGCTGGAAATAAGGCTTTAGAGTCTATGACAAAAGAAGGGAGCTCCAAGTTCACTATTGGGCCTGCTTCCTCCTCCGAAACTGTAATATTTTCTGCCTTAACCATCGTTAGACTTCTTGACCCAGACTCTACAGACTCCTTCAGGAGGCAAGAAGCCAAATATACTGTTCAAAAGGGATTGTCCACGCAGAGCTAATAGCTCTCAATCTATAAAGAATAACTCTGAGCTGCACAGTTTCCTCCTTAACTACATTGCTGTCTAAGCGGCTGGCAATCATTTATATAAAAGGTAAATTCAGCAAGAATTCCTTTCATTCATATTTTTGTGATAGCAAGCCTATTATATGCCCAATGCCATGTTAAATGTTAGAATCATAACTATCAATAAGATACAGTCTTTATTTTGAAGAAAGGCATAGATTATAATATGTGTATATGCACAGTATTGGAGAAACTGGGCTGGAGAATAGTCTGGAGAAGTTAAAAGCATGAGCTTAGGTTGAATCTAAAAGCATAGAAAACAGGACTGTGAAGAACATGCTAAGCCAAAAGTTGAAAGTCACTGGGAACAGAAAATTAGTCAGGGTATAAAAGACAGTAAACACATTTCACTTGCTGACTCACAAACCTCTCAGATTCTCCTTCACCCTTGCACCAGCATCTCATGACCTCACCGGGTCTCAGTAGACTCCTATTTAGTATCCTTGGGGATGTACCATACTTGTTGGCAAAGCAAACACCTGTGCATATTAGAGGACTAAAATGTCTCTAAGGTACAGTAATGATTTTGGATTGAAAGCATATGGGCATTTGTAGAAAAAATACAAACAGGTTTAAGAATGTTCTCTATGTCTCTGATCATAAAGAAATCCTCAAATGTATGTAGTTAGCTATCTGTTTACATGATTGTAGAGGTATGGACACTAAATGTATGGACAGCAAAACCATGTCTTCTTAGATGGTGCTTTTTCAGAAAGCTCTGATATGTAAATCACTAGTGTCAATGGAGACAGATGTGTGTCCTGTCATGTGGTGAGCATTGTGAAGTTTCTAAAGTACTGATCTTGTGTGCTCTAATGTACTAATATTGGAAGTTAGAGAACAGCAGAAAGCAAACATCAGCCTTCAGATGGGGGGGGGGGACTGGAATTACTACCCACACACGCACACATACACACGAACACACACACACACACACACACACACACACACTCACACACATATATACAGCAGGCACAAACATAGTGGACCACTAAGGTACAGAAGCCTTCATACTAAGAGGAAAAATAATCTGTTATTATTATGTGCAGGGAAAGATGGTTCTGGCACTCTCCTTATTAAGTTCGAAGTTTTGTAGAGGAAATTAGTTACAGATAAATGAATGCACATGCCATGGATGTTTCAAAAGTACCGATAAAGAGAGAAGCAGAAAATGGTAACAGAAAACCTTACCCTGGTCATGGATTTCAAGGCTCAATGACCAGTGGAGGATAATGCATGATGAATGAAAAAGGAAATGGGTTATGAGAAAGATTCTAAGAAAAAAAGGCATTTGAGACCCTACTATGATGTAGAAGAAGACTGCCAGGACCAGCTCTGCAGTTACGGACTGCGTCATGCAGTGAACCATTTAGGAAGTAACTGTTGACCACCTTCCATGTACAAGCACCGCTGTGGGTGCTAAAAGTCTAACAGTCATCAAAAGAGTCTAAAAATTTCCCTGCTTCTTGGGGTTTACCCTTAGCTGACTGTTGTCTCAAAGGCAAAGAGAGTTCTTGAAGAGTTTGTCCTGGCAAGAGATAATCCAACTTGTATTTTCTACTAAACCTAAGGCAGGGCTGGCTTGTGAGTACTTTGAAGAAAATACAATAGCAGAATCCCTGTTCATTCCTTTAGCTAACCCAGGAGCTTTAACATGTTATATATTGTTTTCTCCAAGAACAAAATTCCATGTGATTTCTTAACTTTTGTTTAAAAATACCAAACAAGTGGTGCGTAATTATTTAAAGCTTTCCATTTTACACTAAGACATCATATTTCTGGAATTAATATATCTGGACTAACAAAAGGAATGCCTCCTGATGGACAACTTCCTGCAAATCTGCTTGCAGTTACTCTCATTGCTCCTGAAGCAGTGTGGTTGATAAGAAATGACAAACTATAATATGTTTCCTTACATAGACCATCTGCCTATTCACAGTATGGACATTAATTCTCATAAACAGTCACTTCAGCTATGTGAATGCCTGGTTTTCTTTTATATGTTCATCCATAGGCAATTACTTCTCATTTATGTGATTTTTATAATGGACCCCACAAAACTTGTTTCCCCCCCTAGGGTAGATTTTTTAAATAATTTAATGTAAAATTTATATGTGAAATGTTTATAGGCTAAATTATTTATATGTGAAGATATTTCAGCAAGGTTGTTCTGGAATGTGAAGTAAAAGTCTCTCAATTTCTCAATCTCTCTCTCTCTTTCCCTCTCTCTCTTTTACTGCCAATTGAACTCAGAGCCTCAAAATTGCTTTATCATTATATCTACATCCTAAGCCCAAGAAACTAATTCTGATGAAGAAAACAGAGTCCAGGGATTTGTAAAAGATATTCATAGACATTGAAACATTAAGCTATGAATTTCATTTATTTTTTTTGTGCTGGTACTAGGTCATAAACTTAGGCCACCTGCTCTTGCCTGCTTTATTGCCTAAGTCTGGAACTCTGTCACTTGAGCCACACCCCCTCTTCTGGCTTTTTGTTAGTTAATTGGAGACAAGAGTCTTACAGATTTATCTTCCTGGGCTGGCTTTGAACCCACGATCCTCAGATATTAACCTCCTCATTAGGGAGGGAGATTACAGGTATGAATCATCTAGTTAAGCTATTAATTTTTTTTTTTGCCAGTCCTGGGCTTGAGCTCAGGGCCTGAGCACTGTCCTTGGACTTTCTCAAGGCTAAAGCTCTACCACTTGAGCCTCAGCACCACTTCCAGCTTTTTTCTATGTATGTGGTATTGAGGAATTGAACCCGGGTCTTCGTGCATGCTAGACAAGCACTCTACCACTAGGCCAAACTCCCAGCCCTAAGCTATTAATTTTAATAGTCTTAAATTTGTCTGTCTACAGTATTAGACCTCATGGACTTCTGTAGCATTCCTTAACCAAAACCCATTAATAAGTTAGGATTTTTTTTTAATTTAGAAAGATAATGATAAATATATTATCTACTATAAACACAATTTACAGAAAGAAGTCTGATACTATTCCTGTATGTATATGTGTGGACATTTCTTCCACAAATTCCTGAATATTCATTCTTAGGCAGATAAAGTGCACAAGTCAGTGTAATTTTTGTCACCCACTAAGTTTTCTTCATTCATTATTCTTAGTTTTCTTTTCTCTAGGCTTCACTCTACTGGTGAGAGATTATGGGTCTATAATAGAATCACCAAAAATTTGGAAAAATTTCAAATCTAGTGTTTGGTATTCAGACCCAGAAATGACAAATACAGCTTGAAAGACTCATCATCATCTGTCTGGTTTCTTCTGTCTCCTCTCCAGAGTGATGCTAGGTGGCTTGGTTAATGGGATTACTTTAATAATAGTGGAGAAATGAATGAAACAATGAATCGACATGAAGTGGTATGATGAAACAAAATCACAATGTTTCTAATTACAAATAACTCCTTCTCCTTTTCTATTTCTTAGCTACTTTGTCCTCACAATGTGAATCTATGATCAGATGATCCCAGGATTCTTCCCCAGCCATAGAACAGGCCCCAAACATTTTACAACTGAGAAAAAAAAACAAATAACAACAACAACAAAAAGGAGAATAGATGAAGTTCATGCCTTTTTTTTAGTCTGTGTGATTCTTTCCATTCAGACCAGAACATTTTCTCCTGAAGGCCCCAGTCTAGCCTCTTACTGGCTTTAATAGTTCAGCCTACCCCACCAACCCTTGATCCCTTATCATTCTCTGAAATTCCTGTTTGTTTCACTGTTCACTTCCAGTGATCTGCCTCCTAATGAGAGCGTGTGTTTCTTTCAGGCAGGGACTTGTTCTCTGTTGAATTCCTTAGGACCTAGGACTTGACAGGCAAATGGACCATGTGTTCAATGGGTAAATGAGTGAATGAATTTCTTTATTATTGTAGATGATAGTACTATGAAAACCATCTGTTTTATTAACACACAAATACTAGTAGTCTATTTCCTCCTCTGCAGCTTATTTTAGTGATTATGTTGAAAAAAAAGAAAAGACATAAGTCAATATAAAGGATCAAGATAATTTTCATCCCAGGATTTGAATTCAGAGCCTTATACTTGTTAGACAAGTTCTCTAGCAATTGAGCCGTGCCTTTAGCCCTTTTGTACTTTAGTTATTTTTCAGGTAGAATTTTGAAGTTGTACTAGTTTTAGACCTCAGTCCTCCTACCTATACCTACCCCATAGCTGGGAATATAATTGTGAATCACCATGTCCAGATTTTTCTCTTGAGATGGGGATAGGGTTCTCACTAATTTTGTGCCTGAGCTGGCTTTGAACCATGATCTTCCTGATCTCTGCCTCCCATGTAGCTGGGATTACCGGTGTGAATCAATAGGTCTTGTCTTGATTTTTAAATGGTTCTTCCAGGAAAATGTTTTATCTATCTATCTATCTATCTATCTATCTATCTATCTATCTATCTATCTATCTGTCTATCTATCATCTATCCTATCATTTTTGTCATCTAGTTTCTAGCTAGCTCCTAGAAAATATCCTAACAGAAAGATAGTTCTATTTTAATTTTTTGTTATTGCTCCATATAATAGCACAACTAATACTCCATTCAGTGTTTCATTTATTGAATTCTTTCCGTTGTTTGTTAGAAAATTAGTTTCATTTTTAAACGTTGCTCCCAAAAGCTTATTATAATAATCTAATATTTAGTGTGTTCAAAAACTTTCATGTTGCTATACAAATAAATGGTTTCCTCAAGAGTTAAGTTTATCTGAAAGGGAAGAAATGGCAACTTTATAGGGTTTTGTTTAGCTGGAAATTAGATTGAACAGAATTCATGCCAAACAGGAGCAGAGGCAGGGAAGGAAGAAAATAGCATGGCTGACACTTTAAATGAAATAAGAAGGAAGGACAGTAGTAACTAATGTTTGTTGCTCATAGTAATATTATATACCAAATAATCATGGAAAAACTTCAGTGGAAAAAATTATGATACCTACCTTACTATAAAGAAAAAAGCCCAATTGATGAATAGTTTATTATTTTCAAAGTATAAAAATTGGATAATTAATTTTACATCACTTGACACATTTTTGCCTTTCTAAAATTAAATTTCTAAGAGAAATAGATTTAGGAGCAAATTTCACAAAACAACATTCATTAAAATGGTTGGGAAAAACAATACCATAACTGTTGTAGAGTAAATGAAACAGAAGAAAATAAGAGTAGCTTATCTTGCTTTGTTGCTAACTGTAGAGAGAGGATTTCTATGATTTGTTTTTAAACAAAAGACATTGGCATTTGTATTATACTCAGCATTTATCAAGGCAGTGATCATCCACAGACACTAAGAAATTCCAAAGCAAAACTTATGTCCTGTACTCGCTGTCACAACCCCAGAGAGAGAGAGAGAGAGAGAGAGAGAGAGAGACAGAGAGAGAGAGAGAGACAGAGAGACACAGAGACAGAGAGACACAGAGACAGAGACAGAGAGAGAGAGAGAGAGAGAGAGAGAGAGAGAGAGAGAGAGAGAGAGCGCGAGCATGAGACTGTGTGTGTGTGTGTGTGTGTGTGTGTGTGTGTGTGTGTGTGTGTGTGCGTGCATTGAGGTGGGGGAGCTGCCCTGTCATGCTTGTCAGTGAGATACTAGAAGCAGCCGAGGATGGAGAAACACAGACACATGCTCATTGCATTCTTGAAATATTTTCTCCCGGCTATCATCATAACCTCTGTCTTCTCTGGATTAATCCTTTTTCTGGTTCACTTTGATCCCAGTTCTCTGTTAGGCCCCTGAGATGCTGAATAAATTGTGAAACGGCGGTGTCAGGATTAGAGATAAAAAGGGAGATACAGACCATGTGTCATCAGCATGCTGATCTCGGGGTGAAAATGCCTCAGCTTTGCTTCAAGTTACCATATGTGAGCTTTGGACAGGTGGGTATTTGCCATTGGATCTGAGCAATTGTCCCTGGAAGGCCTCACCTAGCAGCCTGGGAGAGCAGAAAAGGACAGGGTCCAGCAGGCCTTATCCTTGGGGGTAGCATCACAGATCTTTCTCCATTCACAGGGCCTTGAGTGGAGGGACAGCAAGGCCTGAGATGAAATGCGATTCTGCAACTAGCAGGCCCTTTCATATAATTACCATATTACATGGATTTGAAACCAGACACATTTATATCCCCAGAGATCTGTCCACTGAGCCTTTGGGATTATGATTATTTTGCTGCATCTTTTGTACTATTATTCTAGTGGCTTCATTTGATATTTCCGCCTTCTTTGAACCCCAATTCCCATCATTACTTATCAAACTCAGGATTGCTCCCTTGCATTTTTGAAGATTTTGGCATGTGGTTTGAAGCGTATCTCTTCAGTTCCCTCGATCTGCCCTCATCCTTGATGAATTAATACCCCATGTTGAAATCTCTTCTTCTAGAGAGTTGGCATTTTCATGAAGAAGTGGTGATTCCCTTCTGGTTTACTACTGGCTTTCCAGTGCTCAGCTCCTGTGAGGCATTCAGTAATGCTTTTTACTTATCTCTCCTAACAGCTTTCCATTCTTTCTGATAATGCTTTATTCTAAAATTATTAAAAGATGAGAAGCAATCATACACGCTCATACACATACATACATACTCCAGTGTTTCTTTGTTCTTTGTCAAAGGAGATATTTCTTTATTCATTCTTATGTTTAGTAGTAATCCATTCATTTGTGCCCTAGTTGGGAAACTCTCTTCTTCCTCTAGACCTCTATTTCTTGAAATCTTTTCCTTATCACCCATCATATTTGTTTTGCCAGGTAAGTCATAAAATGTACAGTGTTTTACCATCCTTTTTGAAAACATAGTTTTAGTATTCAAAGCATCTAGGCATATCCAGAGTTGAACTCAGGCCACTGTGAGTACACTGGGATGCTTAAGACAGTCTGGCAAATAGGTTTTTAGCTAAGTGTGAAGCCTGATGAAGTCTGAAGGAAGGATAAAATGCTGAGCCACTTTTACAAAGCTCAGAGTGGAGGGCACAGGCAGTTCACAGAGGGAAGAAGGGAAAAAAAGAATATCCAGTCTAAAGAACATGGAGTGCCGATGATAGGAAAACACAACTGAAAAGGAGATGGAGAGAAAATGGTCAAAACTGAGAAAGGTAGCCTAGATTGTGTTGTGATTTGAAAGCCATGGAAAAGAAAGGCTGAAGATACTTGAAATGGAATCTAAACGTCAAATCTTAATCTTAATTTAGCAAGCCCTGATTTCTTATGGAGAGCATAAAGTCCTTATGGTCAAGGACCACACAATGCCATCCATAGTGGTATAGGACAGAACACAAATTTGTGCTCTCATCAGAATTTATTGCCTCATGACATGGCAACCCTCTTGATTTGTGTGAATCCAGCCTGTGATTTTCACAGGGTATCATAATCACCTGCAGGCATGTTTCTCAGAACACATTCTTGTCATTAAGTAACATGCATCCATATTCACATCAGCAAAATAATTATATATATTTCTATTGATTTCAAATAGTAGCTTCCTCTTTAAGAGTAAGATTTCAGTAGTTCGTTTAAGAAATCAAGGAAGACAGGCCACTCATTCAAGACTGTATTCTCCAGATGCAAACAGAAAGACTGAAAAATGAAACTATATGCCTTTTGTCTTAAATATATAAACAAAGGTATTTATTTACATGTGTATATAAAATACAATAAATCTACTATATATTGCATGTGTATTTGTCTCTTATGTTGAGCAGACAAGTAAAGAAATAGCTACAGCAGAGTAATAAATATGCAACCAAAGGTATCATGGTGGTGCAAAACAATAAAAAAGTCATTCTAACTCTGTATTTTGGACTAATTTAGTAAGCATATAAGATCTTGACCAGTGGGATTGTTTGAACTAGCTGAGCATACTGGGACAATTTCTATCTACTTTGGAAGGGTTTTATTGACGCTTAGCATGGGAATCATTATGCTTTACATTCATATGAATAGACTTATGACCTCTAAGTTGGCTGATACTGCATTTGCTTCCCATTTTGTGATTATAAAATGGACAGACCTTGACCATAGTCCTAACTTCTACTTCAAGAGAAAAAAGTACACGCAGAAAAGAACACCTGTCTCCTACAACTTAAATTCACAAGTTTCCCCCTCTGGTGGAACGAACTGTATTGTGTATGATATGAATAGGGGCAATTCCCATGGTGGCTAATGTATGGAGAGAAAGTATACTTTCTGCAACCTAAAATAGAGCTGCTTAGGAAACCTTTACAATATTGCCTATGACACTTCTCACATTAAGACAGGTTCATGCAAGTCAAATCATATTAAACTTTATTAACTACTCGATGTTTTCTAATTAAACAAGTGAGCAGCTTGCAATTCTTATCCAAATTAAATTTACAAAAAAATTATTTTACTGTGTGCATTTTATAATCAATAAGTGCCTTTAATCTCCTTAAATGATCTGTAGTAGACCACTTCGGGGAGTGAAGCAATAGCTTCAGAGCCCTTTTTTAAGCTATCAACTCGTATGCTCTGCTATTATTTGCTTAATGACCAGAGGTCAGCTGCTTTGAGGATATTGACAGTCTGGGCCAAGCTAAAATCATTTTTCTCTACTCTCCCCACATCCCTCCCCCTCTCTCGTAAATTTTGTTTTGATTTTTCATTCTTTCCAGCATGCAGTATTTCCCTTTAAATTCTGCCACAGCTCCTAAATGAAGGCAGGACAGTGGCCCCAATTATTTTCTGTTTTAGCAGCCTGCAGTTTGCTTTGAATGTGGCAATCCAGATGTTAGACTCCTTAAATTAATGTGAAGGCTGCAGTCACTGCTAGCATCTGTTGGAATCAGGTCTCCCAGCATGTTAAAATGTGACTTAAGGCATAGGACTGGCATTCCAAACTTCCATCCCAAGGCCAGCAACATAGAAGAGAAAGGGATTAAGAGGCTACCATTGTGATCTCAACATAGCAACTGATTTAACATTATGAGGTGGTCTCCCAACCTTGCCATTTCTGATCAATAAAACCAGTAGTGATAATAAAAAACCATAGTGATTTTTATAGATTTGTGGTAGTTAACATATACAAGAGTTTGAAAAGCAGGTGTGCAAATATTAGTGAAACCCTATCCCAAAAATAATCCAGGCATGATGCAATACATTCATAATCCCAGGTATTAGGGAGGTGGAGGTGGGAAGATTGCCAGCCCAGAAAAATCAGCTTAATAATTTATTTGCAAAAGCAAACAAAAAGCAGAATGACAAGGAACCTAACTGGTAGATCTCCAGCCTAGCAAGTGCAAACCCTGAGTTCAATCCACAGTACTCCCTCCTCCAAACAGTGTGTGTGCATGCATGGTGTGTATTTGTGCATGTACATATGTAATAAGTTTGAGAAAATATTTTTAATGCTACACCCATATAACCTTTTGGTGGGGAGTTACTGCTGAACACGCACACTGTGGGTACTAGTGGCTCCTTTCCTAGTGTACTAGAAGGTATAGTGACTATCATACGAGTTTCTTTGTCTCTTATGCAGAACAGGCAGATGCAACAACTACTGCAGAAGGCAGCACCTTTCAGGTATGTGTTTCTCTAAGTAACCTGAAATAAATTTCCAGGGAATTGTCTTATTTATATGCACAGTATTCCAGTTAGCTAATAAAGATTATCATCCTCCAGATAATTATTTGTTCCCAGGGTCCAATAGCAACCCCAAAGAATTTGAAAAGGCATAGATAAAAAGAGAAACTCTAGCAATGGTTATGTACTAGACTCAAGGCCAAAAGAATAACATGTCAGATATGCAGAAAACACAATACAGGCCTACCTTGTGAAATTATACAAAGTAGAGATGAATGTTTTTGTAGAACTTATATATGTGGGTACCAAAGTCATTGCTGACAAGAAGTAAGTCAGGTAAAAAATATATCATGAGAAGATGAAAACAGCTACAACTACAACTTAGGGTAGAATGCAACAATTGAAACCCTCCTCCTAAGATACAACAATGCAATCATGTAAGAATGGGTTCCATCTATATGTGATAAAGACATGGTCCTGCTGGGGTCTGGGGGCTCTTTCTAGCCTCTCAGAAAGTTGTCTCTTGAAGGATTGTAGTTCAAAGCCAGCCTAGGCAGAGATGTCAGTGAAACTCCATCTCCATTTAACCAGCATGGTCCAAGTGGTAGAGCATCAGCCATGAACAAACAAGCCCAGTGATAGCACGAGGCCCAACTCAAGCCCTGGAACTATCAGGACAAAACGAAAGAAAGAAAGAAAGAAAGAAAGAAAGAGAAAAAGAAAGGAAGAAGAGATATGGTCTTGTGAATGCCAGGGAAGTTGTACAACCTTTATTTTATTAATAATATGGTGATCTGATCTCCCCTACAGTCTAGAACCAGTGTCTATTTCCATTCCTTCTACTTGCCTTGCATTCCTAGCCTCTGAAAGTAAAGAGTTGAACTTTTCTGGAGGCAGTTACTAGGTTTGCCAGGCTCACTCAGAGCATGGTTAAGTGTGAGACTGAAAACAGTGGGACAAGATAGTGATGGGAGGGAGGCAATGTGGTTTAGGTGGGATGCTAAGGGAAGCCTCTTTGGGGAGGTAATATGTATACACTGAAAAAGGAATCAGGATGGAGAGAAGATGGGAAGAAAGAGATGACAAATATAAGGACTAAGAGCTTTAAAAGTTGTTAGTTTGGAAAATAGAAATCAGGGCTGCTAAATTCATAAGAAGGGGAAATGGTTATCTATGACTTCAGAAAGAGAACTGTGTGTGCTCCAGGCTGGCATTGTTATACCAAAAAGTGAACACAGAAATTGTGACAAGTTTGTTTCTTAACTGCTGTTTGGAAATAGAAATTCTAGGTGGCTGTTTTATTTATGTTTTTTTAATGGTTCTGAGATATAAACTCCTAGGCCTTGTGCTTCCTAGACAGTTGCTCTACCACTTGAGCCCTGGAGATGGATTGGAAGGGAAACATAGGGAGCAGAACTCACACTGCTGAGAAGGAAAAAAGGGAACTGTTGACCTTATCCAAAAAATTGGAACAAGCCACCTGTTTCCTAATGCTGTTAGTTTCTACTTGCTAAGAAAGGACAGTTAACTAGTAGATTTTAAGAATTTTAAGGACAATGAGTATGCTTTGTTAGCTTAGTGTAGCACCTAGATTTGAGGGCTTAGGCATCATTTACTAAAATAGAAGAAAAGTTTGACTTAAGATGGATCAATCAGATAACCTGTAGGGATATACCTAACTTCAGAATTTTATGATTCTGTGATACAAGTAAATGCAGAATTCTTTTCAATGACCAAATAATATATTTGGGAGAGAAAAAAACTGTTAATTTTGGTGGGAATCCTAAAAATAACTTCTTAAATCACAGGAAATAATGGATATTCTTTCAGCCTCCCAAGTTCCAGTGTAAACTCTACTAAGCTTTGTAAACCACCAATTATTATTACATAATAGCAGATAAAATACTATTTAAGTGATAGGGGATTTTAAGATAATTTGACCTTCAAATGAGGGGTTTGAAAACTGACTTGAAATATGGAACTATGTCTTGTAATTGCTTTTAATCTTTTAACCAAACACATATGAAACAAATTTTATTACTTTATTTTTACTTAAAATATCCTTTAAAAATATAGCCACAGGGATCATAATAGGGATGATTTAAGTACTATTAGCCTTAATGTCAAAGGGAAGAAAATGAAATTCCCTGTTTGTTTTTATACTTCAGAATACTTTATTACAGTACTTTATTACAGTATATTCTTTAAGGTGATATTTTCAACGTCTAGCACAAATTCTTCTGATTTCTATTAAGATGAGATGATGTGTAGTATTTTCATTTAACATAAGTCTAGGAAGGTGGATAATTTAAGTAGATAGTTAAGAATACCCAGTACTTTGAAATAAGCTTAATAGATGGTTTTGTGATTTATAAAATTGCCTAGGACTCAGTCAGTAAGGATATAATTTTAACACAGCAACTGAATGCAATGGATCACAAAGGATTTTTGCCATGGAAAATCACCATGATGTTTCTTCATTCGTTCAGCAAATATTTACTAGGCTACTATGTGCCAGGCAGGATCAGAGGCCTTAGAATACAACAATGAATAGAATAAAAAAATCTCTTCTCATATAGAGTTTCTTATAACCTCCCAAAGAATTACAAATGAGTGCTCATTATAGTTATATTTATCTGTCGAGCCCTGTGTCATTTATAGGATGCTTTCACTCCCAGTAGTACCTTTAGCCTCCTAAAACCTGTGAAAGAGAATGATAGTAATCAATCAGTAACGCAGTGAGCATGATACATTGGTCGTCAGGCAATTCTTTTTTTTCATATATTTTTATTGTAATTAATAGAAGGGTTACATGATATTTGCCAGATAGATGGTGCATTAATTCCCATACATTGATACCCTTTCACATGTCTTGGTCCCCATTTCCCTCCCCTCCCATCCCCACCCCTCATCTTGTTTCCCCCCTTCCCTATCCAATTTCAAATAACCAAATACAAATATATCTGATATATCAGGTAACAAAGTGAGATACTGTAACAATATGAGATAACCAAGGGACAGCAAAAGAGATGAGAGATAACATAGCACCTTAAAAACAACAATCATTCATTATATGGCTTATGTTTCTATATCCTAGAGATCCTTTCATTTAGTGTCATACTATATGGCCTTTTGTATCAAGGTTTTGCTCTATTGCAAAATCTCTGCTAGGAGAGACCAAGGTTTCTACTGATTATGACGAATGAGGGAAACCATTGAGCCTAAGTTCCTTTGAGTCTGACTTACTTCACTTAATATGATTTTTTTCTAAGTCTTTCCATTTCCTAACAAATGGGGCAATGTCATTCTTTCTGACAGCAGCATAGAATTCCATTGTGTACAAATACCACGTCTTGTTCATCCACTCATCAACTGAGGGACATCTAGTTTGGTTCCATATCTTTGCTATGGTAAATAGTGCTGAAATGAACATTGTTGTGCTGGTGGATTTGTCAGGCAATTCTATGCGTATTAATTCTGATTTTCAGAGCCTCATTTGAAGTAATATATTGAAGATCTCGTCTTTCAAGATAACGTTGATTTCTGATGACTGAAAGCCATGCTCATTCGTAGAAATTCTCATGTCCTGCACAAGATATTCAGCATTGCACATCTAATTACTAAAGCTTTATACATCAGCTCCCACCTATTTCCAGTTGAAAGTTCACTTTGTGGTGCAATATTTTCAGAGGAATATAACAATATATTCTATAAATGAGAGTTAGTTCATGTTTCAATTTTGTAAACATTTAAGGGTTTCTTGCAAGAAATTTCCCCTGAATATTATGCATGGGCATCTTATCCATTTGGGAAACTGAAGAGACACCATTCAGAAAGCCATACAGAGAGTTTATTTTTCACTGTTAAAATGGAAGGGTATGGGAGACAAAGGGATCACCAGACTATCCATAGAAGGTGGGCCTTCCTTTCTTGTACCCTTTCTATAGCTATGAATGTAAGTTATAAAATGAGATAGTTGGTTGTGTAGAGATCACAAGAATTCTATTTTTCTCCTAAGCCATAAGTTTTATATGTTTTTCTTTTTTGTAGTACTAGGAATCCAAATTTTATCTTCTTTAATGGGAGAAGTCTGTTTTAGTCTTATGATATATACTGACAGTTTATATCTTACTAAGAATACACTCTCAAACTTGGAGTTCATTTGGTATATACAATTCTTGGTCACAGTGAATGAGATCTATATCAACGACAATGACTGATTTTATTCATTGCAGTACATTAGTTTGAATATCTACATTTGGAATAAAATGTGGTTGCTGATAGTGTCACAAACCCAGACTACTCAATTGTTCTTAATTATTTAAATATAGACACAACTTTCTTTTATTATGCTCCTGATAAATCAAACAAATATGAAGTGCAAAGCTTTTAAGACCTCTAAAATCTCTCCATCAGATGTATACAGCTGTGAAAATAGAAATTGCCTTCATGGAGATTTGGAAGGGGGAAAAATTTAAATAACGATGTGATTCTGTGTGCAGTTGGCAAATCAGCATACTTAAAAAAACATGAATATTAAAATAAAAAATGCAATAAACATAAGTACTGACTTTCTATTTATCAAGCAACTGACTTTTAAATAAGATACCTTTTTCATTAAAATTTCCTTCCGAGACCTTCAGAGTTGCTTCAATTGTTATTTTTCTGGATCATCATTATTCAGAGGCTTATCTTAATCAGAGAATTCACCTGCATATTTAAATTTCTATAATTTATAAAAAGGCTCTGGAATACCTTTGGGCTCACTATTTTAGTGGACAAATTTTACCCATAAAACAGCACATGGCTAATAAAAAGCAAGCAAAGTGGAATTTATTCAGAGTCTACTAAGAGCCAAGAGCTTTAGTGTGTGTCTTACTTAATCACATTGCAGCGTCCTTTCAGTTTGGAACAATAGCTGTCTCTTGCTTGCCAGAAAAGGAAACCCTGATACATTGTAGGTATTGTAGGTTAAAAATCTGCCCAAAGTCATGGAATTTGTAGAGCAAGGATCTGTACCCAATTTCTCTGTATCAAAAACCTTGGCCTATATTTCCTCACCTGAAGACAACAAACTACTTTTGGAAAGATAAAGATTTCTTTTTTTCATAAAACCTTTTTATTTTTATGTCATGTTTTCTTTTATAGCTTAATAGAATTGATGGGCACCCAGAAATACTGCCTTCTTTTTGATTCATTGTTTTCAGTAAGAATTACACAGAGAAGCTGATGAGATTATTTGAAATTTCGCTAGCTTCAGGCCAAATAGAACACTATGTGTGTGTGTGTGTGTGCGTGTGTGTATGTGTGTGTGTGTGTGTGTGTGTGTGTGTGTGTGTGTCTGTGCAGTGCTGGAGTTTGAACTCAGAACTTAGGTAATGTTCCTTAGCTTTTTCATTCAGGCTGGCACTACACTTCTTGCTTTTTGATAAATACTTGGAGATAGAGTCCTTTTTTCCTCCTTGGTTGGCTTTGAACCAGGATCTCAGATATTCATCTCCTGAGTAGCTAGGCATGAGCCACTGGCTCCCAGCTGACCAATTTTGAATTCTGCTATAATAAAGTTTTAAAAGCAATGAAATTTTCCTAATACTATTTGTTTTGTTAAGTTGCTTCTCTGCTCACCCTTCCCATAACTACTAGCATTTCTGAAAAGTGAAAATTTTTATCTTTTTAAAACTGAAATAACCTTTACATTTTTAACTGTAATTATCTAATCTACCTTGTTTAAACAAAGCTAATACTTTTAAGATGGATTGAAGATGAAGCAACATTTGCCTCTAACGTATAAAAGTAGATGTTATAGGCCCAACAAATAGCTTTGGAGAAAGTACAGCTTATAGCAGAAAGTGAACTCGGGGGTGGTGGGGAAAGAAGAAACTTCTATTAAACTAGCAATACAATTGCTCAACTTTTAAACTGATATTGAGGAACCAGCTTAGTTGAACATTTTATGTCACATGCATGAGGATCTGGGTTCAATCCCCAGTAGCACAAAATAAAAGCAGAAACAAAAATAATACTTTCGTCCATTTTATGTTGGCCTTTAGTGGACCTATGTTTCTTTGTTTCTTTACTTCAGATTGCAGAGAATACGCAGGCTGGGTAAAGACAATGGTGGCGTTTGGAAGGCTTCCTACTATACTCAATCACCCCAGGAACCCTGAAACTTTCATCCCTTCCACCCACATTCCTTTCTTTTTTTCTTGACTGTGTATGTATGTTTATGTGTGTGTGTGTGTGTGTATGTGTGTGTTTGTGTGTGTGTGTGTGTGTGTGTGTGTGTGTGTGTGTGTGTGTAGTATTGAAGCCATACAACATGATAGAAATCTTCACTAAAAGTATCTTTTTTTAATGTGTGAGAAGTGATGTACCCTCTGTCTGGTGAATGTAACTGTGACCCCTTTATACATTATAATAAAAAAGATATCTTTTTTAATGAATAGGAATGTTTCACAAGATTATCAGTGGATTTATAAGAAAGAATTGCAAAGCCATTCTTCCAGCATTTAACTTAGCAAAAGTACGATGCCTTGAGGAAGCCTGGAATATTTCGTTTCCTTTCAGGTCTTATAAGTACCAGAAAGCTTTGGTTAACAGAGAAGAATTTTCCTTATTTAGGTAGGTGTTACAATGAAAGTCATTGTCCTTTTGAAGTGCAAATTTTTTCATTTGAACGTATTAAGCAGGAGGAATTTGGCTTTGGGTAAAAGCCTTTTATTTCTTTGACCATGACCTATTATTTTTCTTGAATTTCAGTTACCAGGTAATGTTTATGTCCTCAGTTTTGTATGTCCAGAAACATATCTCTAAAACAACCCACTCAGTAGTGAAGATACTGTAACAAATGCATCAGGACCTATTGCTCAGATGAAATAACAGCCAGATTGCTATCAGATACCAAAACAAAAGAGAAACTAACAACAACAACAACAGCAACAATAACAAAATAGGAAATTAACACTAGGCATTCTCATAGCATTTTACAGGCAGCATGTGAGTATTTAAGTACATTCCAGGACCTAATTTGTCTCTTCAGTCAGTACTTACTTAACAAATGAGCAGAAAAATGAAAACTTGCAAATTTGAAAATGACTGTAAATGCTCATTCATGCCCTGGACTGCAGGAGATATATGAAATTTAAATTTCAGATGTTAATTTTTATGGCATGTAACAAAGATGACCAACTGCTACCTTTTGGGATTGTGGATCATTGTTGACTTTGTCCTTCCATGTGTTACACAGATTTCTGTCTTGTCACAGGTAAAAATCTCCTATAGTTTGAATAGTCAGTCAGGAATCCTATGAACCTATCACTAAACCTCCTAAACATTTCCTGCTGTTTCATAGAAGACATGGGTAACTTGGGAAGAAAACTGATCAACAGTGGATGGAAAGAATTTATAAGAGAATTTAGCTACGAGTTATTCGAGGGGCTGCCCACTTTCTTGCTCATTCACTTAGCACTGGATTGAAAAGGAAATGGAAATCGACACTTCTTGAGAATACTACCTGATTCTTTTCTGAGACTTCAGAATTGCCAGCATTTCAAGCCAGCAAGCATCTTTTTGCAAGGCCTTGATGTCAGCAGGTCTGGGTGTGAGCACAGGATCAGTGTGGAGCTTCTGTGGCTCAGAGGATGGCAGGATACAATCCCTCAGAGAAGTAGCAGCAGCAGCAGCAGTAGGCTGAGGGATTTTTTCTTTTGGAGGCTGGGCAGTCTGCCAGAGCCCAGCTCCTGTGTATGTGGGGCAGGAAAGGCTCAGTGAATTCTACTGATCTAAACTGATGCTTCCACAGCCAGTTCTGAAATCCACATTCTTCATTCATACATTTTTTTCTCTATACAATTAGACAGACATACTGAAAAGTTATATTGGACAAGTATTGGATATATTTAACTGTGTGCCACACATTTTACATTCCCTTGAATCCTTTAATGCATTTCTGCTTCATGCTGTTATTCCATTTAAAGACTTTCAAGTCTGAGTTCCTGTAGTATGGAGGAAGGTCACACTGAAAATTCTGGAACTCTCTGCCCAGAGCTCTAACCATTCTACACATCACTCAAATGTCTATGTGGACTCCAGCTACTGGAAAAAAAATTACACAGAAACTCAAGTTGTTCTTTCTAGGGCTTCTGGAGGTTATTCTGATAATTCTAAATTATTTCAACTTAAAAGTTATAAGAATAAAATGCTCAAGATAATTGTCTTTTTCCCCATTGGCTATATACCTATAAAGAAGAATGGATCAAATTAGAATACATTACGAGCTCCATCCATTTCAGCCCATCTTAAGTATAGAGCTATTTTCACATAACTTATGAGTGGCAGATGTGAAATACTGAAGAACAGTTTAATAATTTGAGACATTCTTCTTTCCCGTTGATTCTGGAGTTTGAACTCATGGGTCCCACTCTTGCTTGGCTGGTCATTAGTATTTGAGCCACTCCTTCAGTCTAGGTTTTTGCTGGTATTTTGAATATGGAGTCTCTTTGTCTTTTCTGCTCAGGCTAACTCTGAACCTTGATCCTAACGATCTTAGTCAGATTCCAGAGTAGCTATGATTACCTGTATGAGCCACCAATGTCCAGGTTGAACACTGCTCTGTGAACTAACAGAACTGCCCAATCTTTTATTAAACTTGTTAGATAATCACGCCAAAAACAATATCTGTTAGCTGTTCAATGTTTTTGAGTGTAAAGTGCTACTTTGTCCTGCAGACAGAACTT
This sequence comes from Megascapheus bottae, assembly GCF_031878675.1. Classification (NCBI taxonomy): domain Eukaryota; kingdom Metazoa; phylum Chordata; class Mammalia; order Rodentia; family Geomyidae; genus Megascapheus; species Megascapheus bottae. The sequence continues at coordinate 21,995,859 of NC_143528.1, read as the reverse complement.
CAAACTGAAAATCCAATTATCAGTTAGTGAGGCCCTACAATATCAAAAATTTCACTTTCTATGTTTATCTGTGAACTGCTTTTACTCACAAATGATCAGTATTTTATGTTTGTAATCAAATAATAAAGCAGAGATTATTCATTAATTTTTTATTAAAAATTTTATTAACCTTGATTTTATATCATATTTCAAATGACGTATTTAACAAACAAGTATTCAAGAAGGGAATCTTTTATACAATCACTGGCACTAAGATTTTAGAACATAATTAAAATTAGGCTGAGGTTTTATATGTTATAGATACATATTAATCTATGTAATAAAACTTTATGTCTATAGAATCATAAATTTTATGTCTGTGTAGTTGTGTTTATATTTTGGATACTATTAATTTTTAAAAAAAATCCCCCAAATCTCTGCAATTTTGTGTCTTTACTTCTCTCTTATAAAATGATCTTTGATTTTTTTTAATTTTTGTATCGTAATTAATAAAAGGGTTACATGATATTTGCCATATAGAAGGTGCATTAATTCACATATATTGATACCCTTTCACATGTCTTGACCTTTGATCTTTGATTCACCTGTCTAAATAGCAAGAATAGCATTGTAATCCCAAGTTTTATTTCAAGTGTTTATTTAAAATTTTAATGAATTTTGATACTTTTCTTTCAATGTAGACCATAATTTTAGCTGTATCAGAGCATTTCCATTGTAATGGAGTCCAATATAGTTCCTGATTAAATGAGAATAGTTGTGAATTCTGTTGGATTATTATTTTTAGTTTACACTTTTTTAAACATTGCTTTAAAAATAACCATTTAAAAAATGCTACACCACTCCTTGTTGTTTTTTCTCCTCATTTCAGATGAAACACCCTTAGGATACAATTGCATTTGGAAAAGGCTGGGATTGGATTCAAGGATTCCTTGTAGTCTGTAGCTATTACATGGTGTAATGGTTATTGAGTTCAGCATCAGCTCTTAAGCTTGAACTTGCTGTAGAGTCCCCTAAAGGGCTTCTTAAGGACACTAGGTCCTGCCTTAGATCCTGATTAAGTAGGTCTTTGGTAAGGATCAATAATTTGCATTTCTGCTGTGTAGAAGGGCAAAACCCTTAGTTCAACTCCCAGTATTGGAAAACAATTCTGTTGCCAGACTATATTGAGAAGCCCTGCTTAATGCTAATGTCTATCCAAATGTAATGCATATACATGTCTGTCTATGTGTGTGTGTGTGTGTGTGTGTGTGTGTGTGTGTATTACATATACCTATATAACCATTTCTTAGGAGATGGGGCTCTATTAATGCCACTATATAGAGAAGGTCAAAATCTGAGGATGCACAAACCCCTTACATAAAATGATGTAGTATTGCACATAATACACACAGACCTTCATATATTTGAAATAATCTATACATTATTTATAATATCTAATATAAGGTGAATGCCATGTAAATAGGTCTATGCTACATTGTATAGGGAATAATGCCAAAAGAATGGCAGAACATAAACAGCATAGATGAAATTTCTTTCCAATACTTTCAATTCACAGTTGGCTAAATCCACAGATCCACAGATGCAGGTGGATAGGAAGAATTGAAGATAGATTTCTATCTATCTATCTATCTATCTATCTATCTATCTATCTATCTATCTATCATCTATCTATCTATCTATCTATCATCTTCAAAGGGCTTTAGCTATATCTATCTGTCTGTCTGTCTGTCTGTCTGTTTGTCTGTCTGTCTGTCTGTCTGTCTCCTTCACAGGCTATGTATGGTTCAGTGAAGCCAACCTATGAGTCTGATCCTGACTGTCCTCCAAGCCTTAAAGGAATCATGAAAAAATGACTCATTGGAAAGGACCATGCCAGTAATGTATTTAACATGATTAGTCTGTTAAGGGGGTAGATAAAGCAAAATAATGAAAGTAAATTTGGAAAACACAGGCTCAGAGGTGGCAGTGTGTCTAGGGCACATAATGTAGTATACAGTCAGACACTGCCCAAGAACACTTTTCTATGCTTTTTACAAACTTGTGGCACCTTGAAATAAGTTCTGATCCATGAATCAGGTGAGGGTGAGGGGACAGCAACACAAAGGAACAATATTGGATTAGCTGTGGCTATTATCTTGTTTGTGTCCCTTCGAGGTGGGTATTGCTACCTTCATTTACTAATGAGAAATCTAGATTCAGAAAAAAAATACAGGACTTTCACAATGTCAAGAAAAAAGAGAATTAAATTCAAGTCTGTCCAATTGGTTCTTAAATTGCCAATCTTGTTGTGCAAGGATCCACATAATGTAGAAAGAACAAGACTTTACAATGCATATTGTACTAGATATCCTCCATATCTACCAACCAGTCCTACTACCAAGTTTATTTCATTGTCTTTCTACATTCATAATGTACTAACATACACTGACTGTAGGATATTCTTGGATTTAGGGATTATGTAGTATAAATATATAACAAATATATGTACATTATATCTCTTTAAATCTATTATATAAATAGTTTATATGATAAATGTACAGAATATATAGGATTTTGTGTGTACTGTATATACTTTCAGTCCTTTTTTATATTTACAAATGATCATAGGTTTGAAAAGAAAACCCTGAGTCTTAAACCAAAATTTACTAGTAAATGGTTTGTTTATTAAAGCTCATCAACAATTCATGTGACATATTTCAAGTGATTTGCTAATGACTTCAGTAGACAAGTAATAATCTGTATCCAGAAAGACTTCTCCTAGGGAGAAGTCTTACCTTGTCAGAATGGAATCAGCATTTTGCATCGTCCATTCAGACCCACAATGATGACAAACTTTCAATCACTTAGTTTTTTTTAATTTTTTTATTGTAATTAGTAAAAGGGTTACATGATATTTGCCAGATAGAAGGTGCATTAATTCACATATATTGATACTCTTTCACATGTCTTGGTACCCATTTCCCTCCCCCCCCCCACACCCCACACCCGTCTTGGTTTTCCCCCCTTCCCTATCAAATTTCAAATATCCAAATACAAATAAATTCAATATATCAGATAACAAAGTGAGATACTATACCAATATGAGATAACCAAGGGACAGCAAAGGAGATGAGAGACAACATAGTACATTAAGGACAACAATCATTCATTATATGGCTTTTGTTTCAATATCCTGGAGGTCCTTTCAATTAGCTTCATACTATATGGCCTTATGTATCAAGATTTTGCTCTATTGCAAATCTCTGCTAGTAGAGGCCAAGGTTTCTACTGATTATGACGAATGAGGGAAACCATTGAGCCTAAGTTCCTTTGAGTCTGGCTTACTTCACTTAATATGATTTTTTCTAAGTCTTTCCATTTCCTAACAAATGGAGCGATGTCATTCTTTCTGACAGCAGCATAGAATTCCATTGTGTTCAAATACCACAACTTGTTGATCCACTCAACAACTGAGGGACATCTGGGTTGGTTCCATATCTTTGCTATGGTGAATAGTGCTGCAATGAACATTGTTGTGCTGGTGGGTTTAGTATGTCCTTGTTTCTGGATGGTTGGATAAATGCCAAGTAGTGGAATTGCTGGGTCATAGGGGAGTTCTATGTTTAGCCTTTTGAGGCACTGCCACACTTTTTTCCATAGTGGTTGAATGAGTTTGCACTCCCACCAACAGTGTAGTAGTGATCCCTCCTGACCACATCCCCTCCAGCATCTGTTGTCATTTGTTTTCCTGATCCTGGCCATTCTAACTGGAGTGAGGTGGAATCTTAGAGTTGTTTTGATTTGCATTTCTTTTATGACCAGAGATGTGGAGCATTTCTTCATGTGTCTATAGGCCATTTTTGTTTCTTCTTCAGAGAAGACTCTCTTTAAGTCTTTGGCCCATTTTTTAATGGGATGGTTGTTACTTTGGAGGTTAGTTTTGGAGTGATTTTGAGTTGTTGATATATTTTAGATATGAGGCCTTTGTCCGTTGTTTGGTTGGTGAAGATCTTCTCCCACTCTGTAGGCTTCCTGATTAGTTTACTAGCTATGTCCTTTGCCATACAAAAGCTCTGCAGTTTAATGCAGTCCCACTTATCCAGCCTTTCTCTGATTTGTTGTGATTCTTGGTCCTTATTAAGAAAGTTTCGACCTGTGCCAAGGAGGCCTAGTGTATCTCCTATTCCTTCCTGTAAAGTTTTCAGTGTGTCAGCTTTTACCTCCAGGTCTTTGATCCATTTGGAGTTAATTCTAGTGCAAGGTGACAAAGAAGGATCCAGCTTTAGTTTTCTGCAGGTGCTTAACCAATTCTGCGAGCACAACTTGTTGAAGAGGCTGTCTTTCTTCTATTCTATTTTTTTGGCTCCCTTGTCAAAGATCAGGTGGCCATAGGTCTGTGGTTTAATATCTGGGTCCTCAGTTCTATTCCATTGGTCTTCAGGCCTGTTCCTGTGCCAGTACCAAGCTGTTTTGAGGATTATAGCTCTGTAATAGAGTCTAAAGGTTTTTTTTCTTTTTTTCTTCTTCAGAAAAGCCGTCCCTTACCACCACAAATACAATAAAAAGGAAAACTGGCTGAAAGCTAACTTGAAATTCAAAGGGAAGGTTATTGTTATGTGAGACATCAGAAAAAGATATTTTTCTCACTTTCCAGTTACATTTTGTCACTTATAACTGCCCTACAATGTGAAAAGCAAATCTTTGAGTTCCATGACCATATTGCAAAATCATTTTGCAATGCAGTGATTACCCATTAAAGACCATGCAATGATTACCCATTAAAATAATGGTCTGGATTTTAGAAAAGTACCCTGACAAAAACCCCACTCCTCTCTCTTTTCAGCTAGCATTTGTTACATAAACAACAATCCGTGAATGACAGAGCTTAGTTGTTTGGAAATGGCTCTAGAAATGCAATACATAAAACACTTTTCATTTGTACTGAAAAGTCTTCCTATTTTGGGCACACTGTATTTTTAGTTTGGTTGGGTAATTGGGTTTTCTTTTCTTTTTTTTCTTTTTTTCATGGGGGAATAAGTATCTTTTAGATGCTTTAGTAATTAAATAAAACAAATATGTTTGCCTAAAGCCAGTTATACTAGTTGTACTTTTCCCATTCCAGTTGTACCACAAGTTAAAATCTAGTGAATTTATATTTGAGGAGAACAAATCTAGAAAGAGGAGCTCTTTAGGGGTGTGCAGGCATGTTTACTCTTTGGTGGTCCCATTGACTGAGGAAAGTAGAGCTGACTAACATGCTTGTCTCTCCATTAATAAAACCCCAGAAGTTATTTTTATTATTTTATGAAAGCTGTTAAGAGTTCCTATTTTCTATCATGTTGTTGGTGTGTGCGTGTGTGTGTGTGTGTGTGTGTGTGTGTGTGTGTGTGTGTGTGTGTGTGTGTTCCAGTCCTGGGCCTTGAACTCAGGGCCTGGGTGCTCTCCCTGAGCTTCTTTCAGCTCAAGGCTCTACCACTTGAGCTACAAAACCAGTTCTGCCTTTGTCTGAGCAGTTTATTGGAGATGAAAGTCTCATAGACTTTCCTGCCAGGGATAGCTGCTGTCCTAAGATCTCAGCCTCCTGAGTAGTTAGGAGTTTGCCAGTCCTGAGGACTGAACTCAGGACCTAGCACTCTCCTTGGGCTCTTCCTCAAGGCTAGCTCTCTACCTGTATTGACTTTTAATATGAAGAACAGGAGAGTAGTGTAAAGTAGACGGCTCCACCCCTCCAACTTGATGACCTAATGTTATAACTGCACTTGCTTACTGCTGGGAGCTGGTGACTCATACCCTATAATCCTATCAGAAGGCTGAGATCTGTAGTTCTGAAGTTTAGAAATCCAGGCACAAAGTCTGAGGGACTGTATCTCCAAAATAATTAAACAGTAAAAAAAAAAAAGAAAAAAGAAAGAAAATGCAAAAAGGCTAGGTTGGGAGGGAGTGGGGGGAGGGAAATGGGGATAAAAACATGAGAAGGGGTATCAACGTGTGAGAAGTAATACACCTACTATCTGACGAATATAACTGTAACCCCTTTATACATTACAGATATTTTTTTGTTGGTCATGGGACTTGAACTCTGGGCCTGGGGGTTGTCCATGAGCTCTTCAGCTCAAGGCTGCTGCCCTACCCCTTGAGCCACATCGCCACTTTCACCTTTATACATTAAGTAAAAAAAAAAAACTAGGCTGTAGACATGGCTTGAGTGGTAGAGTTCCAGTTTGTTTCTACTGAGAAATAACAACAACAAAAGCATTTTACATAAATGTTTATGTATTTGATGCTTATTATATTTATTAGTAAAAATAATAGCTGTACTTGTTAATAATATTTATAAACTGATCCTATGAATAAAAAAATTATGTGAACATTTTTATCCACAGAGTTACTTTGTACGTGAGTATAACTTTCACTGACAAATAGGTGAATTATTCTTACATGTTATTTGTAATATAGAAAAGCAAATCAAGATTTGGACTCAAAATGTAATGCTGATGGAAAACAAAATTTTGATCCATGATCGGACTTAGTCTTTCTGAACCCACAAAATAATAAATAACCTAAATTTAGAGCTTCCCTCAGTATTTTTAAAGTAGCTAGTTACTCATTTAGTATTTATTGAGCATACATGAGCATTTTAGGCAGTGATTGGCTATTCTATATTGTAAACTAGCAGGCTGTAGTTCAAAAGATAAAGTAGGTTTAAAAAGAAAAACTCAACTAGCACCAGAATGCTGTTTAGGGAGTGGTCACGTTGAGAGACTGAGCTACTCTGGCATTGCGACAGCTCTGATCCCTTCTCTGGTGGCAGCCAGCTTAAGTGATATATGGCAGATAGTGGGTTCAAATTAATGTCATCATTCAATGTTCATACCACAGTGTTTTCAGGGATACACATGATATTCATGGTTTAACACTAAATTTCTGGATTTAAAAATAAGTTAGTTATTTCTTTTTTTAAGTTTGAGCAATGGTTTATGTTAGTATTCCAGAGTTAAAGTAGGAAGAAACAGAAGAAAAAAAAAGAGGGGAAAATATTTCTTGCTCGTCATGAAGGAAATGTGAGTTGAAGACACTTGTTATTTGTTACAGAATTATGGTTGTATCAGAAATCATAAATAGGAAAATAGAATAATAGCTTTGAATGTTATTGCACATTTGTTCCAAGAAGGCCTCCAATAAGGACAACACTGTCTAAGTTACCAGGAGGCCTCTTCATCATTTTCCCGGGACTCTCTTCCCCACTTGGACTGCTAGCCTTGAATGGCAGATCATCCACTTAAACACCCACTACATACCATATCATATTTGCCATAGTATCATAGATAACAACCCTACTTCATATGTTCTTAAAGGTCACATTTCAAAGTCAGTCATCTTTAAGTGAGGATTCCCAATTTGAGCTCATCACTAAAACCTTTTCCTGAATAAAACTTGCCAAAGTCACAACCACAATTCAAGCACCTGATACTTGTTCATCACCCTTATGAAAAGTGGGGAAGTAAGAGAGCTTTGCTTCCGGGTAAGTAGTGTGATAGATAATGAAGCAATGGATCTTTTACAGCAATTAAGTGCCATGCTTGATCATCTTATAGCTCCATGGCATTTGTAATAACTAAGTGACAGAACTAAATGGAACTTTAAAAGGCTTAATTAGGAAATTTTATTAAAATGTCACAAACTATTTATTTAAGCTACAGAGATGGGGAGTGTATTCAAACTTCACTTTAATTATTTGAGGGCTTCATGGTATTAAAGTGTCTATCTTGATGTGAACTATTTAGCAATGCTGGTATTTTTTGAGTCTGTTCCCCTTTTTACTGGCTATAAATATCTAGAAGTATTTACATTAATTTTAGCTGTTAATTTATATATGTGTATGAGTGTGTTTATGTGCGTGTGCCGGTGCACCTATAAGAGAAAGAATGAGGGGAGGAGGGAGAGAGAGAGACAGGGTGAAGGATAAAGTTAAAGGAAAATGACTTTTTTTTTTTTACCAAACCTGTTAATGTGAAAGACTTAGGGTTGATGACCAAGGGAAAATTGAAGAGGTTACTCTCTAAATGCTCTTGAGTGATTAGAGGAATGGATGAGCAAATAAAGTTGAGTTTCACTAGGAAGAAATGTCACTTGAGGTGACAGCGAATAAGATCCTCACCACACAGCATCTTTTCCCTTAAATCTTTGTGAAGTCAGGCAGGCTGAGATCGCTGTCTCCTCTGTTGGCCTTTTTCTTCCTCCCTCTAAGAATTAAAACTAAGGAAAACTGATCATTGCAAATAAAAATGGATAGGAATGCTGAAGGTTATCTAATCCACATTCTCTTTCTAAAGTTTTTTTTTTTGAAAGGCACTACTGGTTATTTTAGTTTAAGTGAAAATAAATAAATAAATACCTTAGAAGTCTCTATTATAATGCAAGTCCCACACTTAACTGCCTTCAGGGACTGTTTCCATAGAAGCCTACAGGTTAAATTTAGGTTCTGCTTACAATTTGGATCATTCAAGGCAGATATCTCTACAGTAAGAATATTCCAGATTCTTCCTAATCTTACAGGCTACGTAATAATCTCCACTGCAGCAAAACTTCACAAAAATTTGCTTTATTCCTACTTTTAACCTAAGCTGGTGGGTAGTGGGATTGATGCACATGTCTGTAAAAATAAGCTTAAAGACTAATAGTAGGTAGTGTTTTGTATTGTATTACTTTATCATGGCTTGGGAACGAAATCAACTATATACTTTTCTTAGTCCTTAACAGGACTCATGTTATCACTAGTCATTTTAAAACTAGTTCAGTTAATAGAAATTTCTCCTGTTAAGACATTCTGTATCTTGAGGGCTCTTAGTGTTTATTATAACCGATCATGTTTCTTTAGAATAGGGTTCCATCTTTATAACCAGATAGTTATCACTTTACAGCAGGACTCATTCTTCTTTCTTGACAGTTCAAAGTCTTAACGACCTCCTTTCTAAGTGCTACTGCAAAGACCTTTCCTTGAAATTTAGTCTTGAGGGTATCCATTGATTTAGAAAGACCCTGGTTCAGGGTCAAAAGAACAGCTCAGGAAACAAAAGCAATCCTTGAATATAAGGCCTTCTGTCCTTCCATTGTGCATAGGTGGAGACAGGACTTGCGAACAGGTGGGGCCAGTGGTGCATTTCAATTCATGTCACAGGAGAAGGGGACATGTCCTTGAAAATTGTTTTGCCTAGTTTCACCTGAGTTAAGAAGGAACGGATACTGTGAAAGAGGAAAACAGTAGGGATTTTGAGATGTTTTGATTTCTCTGCTATGTGTGATATCTTTGTCTTTGGACTTCAATCCTATAAGCAGTAGCAATCATTTTTTTACAGGGCTTCCCATCTTCAATAAATTATATAACAGTAATTAATTCTCACAGCATCCATTTGACTAAAGCATTATTATCCCTGTATTATAGAGGAGAAAACTTATTTGCCAAACCCCACAAAGAAAGTCAATGTCAGAGTAAGGATTATCGCTCAGGAGGGTCTAGAAGTCTAATCTCAGCTCTGAGATGCTTTTTATTTTTAATTTTTTTCCTGCAGGAACAAATGCAGTGGGGATTAACAGGTAAATTTATGAAGAGTATGTGGGCATGGAAGGCAGCTTTGACCTCACTGAGTCTTTGTGACCATTTTGCCAACACTAAGCTGATTGATGAAATCTTGCTTTCTTAGTTCTTTCAGATGGAAAAATAGAGGATGAGTTATTTGGTGGTGAACATAACCAAAAGTTTTGTTCTGTTCATTTCCCATAAGCCTAGTCAGGGTATAGATTTGTTATTTATTGCATAGACCTATTTTAGTGAAGACTGAGGAGACTAAGATATTAAGATGACATTCCTTTTCATCATAACAACTCATTTAACTGGAGATCATTAAGCTCAATCCTCAACTCTGTAATTCAGCCAAAAAAATTGGAAAAGTAAGAAAAAGAAATGACCCAGGAGTCTAAAATTATTAGAAAACTGCTCATTAGAAAATCTCACAGAGCTAATTTGTCACTGGCTTAGACTTGGTAAACATAGATTTGCCTAAGATATGCCAAAATAAATAAAATGAGAGTAGTGCCAATGTATTATGAGCCTGCACCACCTAGAGGACCAAAGGTTACCTTCTAAGAAGAGCAAGGGGAGAAACAAAAGCTTTGAACAAAACTTCTAACTTACATATTTTTTTAAAGCAGACTGATCAGTCCTAGACCATAATTCCCCTGGAGAAGGAAGTTATTTAATGCTGCAGATAGTCAATGCAATGATTACTATTCATGATAATAAACCTAAGTATTTATTGACTTGCTGAATATTTATTGAGCTTCATAGCTCCAATAAGGAACAAAACCAACATGTTCCCTGCCCTCATATAGAATTTAAAACCTAGCAGGAGAAACATCAAGATACAGATACCTGTTTTACTAAAGCAAAGCCCACTCAAAGCAAATGCTGTCCATGAAATTAAACAGTCTGTGTTCCAGTGTGGCTGAATTTTGTCAGCTCCTACAGAAGCAAGGGTGGTCTGTCAGAGGCTCATTGGTGCCTGTGAAATGACTCCTTGAGGACCAAGGAAAGTCTGCAACTGGGGAATGATTTAACCTTGTGAAAGACAATTCATTGTGAGTTGAGAAGGATAATCAGTGAAGATGCTTTTTAACCAGAAAGTGTTGGAAAGGAGTCTGTGGCTCAGCATCCTCTGAGGAAGATAGGACTGTCTTCCTCATGTAAAGAATGACCAAATAACTCATATTTACCCAGCACAGACAAGGAGTTTGGTGCTATACTCTCACATTTGTTCTCTGCAGAAGCCCTGTAGAAATATGGTCATCTTCACCATACAGCTGAGCCAGGCATGATTTGGTGAGGGTAACATGATTTCACTGATAAGAAATGGCATAGCTAGGGTTGAACTCAGTGGTTTGATTCCAGAGCTCATATTCTTCAACTTCAGAAATTTCTAGAATTTGAGTATGTCTTATTTCCCTTTGCATTTGATAGATTTTTGAAAGATAGATAATTCAGTGGTAAGAACAAGTCTGATCAGGCTAAGCTACTTCCTTTATGTGTAGGTGAATCAATGACACAATATACACAATATGGCAACAAACCTTACTTTGTTTCTTTTTTTTTTAACTAAAAATTCTGATTCTCTGAAACATCTTCTAGAAAGGTGTTGTCAATTGTTTTGCATTTCAATGGTACACATTGGTTATAAGGAAAAGAAATGTGTACATTCTGTTAGAAGGCAGGTGCAAAACAATTAAGGAAAAAATCAGGGCAAAAACATTCCAAGAGCTTGGCTTACCCTATTCAGACTTGAAGAACAGGCCACGTCCAACACCAAGCAATTGAAAGCAGTGAATACTCTGTTTTCCACTGACAAAGAGACTGTGTAAATTGAGAAATGTGAAGGAATGCCAATTCGGAAATTTGAGCTTTACAAAAAATGCGTCGGTTTAAATTTAATTAAAGAGCTGTGTATTCTACAGATTAAAGCATGAAAATAGTAATCTTTCAAAAGAAGGATGTTTCTCCTTAATGCTTTCAATAAGAGTAGCATCTTCCCAGGTATATGTACCAGAGTTCTTTCTCCTAAGACGGGCCTGTTAGAGCAAGAAAAAGTATCAACAACAATGTGAATGAAATACAGAGGATGCAGTCTTGATATATATGAGTGAGAAGGGCAAAAATTAACAGTAAGAAGAATGTGGGAGGAGACACCAAGGGAAGCAGAATATGCTAACTTCATGTTGCTGGGAGTCTAAGAAAACTTCTTTGGCATCCCACTCAGCAAGAGAGACTACAGAGTGAGGTACCTGGCTAGCCATATCTTAGCCGTCTCCCCTCAAGTTTGGTAGAAATATTACTAGGTTGATTTTCAAAGTCCCACATCCATTCCATAATCAATTTTAACTGGAAACCTAACAGCCTGACAAAATGCTATTCTACATATTGGGAACCAATAAGGTCTTTGTTCCTATAAAATTTCCATTTTGTTGTAAAAAATAAGTATAGGTGATCTCTTCCGGTGTATATAGCTCTATGAAAGAGCTTAGCCTGTGCTTAGCATGTATGAGTTCTTGGGTCTCATCTTCATGATCCAAAACCAAACAAAAGAACCAGGAAAGAAACAGAACAGATAAAAAGAACAAGATAAACTCAGAAAGTTTTAAGTTTTTTTTTTTTAAATTTGAATTCATTTGGTGGGTACTAGTCCCTCACATTTGCTAGGTAAGTTTAAGGTTTTTGTTAAGATGTTACAGTAATAAGGATGCTATTTAAACTGGCCGATGTAAATTATGAGGTTTTCTCTCTGAGGCTTGAATTTTCTCCAAGATCCTCTGTCTCATCATTCCATATAGCTGGGACTACAGGTCCCACAGCAGTGACTTGATCCTAAATATTAAAAAAAAAACCCTGCTTGCATGTTTTGATTGCATGGACTTGGGACCTGAATTTTAGAAAACAAAAGACAAATTGTCCAGTCTCAGGTGCCACACTGATAGCAAGACCTAAATAGCAATAAGACCCTAAGTATGTAGGGATTTATGAAGGGGTATGCCATTCCACCCCTACCCCCACCTGCCCCAGTCTCAAAAAGAGAAGAGTTTTGCTACTGTGTTCCTGGACCCAAGTGGCCAGAGTCATGCAATTAGACCTCATTTCCCATGAAGCACTGGGCTTGAGGGGTTTTTGCCCTTTATGGTCAAACCCAAATGTCCCTAATTGACCTTTTATGAAATGAAAAGAGTAGAATTCAAGTAAACTTAAACAGTTATCAGGTAACCACATATGACATCATGTTTTAGAGTTTTTAAAGGGTAGAACATTCTTTAGGGCATTCGCCTCTCTGGCCTACTCTGAGATAAACATTTTTGATAAGTGTGTTGAAAAGAGCAGAAGGTTTCAGTCAATCCTTTACTAGAATGCGAGGCTCTCAGGAAAGGACTCACGGGGTATCACTTGTTTAAATGCCAAGAATCAGTAAATATTATTGTAAATGAGTTTTCAATAAAATTGTTGAAGGTATTTTCCCACTGCCTGAGAATTAATCATTGCCATATTTTCAAATGCGGCTGTCCAATTATTTTAAACAGCATACTACATTGAACTATGTTATTTCCTAGAGAAAATACTGTTTCAATGAAAATTGTCAGCTACATTTTCTCTAGTTTATCTGATTTTCCATTGTTTATCTTATGCTTATTATCTTCCAAAGTGACATATTTAGTATATTTAGTCTATGTATATATAGACTTTTCCACTTGGCATGTTTTTGATATCTCTCTGATATGCATAAAGTCTTCTAAATAAAATCAAATGAACTCAGCATTGCTGTTTACAACATTATCTTGTTAGACAGAAAGAGCATGTTAATTATATTTTCATTATTATGAAGAATAGTGTAGAAAGAGCAAGACACATTTATAAAAAGCCTATGTAGCCATTTTTCTTTTTAATCTAAGTCTGAGCAAAATGTCCTGACTTGGAAATAAGATGGAAATATTAAAGCATAGCGTTTCTGTGAGGTCAGGTCCTATTACTTGGGAATGTTTAAAAAGAAAGCAAAACCAGGCAATAATAGATTTAGAAATTCTGCATGTGGTCAGAATAAGATTTCGTTTGGTGGAATTAGTTTATGTTGAATATTCAGAGCAAGATTAGATAGCAAAGTTAACCAAATCCACAGATTTTCCTGGAGTGAAAATATCTCATTTCAGAGAAACCTTATGTTAGGCAAGTATGTTCTTAGAGGTAGAGTTGGGGGGGGGGGTTGTGTGATTTTTTTTTATTGTTTTCTTTTCCATCTGTTGCAGGGGAATTGGGTATTTTCAAGCATTCTTTAATATGACAACTGTTAAAAGGCAAAATTATATGCTATATTTTGGGATGTGGGTTGCTCAAAGGTAGACAGGATAATAAGCTTCCCATTTATAAAAGGGAATGTTGTTATTATTGGTTTTTTATAGCTACTCTTTAGTTATAATAGTACAGACCCTTTTGGCTAAGTTACTTGGCTACACACTTCCTGGGCACAAATGAGTTACCTAAGTGGGACAGTACTGCCTTATAAAACAATGACAAAACAGAAGATAATCTCTTCTATAACTTATCAGACTACTGCAGGCACATCTGCTCTAGTTGCTGGTATAATCATGATTTTTTTATTTTACCATGTGTTCCAGTTCTATCAATAAATGACATTCAGCAAGAAATTTTAAAGTCTAGATATCCTAAGAAATACCTAGACAATTCCTTCAATTACAACAGTAGTAGAAAATGACAAGAAACAATATTTGCAATTTAGAGACTAAGCAAGCAGTCTGCTAATGGCACCCCCCTTTCCATTCACTGCTCTCCTGTTCCTGTAATTCTACTTTACTTGACCCCCATCTTCTCTGTCCTTTTTTTTTTCGATTTATGTTTTACCATGCAAACCATGGCTGGAGGACAATTACTTATTTTAAAAAACCCCTCAAAATTAGCACATGACCCAGATGCAACTGGATTTCTGTATCTTGTTAAGTGAAATGCGATTTTACACTATCTCTTGGAGTTATGTGTATACATGGTTCACAATGAACCTTAAGAAATATAACCTTTTCCTATTATAATGATGAAAGTGGTTATTGTTAGAAAATAAGATGTGGCTGGAAGTGTGGCCTAGTAATAGAGTGCTTGCCTAGCATACCTGAATCCCTGGATGCAATTTGTTGGTACCACATACACACAAAAAGCTGGAAATGGTATTGCAGCTCAATTGGTAGAGCACTAGCCTTGAGAAAGCTGAAGGACAGGCCTTGAGTTCAAGCCTCAGGGCTGGCAAAAATAAGGAACATAAATATGATTTATCCCTCAGGACATTTCATGATATGATGAATATTATGTGACAAACTTATACATTGATGTGACAATGGTAAAGAAAACTGGTTGATCACCTAGATAGCATGGTGTTAGTATGTTATTGGGAATCACAAGACAAACCCCTGTACCTTCTGCAGAGTGTTCTATATTTTGTGCTTCAACAAACAGCCCAGTCATTTAAGGGCCACACAAGAGGAAGCTATGAACAAGCTCTGTTCATCAGCTGAGCTAGAGAAGAACTGCAGAGTGTATTAGGTTGGGCAGAGCCTGATTCTCAGGTGTTGTCTTTTTTTTTTTTTAAGATAAGGCTAAGGAAATATCTGTCAGTACATTGCATGAATCAAAATTTGAAGATATTTAACTAGCCAGAGGAAACCCACATCACCAAAATAATTGTTTTCAGTGATCTGCAATTTCCTTATTTGTTTTAGCTCTTTCATCAGAACCACATATTTGCTTCTTTGCTTCTTCTTTCTAGACTTTACTTTTTTTTTCACTTTTTTGGCCATGGTGGCTCATACCTATAATCCTAGCTACTCAGGAGACTGAGATCTGAGAATTAAGGTTCAAAGCCAGCCCAGGCACAAAAGGACCTGAGACTCTTTTTTGGGGAGTGGGGAGCCATGGGGCTTCAGCCTGGGTGCTGTCTCTGAACTCTTCAGCTCAAGGCTATCACCCTACACTTGGGTCAAGCCTCACTTCCCGTTTTCTAGGGGTTCAAGATAAGAGTCTCAGGTCCTTTTGTGCCTGGGCTGGCTTTGAACATTGATCCTCAGATCTCAGCCTCCAGAGAAGGTAGGATTTCAGGTGTGAGCCACTGTGCCTGTCTAGACCTGAGACTCTTATCTCCAATTAACCTCTAGAAAATGGGAAGTAGGGTTTGACTCAAGGGGTAGGACAGTAGCCTTGAGCTGAATAGCTCAGAGACAGTACCCAGGCCAAGTTCAAGCTCCATGACTCACAAAATTTTCCATTGAATATGAAATATAAGTAAATATATATTTATATGTATATTTATTTCATATAGACACATGAAAAATGAGTATTGTTTATAATATGATTATTTAGAATTTTTATTAGTATGAAAGAAACTTAGGTTAAAATATGGATTTGTAGTCTTTGTATTATCTGTTTGGGGTATTTTGGAAATATTACATAGGAACTATCACATAATAAATAGTTTCCTACATGCAAGGCAAGATGCTGTTCCTAGAGACTAGATAAACGAACAAGCCAATCTAGAAGCTTAGATTCAAATAGCTCACAATAGATAAAGACAGATATGCCAACATCCACAATTCTTAAATATGTACAAGGCTTGTATGTAAATTATATAGAGAATTACATATAAATGAGCAGAGTAGAAAAGAAGGATGTATGTTATATTCATGAGCACTTGGTGTAGTCTATTTCCTTCTCTGTTTTTAAATTCACTTTTAGATTTTTCTATTTTTCTTTACCACTTGGAATAAGATTTCTGCCCATGGTAGAAACTTACCAGTCATTTCCTTCATATGCTTTATAATTTTTTACAGTGGACTCCATCTCTGAAACAAGAGCTGGGTTTGCTGATGTCTACCCCACAGAATGCTTTTCCATGGGATTTTGCAGGGCCCTCATAGTCTCCAACCACTTTTCATTTACTACCTCAGACGAAGGTCCACTGGGGTTGGCAAAACATACCTTTGACATCACACATGCAGAGAAAACACCTTCTCTTCTTTCAACAAGACCTTTGACACCACTGGATTGATTGAGCACTGCTTTGCCCAGCCTAATGGTCCCAATGGCAACATTTTCCCCAATCACTCTCCTAGAGGTGTGACTGGTTTGTGCAAAGAATAAGTCTGGGGTCCCCAGTTCTAGGACCCAGTGCAGTTACCCTAACCACTCCATGAACAGGGTCTTTCAGGGAACACCCAGAAAATGCTATTCCTAGGCATTTATCCAATTGAACACCAACAAGATTACAGTAAAGCTATCAGCGCAACCATGTTCATTGCAGCACTATTCAACATAGCCAAGATAAGAAATCATCCCAGGTGCCCCACAATGGATGAATTACTCAAGAAAATGCGATATATATACCTATAATCATATATATGTATATATAATGAAATTCTACTTGTTCACTAGACTGAATGATATTTTATCATTCATAAGGAAATGGAAAGCCTTGGAAATAGTCTGAGACATCTTCAAGCCATTCAATGCGAGCATCTGCTTCTCATTTAGAGCTGGCTTCCTATCTATGTACCAGACCTTTGGATGTTTTCATTTGCAAAGTAGCCTTTTATAAGAGTGGAGAATAAAATGGTAGTAATTGAATTCAGGGCCTTGAACATAGTGGATGTTACCTTGGCCAACGCCTTTCATACAGTAACCCACATCTATTGTATTACTTTTTACTTTTTGAAAAACTTGTAACATTTAACAGTTAACATTTCTATGCAATTGTATTTAAAGTTTGGGGGAGAGAGCACTGTTCCCAATTACAGTCATGGGATATTATAGTCACTGAGATTTCATCTTCTACACTAAAACAAAAAAAGAAGGAATGTGATATTTTTTGCTCATCTTCATGTAGAATGAAAAAATGTCCACCCAACCTTTAGAATAATGTGTACTTTTTTGGAAAAAAAAATCTGTTCTTACTAATTATAAACCTGAGTCCTTGCATTAAAAATAATCCTTCTTTTTACTCAGCATCTTGTTGTACATCAAAAATTGTATTTCAGCCACCAAATTGGGCTTCAAGTCCATGTGCTTTAAAAAATGGAAATGTCCAGACATTTCTTTGTTGGTTTCAACTGGACTACCAAACAAGTGGGTGGTCTGGATTTATGAAATGAATTTTCTGGGTCATCTCTGCAAAGGGGAACTTCTCAAGCCTTTTTAGAGGTATTCCACTTTTGGGAACTTTCCATAAAACAGAAATGAATGTAGAAACTTTCTTGAAGGAGAGTAGGATTTTCCTCTTCTTCTAGTGGCCTCCAAGGTACCTTCCCCATATCCTACCAGGATCCCCAAGAAACAGCATTTACAAACTACCAGATCAGAGGCCTCCTTGGTAAGATATGAAAGCAGGGTTGGTTAGGCAGTGCCATCTGATGTCTGGTAGCTGCTCATTCGCCTTGGGTAGTTTCTCCTCCATACTTTCGTTACTTATCGTTAATAAAGTAAAAACTCATCTAGTAAGTGATTGGTTTCTATGCTGTCTCATGTCTGTGTGTTATAAAATTACTCTTACTTTTTCTTTAATGAGGACCATCCATCTTAAGCAACTAGGCTATTCAGAGCCCTAACTGTAGTAATGAAATGGGTCAGTTTTGACAGGGTATTTTTTTTTTCAATTTAGAAACATCAATACCACAAAAGCATGTGTTTGCTGGTATTTCTGTTTATTTGTCTCTTTAATAACAGATATATTTGAAGTTATCCTCATAGATTGTACATTAACAAATAATAAGACCTGTTTTCTCAAAGATCTTATTAGTTATTACTAGTGTCACTTTTTACCTTGAATATTTTTCTATATGTGAGTAAACATTTATTCAGATATAACTGATATTCTAAACATCTAAGATCTTATCATTATCATCTTAAAATTATTTCTGATCAGAAATGAGTTAACTAGTAACTACCAAGTTTAGTCTTGCTGCATTTGAAAGCAAACCACAAGAAAAGCCTACTTTTAGTATTACATTTATAGATTATTTTCTTTTTGAAGGTGCAGAGAATGAAATCATGCACATAGTAAGTAAATACATTATCACAAAATCACATTCCCAATCTTTGTCTTTTTGAGACGGGATCTTTTTATGTAGCCAAAGCTGACATCAACCTCAAGATCCTACTGCCTCAGAAGTCCAAGTGTTAGATTTACAGGTGCTTTTCACCATGCCTGGCCCAGAATGTTTGAGAAAAAGAATAAGCAATTACATTAAATAATTTTGGTTTTCCAAAATTAAAAAGAATGAAGAAAAGTAAATAAGTTCTTCTATATTTGTAGTGAAATGGAAAAGTGATATTTGCTTTGAAATTCTTCTGAAATAAGGAGGAACTAATGAGAGGCAGCAGCCAGTGTAACAATAAGTTTGTGAATGAATCGAGGTAAAATGAATGTGGGTATTATTACCCACCGTTTGCTAATTTTCAGCAGTTTACATTTTATTATACAATAAAAAATCTGCACTAGTAGTTTTAAGTTGTATAAGAAATGTTAACTCCTCCATGTATCTGATTGAAAGGTTTTTTTTGGTAGGGCAGTATTTGTGGTACCGCAGTTTTGACTTGAGATATATGTGTGACTCCAATACTGTGGTAGTTTTTCTCCAAAAAGCAAGTGCTTATTGCATAACTTTTCCCTTTCAAAAACATCAAGAATATGTATCCTTCCTAGAGTCTTAGTATAAGACACACGAGACTTTAATTGAAAAAAAATTGACATTTGGGGTTGGAATTCTACTTCAGAGTTAGAGAAAATGTGCCCCTCTCCTCTGACTGGTGTCACTTTCAGATAAAAATGAATGAATGAAATCAGAACACTGCTGGCTTTCTGATTTTCTTTCCAATCCTAGATTACAGATTGCATGACTCTGACTTTGCAAGATTTCCCAGATTATCCCAAAGAGGCATATTCATAGGTGTTAATCTCTTATAAACAGCTTAGTATTATTTTTATTTTTTTAATGTGGGTTATTTGTAAAATGTCATTAAATGCCTAATATTTTAAATATATTTGTGCATTGAGGTTTGATGGAAAATGCAGTTTGTTGAGGCAAAATGAAGGGATAACCACTGCACCTGTGTTTATTACTGTGGAAAGGATCTGACACTCCATTTCACCCTTATTATTTTTCATACCCTAAGCTAAATAGACTAACGGCCGTTAAGAAGCTATCAGAGAATGCCTTTCAAACACTAGGTGTATCATGCAATCAGACTGGTGTCAGGTTGGAAAACTCAGTAGTTGGGAAGGGGGAAAAAGTGACCTTGTAACTCTCCACATTGTCTTTACACTGAGCAGAACAGATGAGATGGTGAATTATTCAGAACACTGAAAGCTCATAATTGTTAGTGGGGGTGGTGGTGATAGAAGAGAAACACAGGACTGCTTTAGTCCAAACGTCTGATTCTATTAGACATCAAAGGAATCTTTTCTTGAAGCCATCTTTGGGAATTGGGGTGGTGTGGATCCAGTGAAGAAGCCCTTCCCCTGTTTGATACGTTTTTCAGGAAATCTGGGTCAAAGAGACACAAGTTAATATTTAGCATAGATTCGCGCACACGTGCGTGTGCACGTGTGTGTGTGTGTGTGTGTGTGTGTGTGTGTGTGTGTGTGTGTAAATTCAGAGTCAAAGAACAAAGGCATTCTAAGAAGAGGATCTGCTGTTTCAGCAGCTAATCTGAGACTCAGTTCCCCATGTGACAAATTATTACCTCTGAACTCAGAGGGAGTTGCACATTTTATGTAAATGATCTTATCTCATTAATAAGAGTTTGAGTAAGATTTTAGGCCTACAAGAACATATATGTCATCTTGCTATTAATTACATTAAAAATGGCTGTATGAGATAATACTCATGTATCAGGTTATATTTTTAGCAATTTCAGATGATAATTTATTTGCTTTGGTCATTGTGTGCATGTGTGTATGCGAGCATTTGTGTGTGTGTGTGTGTGTGTGTGTGTGTGTGTGTGTGTGTGTGTGTGTAGTGCTGGGACTTGAACCCAAAGCCACATCGCTCAATTATCTAAGCAAATGCTTTGGTAATCTTTCCTTTGCTTATGTGGAATTTGTGGGGATAAAGTAAAAGTAGTTGCTTTTTAGTTTGGTTATTGTAGTTTGGGGTTATTTAGTATTTTAGTAGGTTTTTCACTTTGCAGGTTTCAATATTATGTTTAGAAGTTCCTCTATTTTTTATTTTTCTTCCTCAAGTGAACAATATTTATATTTCCTTTTTTCAGCAATCATAATATTGATGACATTTTGAAATTTCCATGACATATCTCAAGAACTGTGTGGTGCCTCTGTATAGAATTAAAATTTAACATCAGAAATATTTTTAAATGTCAAGATTCAAAGGAAGACATTTTAATAATATTTACTGCATAATATAAAATGTCATTCTTTTTAAGCTGGATGTGGGGGTACATGCATGTAATCCTAGCACTAAAGGAGGCTAAGACAGGAGGAAGCAAGTTCAAGGCCAACCTTGTCACAATAAGAAAATAAATAAATTTATAATGTATCCCTGAAATCTATTATAATGCATCTGCAAAGATTGAGTTATAATATCAAAAGTAGTTATACTTCTGGAATAAATGGCTAAGATAATTAATGTATTCCACAATACTTATTAAAACTGTCACTTAGTTTGTTCCCCAATTTAATAACAATGCCAAAAATGCTCTCACTCACAGTCTCTAATTCATTTAGAATAAGCAAGTTTATAGTATCAATTTCTTAGGAGTTAAGTATCTTGCTCTATGGAATCCTTGCATTACCATGGATAGACCATATCAAGAATGACTGTGTTCCAGAGAGAACAGACCAGCTTTGCCTTCCAGAGCAATCATATCACTCTTTTGTTCTGTTTCTGTAATAGTTATCTCCTCATTCTTTGGATTTGACCTGTAGTCTCTTTTGTTATATATCAGTTTCTAATCAATAACTTCAGTTATTTCTTTCAAAAGAGTATCATTTAATCCAAATCAGGCAAACAAAATCAGCACATGTTTCTAGAAATCTATGGAGTCATATAGGCCATTTTTTCCCTATGATCATGGACAAAACAGTTATTCTATGTCCATGGGCTGAGATTTCAGGCTGAGTAGGAACTGGTAAAACTTACCTGATCCACCTGGGCGTGATGGCACATGTCTGTAATCCTAGCTACACAGGAGGCTGAGATCTGAGGATTGCAGTTCAAAGCCAGCCCGGGCACTAAAGATTGTGAGACTCTTATCTCCAATTAATCATTACAAAAGGGGAAGTGGGGTTGTGGCTCAAGTGGTAGGGCAGTACCCTTGAGCTGAAGAGCTCAGGGACAGAGCCCAGGCCCAGAGTTCAAACCCCATGACCCATCAAAAAGAGAAAGAGAGAGAGAGCGAGAGAGAGAGACAGACAGACAGAGAGAGAGAGAGAGAGAGAGACAGAGACAGAGACAGAGACAGAGAGACAGAGAGAGAAACAGAGAGAGAGACAGAGAGAGAGACAGAGAGAGAGAGAGAGAGAGAGAGAGAGAGAGAGAGAGGAAAAAGAACCTGCCTGATCCAAATATATTTGCACTTAATTTGAAGAAATTCAGCCATTCTGTTATCTCCCATCAATGTTATCAATGGTAAGTGTTGTTCATAAGATTTCATATTTCAACTCTCTGATTTTACTGTAGTTCTCCCTTGTAAATTAAATACTTGCAAGCTTTCATGAAGCACAGACATTACTTGTCAATGAAAGGAAATTGTATTATATCTAGATTAATAATTGTTTGTAAATATTTGGGAAGTTTTGTAATCATACTAGGTAGAATCTGGTACCAGTAGCAACGCTTGTGTTTAGCATATTTTTATCGTCTGAAGATTTTTTGTGGCCTAATTTTGTTTTTACAAAATCTAAGATTCTAAAACCATTTATTTACGCTCTTCTATGGGTGTAATACTATAGTGTTTATAGTAAAAGTACAAGATTAGTTTCTTACTCTGAAGAAATTAGGTACTTTGGGAAATGAAAACCATTTTGAATCCACATCAGGTGATTATATATAGTATATATAATATGTCGTGAAATACCCGTTTGGAGAGATTAATCATTCAATTACTGATGACTGTATATCTTTTGTAGCTGGTATTATCTTAGAGGACCTTTTCTGTGGCGTTTTTATCTTTTCCCAGCATTATCCCATCAGATGAGATCCATTCCAGCTTGAAATACTCACTTAATACGCAGCCAAAATACTCTTTTGGCTGGAAGTTAGCTCCAATCTCTTGCTTATGGGATCACCTCAATTGGAAAGAAAATTTCTAGCTGCATATAGTTAAGGTCACAAGCAAAATAGCTTGAATCCAGAGGTGTGCTTATCATGACGTAAGACACTCACATCATAGCTGTTCTACCAGAGATTGGAGCATCATTTTCCACTTCTGTTCAACAAGGGATTGGAACACCATTCTCCACTTCCTACCACCCCCTCTGTGGCTACCACATCCTCTCATTCTTTGGCTTTTAATTAAGAGGGAGCTAGTTCTCTCAGCAAGGCTGGTGGATCCCACTGTCATTTTCTTCTTTCCTTACCTAGGCTTTGTTTGTAGATATAGCAGATTGCAGATGGTGACTATTGTGACAAAGTCTACTTCTCTTCAAGTCCTGGACAGTGATTAGTACCAGCTGATGATGGTCCTCAGAATATAGGGAGTCTGATCCTTCTTTGTTGTCATCTACTTTGCTTACTCATGGTAAATTACGAACAGGTTTGCTCACTAACTACAATATCTCCACCCTGAACTACCTCAAAAGACTCCTATGAGATCCTACATCCAGTGCTTTCAGTTTGTCTCTTTCCCTCTCCCTCCCTCGCTTCCACATCACATTTCTGCCTAAAACTCTCCAGTCATTTTCCATTGTGTTCAGATAAAATTTGAATTTAGTACTTATCCCACCAGTATGATCTGGCGTTCTCTCTCTCTCTCCCTCCTCCTCAGCCACCATACCCCACTCATTCTTCTCATCCAGCTGCATAGGCTTTCTTTGAGTATCTAGAATGCACTAAATTCTGCCAAGTCTGAGAATATGCATTACTTGTTGCTTGCATTTGAAATGCCCGCTTCTCAGATCTCCCTCATCTCCTTCTTTTCCATTCGTAATAACTGACATTAGTTCACATCTGACTTCCTAGGAAATACTATTCCTGACTATTTGGGGGAAAGTAGTTGCTCCTCCCCTCAGCAATTTCATGCATATTACCTTCCTTATTTTTCTGTAAGTGCTCATTACTTATGAAATGATTAAGCTCAAATCATTGACCAGTTTGTATGTAAGTCTATGAGGACAGGAATTTTGTCTATCACATTCATCCCTCTATACCGAATATGTAGGTGTGAGCCTGACATAGTAGAGAATTTTCAATGAACACCTATTAAGTGAGTGTCTGGATTACTTCAATAGTTAGCATCAGTTACTATGAGGCATGCATGTGGAATGACTAAACAGTGTAGGGACCCTACTGTGTCATGTTTTAGGACATGACAGTGTCAGTTTCAGAGTACAATACCTTCTCCAAGTGTATACATTAGGGAAAAAAAGAGAAATTGAAGTTGAATGCAATCCAATCTGATTCCAGTGAACTGAATTTTCCTACCACCAGCCTGTAGTAAATCAGGGATTCCTGCTTGATACACCAACCTATATAAAAATAATACATTCCAGTCTAACACACACATTCAATGAAAAAAAAACAGACTAGAAGTGTGAGAATAGGAATGTGCTAAGTAATTCAACTGGCAACTAATTTTCCAAGATTCATATTAGCATATACGTAGATGTTGTGTCCAATTTAAATAACATATTACTTTCCAAGACTTATTTTATCTACCAAAGCCTGTTCTTGGCCCTTCTCTCTGAAGGTATTAATGGGATGGCCTGATGGCAAGGCCCATGAGTTCCTTGCCATCTTGTACAATATCACAGCTAAAATTTGCCTGAAGAAGGGACTTCTAAAAAGCTTCCATCTAGGGGCTCCTATCTCAGAAGTCACCAGGTGAATCATGGTTATGGGTGATACTACACCATTATGGAAGAACTAAAACCAATTAGCGTGAAGATACATGCTAGGAGATCATAGGAAATGAAGAACAAGAAGTAGAAGAAGAATGCATAGATTTTGGAAAGTTTTTATTTTTGTTTTTGGTGGTACTAGGGTTTGAATTTAGGGCCTTGATCTTGTTAGGTAGGCACTCTACCATTTGAGCCACACCCCCATTCTTTTGCCCTTAGGGTTTATTTGTTTGTTTGTTTGTTTTAAATAGGATCTCATTCTATTTCCAGACTTGTCTGAAGTGGAGAATAATCACATTTACACTTCCTCCATAGGTGGGATGACAGAAATATGACAATATATTCAAGCTTTGAATTGATTAAAATGAAGTCTTTCCATATGTTTTGCCCAGGCTAGCCTCAAGCTACAACCCTCCTTATCTCACTCAGCCTCCTGAGTAGTGACGATTGTAGCCACTGGTACCGTTTGAGTCTTGCTCACTTTACTTTGGATAGCATCAGACTCTCTCCTTCTTCCTCTGTCTTCTGAGTAGCTGGGATTACAAGTGTGTAACGCATGGATTGTAAGAGTGTTGATGGTATACCAGATGCACTTCTGGATCCTTACAAATTACTACACCATTTAATACCTAAGACTACCATGAGACCTAATAATATGTATCTCCACATTCAGAGAGACAGTATGATCCACCACAGGCCACACAGAGCCATGTCAGAGCCATGACTGGAATCAAAGCCCGTCTGACTTGTGATTATATGTCCCTTCCTCATCCGAGCATCTTCTCCAAGGTTGCAGTGAACACACAATCAAAGACTAGGGAGCAAAGCAAGTGATATAGAGATGTGAGCGAAGAATGAACACAGAGAAGTCTTTTTGACATACAGTGTCTGTCCAGGCACTTTCTGCTCCTGCACTCAGCTGTTTATATAGAGTTCAGAGGAGAGAGGGATTCTTTGGTTATATTCTGTGAGTCATGATTATATTCTTTTCTAGAATGCTTTCCTTAGTGATCTTATTAAAATTTGGACAGCTCCAATAAGAGCCCATAAAAGGCCTCCCCATCCCCACATTGTGTGTGTGTGTGTGTGTGTGTGTGTACTTGTCTATTTTTTTTCCTTTTTCAGCCCCTAAAAAAGCTGTTTTTGCCATATGAGTGCCTTCTGTTGTTTATGGAACCAACTATAATGCTAAAGAATAATTTGGCACTGTTATATTTCTTTTAATGAGAAAAATATGAGGCTATAAAAAGGTATCATAAGAACGTAGGCTACCAGAAGGTGGACATGTTTATACCTGCATCTCAGCAGGTGGGAGGAATAAGAAGCAGCCATTTGCAGCCATCACTCTGGCTCTGGGGTGCAACATGGCAACCTTCTGTTGATGGTATTCTGTCTTTACAGAGTTCAGGATGTTTTCTATGTCAAGTGCACCTTGTAAACAATGAATAGTATTTTCATCCAACAGAATTAGATTTTGATCCCTATGATCCAGCCAAGTACTGTGGTAGAGATGTTTTCCTAAAATATTTTTTGTTTTATTTTTCCAGAGCTACAGAGTATCTTAGCTCCCAATCAAACAGACCTTCTTATCTTCTTACCTTCTTATCTTACCTCCCAATCATACAGACTCCTTGATCTGTTCTTCTCTACTCACATGAAATGCGCTATGCCTTAGGCTTGGGAAATACAGTGTTTAGGGGATTTGCTCTCTGTCTGTAAAGGATTTATGCTGGACTTGAAGATGCAGATGAATAAGCAAGAGCTATCTGTGTGACACTAATGTTACATGCTAAGGGAACATGTGGACTTGGGGTTTTGTGCTAACATTTCCCACATGAAATGGCATTATTGCTGAGAGCTAAGGGGTGAAGAGGAGGTCACCTTAGGTCCACCAATCTGAAGATCCCAGATCTTCATTGAGATTATGCAATCTGGAAGCTGGGTTTATTAGATTATAAGCCCTTCCCACTCTCCTCTCCCCCCCCCCCCAAGTATACTCACTGATACTAGCCACCTTCATTGGACACAGGCTTATGTCAGATACCTTATTAATTGCTTGACTTCGTTATTTTCTTCCAACCTTACACCACGCTGTAAGTGAGGTGTTTTTATTTCAGTTGTTTGGTTTAGTGTCACAGCAAGGAAATTCCATGGTTAGGATATGAGGCCAGCCATCACACTTTGCTGATGATCAATATTAGAGACACTTCACATGGGGAGAGTCAAACACCAGCTCCTCCACATCCCGTTTGGCAAAGAGTGGACAGCACAAGGGAACTCTCAGTGGTCAGAGTCCTAATAGAAGCTGGATTGGAGAAATGTCTTCCCTCCCGTGACACCTGGAGACCTCCGTGTAGGATTGGTAGTCAAGAAGGTAGACCAAGCCATCTATCTTCCTCTCTCATCTTCTTATTCTCTCTTCCTTCCTGGAGATATGAAAAGTTGACCAAACCCAATGAGTAGGAGCAGAGGAAAAGTGAGATTTACAGCTTGCAAACAAATCCTTATGCCTTTCAGCTAGCTATTTTTAACGGCGTCTGGCACACTATGACCCTGAACAAAACAGAAGTGTAGGCAAAGTTTGGTTTGGACAATCCTTCACTTTGTGGACCTCTCCCATATCTTGTCACCCACCATCTCAGGCCTTTTCCTCATTCTTCACAGGCTCCACCCCAATCCCTTCCAAATTTTTCCTCCCTTTGGCCCACCTCAATCAAAACTCTCTTTCCCTGAGCCCTCAATTAATTAGATCTGATTATCTAATTAAACTAATTCTCACTGAGGTATGAATGAGGCTTTACCCTCCCAGGGGACATTTGCATTTTAAAAGAAGAGCTTGTTAACCTAAATGCCTTGACAATGGCAATTAGTAGAATATAAGGGGAGATATTTGGGGGACCTGGGCTTTTTAGTGTCCTCTGTTTCCTAAAACATCACAGACCTAGGTAGCCTCAGAGAGTCTTCTATCAGCCAGTCAAATTACTGGGGTCAGAGTTTCAGAGCCCCGTCTAGGTCCCATGCCTTCTGATTTCCAAGAGGAGCTGAGAGACAGACAGGCAGGCAGAGAGACAGACAGACATTTCAAAGGCTTTTTACTAATTTTATGAAACTTCAGTTGTCACAAAAAAGTAGCTTCTTTCATTAGAACCAGCCTGTGACTCCTGCAGGGGAAATCTAAGTGGCAACGTTTTAATTCCCAGATTTAAGATTTCTGTATGTAAGATCCACATTCTTACTCACTAGACACTATGTATACAGTTGGAGGGGAGGGATCTTGAGAGAGGACAATCTTGGAGCAAATGAGGGAGAAAGTGACACTTTTCAAAAAGACATGTACTCGTTACCTGACTCATGTAGCTGTAAACTCTCTGTACATCACCTTTACAATCATATTTTTTTTTAAAAAAAAGATCCACATTTCAGATTTAAAGTCTCTTATTCTTTCAACCTTGTGGCTACCCTGAGACATTCAATATTCACTCTAGTCTTGCTCAGCCTTGCCTTTATTCCTTAAACAGATTCTTCTTTCTAACTGGAAAGATAGGGATATTTGTATTCCAGCTTCGAATTGGCATGGTGCAGAAGTTGACCACAGCAAGAGGGTTTGGTGATGAGCAGCTTGGAAAGTCCTCATGGTCACGTCTCCTTGTGGCCTGATCTGAAAAAGAGACATAAAGGATGCTTTGTTCCCCAGAAATGCATGCAAGCTGGAAATGAAATAGTGCATTCCAGCAAGATCCAAATTAAGAAACTACCCTGGTAATCTTACCCAAAAGCTACTGTATTGCTGCCCACAGCCTTGCTTTAACCAAGGCGGCCAAATGGTGTCATTTCCCATTACACTTGGATTCCTATGGCTTGATACAACCTAACAATGTGTAGACTATTCTTTTTTAAAGACGCTATTCAGAGTTCCTGAAAACCAGAACATGGACAAGCATAATCAATTAATTATTTCCTTAAAGTCCCTCCTTGATGCAACATTTCATTTTTACCATGTATACTTACATCATTTCTTGTTGTTTAGTAAGGCTTAATGGCTTCATTCTTACAAATATTCAGAGTTTGAATGAGGAAAGAGGATTCTATGTAACGTCAAAAATCGGCAGTTTCTAATTTATTTTGAGGGAGTGTGAATGGTTTTATATGAATTTGAAATGATTTTATCTAATGCATTCCTAAACTATTTCAATTAATTAGATGATCAGAAAAGGGTAATGTGTGTTATTATTGAGAGAAGACAGAGCGTCTCTTTTACTCAGGGGTATTGTCTAGAAACAAGGGGTGTACATGCCTTTTGAGTTCTTTTAAGAGTAGAATCCTTGTAGCAAAACAAAACAGCAATATTAAAGCTGTAAAGCTTCAAAAGGCAGAGCTCATATGCAAGACCAAAACAAATAATAAAACAGGAGGCAGTAAAAATTGTGATTAAACCTTTCATCCGGTTATTTTTCATTTCATATGCTATTTGAGTTTTTATGTTTTGTTTTGTGGAAGAAATAAGTGTGACATGTGCACAAGGCACACACCAACGAGGATGTAATGGTTTACTGGGGATATTTTAGCTGTCAGGGCTGGAAAATTAACATAAGGGAACTGACCAGCTGGGAACAAACAAAACTGAGTTAAACTTCAGTGATTTGGATTCATGCATAGAAGAATAATTAACTCATTATGAAATATCTATTATGTTTTATGCCAATATAGTTGTTGCATTTTTAAATATATAAAAATACTTTTGAGTATCTGATCAGAGTTTATTTTTCTTGATAAGGATGTAAAATTAATTACTGAGGGATAAAGCTTATGGGCTATTTCTATTGATCTGCCTATTTCACATCATGAAAATTATTTCCAAACCAGAGATGTTTATAATCAGAACAATCCTCGATCTATCAAAAGATTTATTGGAAGCTAATTGGCTGTAACTAGTTGGTTTGTCACACCAGCAGGGGCCATTAAGGATTCAGAATGCAGAGATTTATAGTTCAAGTTTGAAAACCTCCCATTTCCATTTCAGATCAATTAATGCACTTAGCACTGTTTTATGCTTACATAATGAGATTACTAGCTTTGAGTGTGATATCTTACTCTTCATCAAAAGCACTTTCTATGTCTGTATGTATGTCGGTACTGAGTCTTAAACTCAGGACCTGAGCCTTGTCTTTCAACTTTTTGGTTCAAGGTTGGCACTCTATCACTTGAGCCATAGCTTCCCTTCCTTTTCTTGTTTTTTTTTTTTTTTTTTTTTTTGTGGTTAGAGATAAGAGTCTCAGACTTTCTTATTCTTATTTCTTATTTGAACTATGATTCTCAGCCACCTGAGTCACTAGAATTATAGATGTGAGCTACCAGCACTTTGTTCAAACATACTTTTTAAGCACTATGAGTTTAAATACTATTATCTCCCTGTTTTCCCATGTGTACTGGGAATCACACCCAGGACCTTGTATATGCTTCATAGGTACTCGACCATTGAGCTACACTCTGGCCTTTAGTTTTTATTTTCCAGCTGCTGAAGACTAAATCTGGGACCTATGTATGCAAAAGACATGCTATATTATTGAACTATACCCCAGCCTGACTATTACATTGTTCTTAACTTTCTGCACGATGTTTCATTTTGTCTGATTTCCTTGGAAAGAAAAAAATAGAGATTTGCACACACTTAGAAGAGAAGTGCGTACTGGAAAAAGAGAATAAGACAGATATATTAGCTGATACTTGGGTTTTACACAATGTTTTAGGATTCATCTCTTTGGATCTCTATTTTTCTTACTATATTAGTACTGTTGTTCACCCAATTAGGAGAATAGGTGGCTTATCTTATAGAGGGCCTTGATGCAACACATGCTGGATTCCTTTCTCTTCTCCTAGTTTGTGGTGAGAACTCAAATCTTATCATTTCGTTGGCTTCACAACTGAAAACCAAATTGTGTATACAGAAGATCAGCTCTGTGTTTATTTTGAAAAATGATATAACATTGTCACCATTATAGTTTTTAAGTAGAATATTGGCAATTTCATATGGTTTGAGCCAATAAAAAAATAACTGACAAGTATTCAGTATGATAAATGTTAAAATAAATTATTTGTGTGAGTTGTCATGGTCTTTGACATAAAGTTGCTGGGTTTTTGTTCATTTATTGCCATTCTAAGGTTTTACCTCAGAGCCTTGGACTCATTGGAAACATGCTCTACCAGTTGATACCCCTTTCAGCCCTACTTGCTCAGTCTGTTTTCAGTTGGGAGCTTATGGTTTTGACAGGCTAACCTGGATTGAGATCTTCCTACTTCTGCCACCTGAGTTGTGAGGATGATAGGCATTTTCTCCCACATCTAGCGTGTTTGCTAAGATGAGAGTTTCACTTTTTCCCCAGTCTGGCCTGGACTGTGACACTCTTACGTATGCCTCTTGAGTAGGTGGGATTCCAGGCATGAGCTGCTCATCTGACTTACAGATGCTGTTTTTAAGTGAATGTATTATGCAATCAGTTTTTAATTTCTTCTTAGATGTAAAACTAAAAGTATTCATTGATCTTCAGTACACAAGCCAATCAATCTGCCTTGCTCCAAGAAAAATTACCATGTAAATTCTCAGAACTGCATGTTAACTGTGTAGTAATAATTACTTCTCTTAGAAGCCAAATACTAATAGCAGTTCCTGATAGTATTGAAGCTCCCTGCTTGTGTTGTTTAGGGTCTCTAAGGTTCAAGTTCGCATAGAGTGCATTCACTCCCAGTTGGGGCTTTGTTACTGTAGATACAAAGGGAGTACAGAATATAGCCCCCAGGGCTTTAGCCTCAGAGAGGACCTTGACTAGGCCATTTGTAAAAATCAGAATTCCAGTATAACTGTAGTTCCTCTGTCCTAGGCCTGGTACTTTGTGGCTTTAGTTCTCCCTCTACACCATTGTTCCTTTGCATTCCTAGTAAAGAGCTTTCTCTAGCCTCTTCTGGGCTCCAGGCCTCCTGTTGCCCCCACACTTGGCCTCTGTCCTGCTTTCCACATGGGCTCTTTAACTTAGTGTGCTTCCATCCGTATAAAGATTTAATTTCAGCTTGGTCTTAGATTAAAATCCCTTCTCCTCAGAAAGAGCCAATTCCCTGCCAGCACGCACACTCATTACATTATTCTACATTTTCAATCTAATGTCTTCATGATAACAATAATAATTTGTACTTATTTGCCTGTTTCCTTCATTGAACTAAAAGCTGTGTGAGGTCAGACTTTCAGGATATCTTCTGATCTTACACCCTTCCGGATCTAGTTTTTAAGACAGAACCTGGCACATAGTGACAGGCGTTGTATGATATTAGGTAAACAAGCAAGAAATACCTCAGTACCTGTGATATCAGGACAGATACTCCACACCCTCTCAAAAAGAGAACCCAGGATTCATCAATCACATATACTGAAACTGTGGTTAGTCTAGTTAGACTGAGTTTAGTCAACTAAAATGGACCTGGTTTTGTGTGTGTGTGTGTGTGTGTGTGTGTGTGTGTGTAACTAGTTTATAATAAGATAAGATATACATTTGTACCTTTTGGATTTGCGTTCTATTGTTGTAAGTTAAGAAGTGTTACATAAAACATGAAGTAAACATGAAGCTCAGATTAAGACACAAAGATTTCTAGACAGAGTACAGTCTTGGAAATAAATGCTAAAGCAGAAGGAGATATATGGGTTCAAAGACTGGGGAAAAGGATGCTCCAGTGATTAAAGCACACTAAGGAAAGCAGTGGCAGACCAGCTGCAGGACATATGCTCAGAGAGGGAGAAGTGAAGCTGAGATGGCTGGAAGCCACTGGCCGAATTTATTCAGGACTGAAACAACCATAGTACACTAGAACACTGAATCATTTAGTAATCTGTTAAAAAATTCAAATTTCCTTAGCTTCGCCTAATTATGAACACCTAGTTTGTTGAAAATGGAAATAAGGTTCAAGCAGGGACTTTGCCTATCTCTAGGATTATGATTCAGAATCTTCTAAATGGATTGCTTCATAAATTTCTAAAGTAAAAACTATGCAAACCCTTCAAATTCTATAGAATTTATACAAAACAAAGAAAAAGGCAAGGAAGGAAGAAATATGTACTGTTCAGAGAATATAAATGTGGAATTAATTTAATTTTTGTACAAGATAAAGAAGCAATAGAATGTTTTTATGTGAAAATACCTAATGCTGTTTATCTTCCCTCGTGTAGCACAAGAGGACCTTTTTTCCATGGATCAAGACCACAGAAGTTAGGAAAGAATTCTCTATCTTTGAGAGATCTCTAAATTATAGATCTTAGAATTAGAGAGAACCTCAGGATAATTTAGGCCAACCTTTTATTTCCAGAAAGGCAAGGTGTCATTATCCTCCATTGTGAAGATGAGACAAGTAAATTAAATTACCTGCTGTAGTCATGTGACTGCAAAATGACTGATGGCTGAGAATGTAAAGTAAAGCAGAGTGACAGTGAGGGAAACAAAGTCAGGACCAACCATGCCATTCAAGATATTTTCTATTATACTGCAAGCAGGATGATTGCTTTGTATTGCCATATAGATGGAGGAAAAGTCCTGCTATAATCATGTAGACCATTATTTACTATTGTTTATTTTGCTTCCTAAAAATGAGGAAGGAAAGAAAGAAAATAGGAAGGAGGGAGGAAGGGAAGAGAGAGAAAGAAGGGAAAGAAGGAAGCAGACAGGGAGGAAGGAAAGCAGGGAGTGAGGGAAAGAAAAGGGAATGTACTGAAAGTGAAACTTCTAGTTCCATTTATTTGAGGAAGGACAAAAACATTGATTTGCTTGAATTACAAGTTCTAATGTCCCACCTCAGAACAAATAAAGACACTGAGATGTAGGATTTATATTGTGACATCATAAATCTGACAGTGTAATTAAATTCCTTGAGAATTTGATTATGGGCTGTGAAGTGGTGACCTAAGCCTGCCTCTAGCCTTACGGATGGAAAAGAAAGATCAACCCTAGAGAAGTTGAAATCAATATTTTTCATGTCTTGTATTTTCTATTATTGATTTTATGGGTTTATTGAGATGTCATGTTTCTACAAACCACAAGAAAAGATATTACACTTTGTCAGTTGCAGAAATCCCCAGTTAGATCTATTTCTTTGCCATGTGTAACTTCTAGTAATTCTATTCCATAAGCAAAAGAAAGTTGGAAGGCTGAGGCTTTGCGACTATCAGATTCTCCCTAAACTTCTGCAAAACTGAAAAATGATAGCAACAGTTTGTCAGAATCTGTATTTTGTAGCCAATGCAATTTGACTAAAATAATTGACTCCATTTTGTATTGAAGTGACATTTGATCTCTGCCAGACTGTCACGTCCAACCTAGCTATGATTTTTAGGGAGGATAGAAAAATGTTCCTTTGATTCATTAGTTTTTCTGTCACTTTTGAATTATAAAGCTATCATTTATAAGGAAAAATAATATGCACATTTACAAGAAGAATAAAAAGTACTGGGTCTTGTCCATAATTAAACAATGCTCAGATTAGTGATAAGCCACATTTGTGCTTCATTTCTTCATTCTTTTATTTCCTTTGACTTCAAGGAAACTCTATTTTGCCAGAACTTTTCCAATCATCAAGTAGAACCTTACCATGTGCCTAGAGAAGCTTCCATCATTTTATAACACTCCCCTCTGCCTACCCACAATTTCTTCCTTCTCTTCCTAAAATTACAACTCAACTATGAATTTGTTTATACTTGGCCATATAAAATACTTTTGATTTTTAAATGATATCTATAAAGATAACTATTTCATTCCATATTATTACATTTAATCCCCCCCTCACACACACAACTTTTCAGTACAAGGTACACTTTTGACAGGTTAGGAGGATGAGATTTGGAAGAGAGGATGAAGTTAATTGAGGTTAGCAAGAGAAATACTACAGTCACTTTCCTATTTTTCTTTAATTATTTTAAACTCATGGATAATCAAATAAAAAAGAAATGCACATTTAACGGCATCCTATTCTATGTATTAGAGAGGAGAAGACTCTCATCATACTACATACCATAGAACTTGCCAATGGCTTCTAAATATGACATTGTTTTGTTTTGTTTTGTTTTGTTAGATGATACCTCATTTGAAGTGACAGAATTAATACTATAGAAGGGGAAGTTGAGCATATAGGGCAGTAAAAGGCAATTTGCCTTTTCAGTGACAATCTGGCTGCACTATAGTACCAGAAGGAAGTATAACATACAACTGAGGAGACAGCTGAGTTTAGGGTATATTCTACAAAAGATAAACAGCCAGCAGGTATAGTTCTGCTTCACAAGGAGCCTTAGCTGCATTTCTTCCTCCATGTGTATTAATGTGCTTTTGACTTTCAATAAACAATAGAGAAAGGCAAGCATAACGAAATGAGAAAGAAAGGACAAAGAAAAGAAGGGAGGGAGGGAGGGAGGGAAGGAGAAAAGGAGGAATGAACAAATGAATGAAGGAAAAGGAAGGAAAGAGGGAAAATGAAAGAAGGAAGGAATAGAGAGAGGGAGGGAGAAAGGAAAGAAGGAAAGAGGTGAGGGAGGGAGGAGGGGAGGAGGGAAAAAAAGGGTGGAGGGGGAAAGAGGAAGAAAGGAGAGAAAGAAAGAAAAGGGAGGAAAGAAAGAAGGAATAAAGAAGGATGGAAAGGAAGGAAGGAAGGAGAGAAGGGAGTTAGGAAGGGCTGGCAGGCAGGCTTGAAGGACTCACCTGACATACATTTTCTTCTAAAAAACATGATAATTTTTAGTGTCAGCCCTACTAGCCAGATATCTTAGAGTATCTGGTTTTATTATGTTTTTCTAGGATAAAGGTTGTTTCTAGGATAAGGTTGTTTTCCTTAGCAATTTTCCAATTTATTGCCCTATCTACTGTTCTTTTTTCATGTCTGTGATTTGAAAACTCTTTTCTTTATAAAATGACATAGTGTACATTAATGCCTGAGGAAAGTAAAATCAGTTTTTTAAATGCTTTGTGGGCTGTGTGTAGCTCAGTAGTTAAGCATTTGTCTAATAGGCACAAGGTCCTGGGTTTGATCTTCAGCTCTAAACAAAAGGGAAGTTGCTTTTGTGATCCAATGTGACAGCTGTAGTTCCTTATGGGTTATATTTGTTGTGTTCCCCTTTAGTCATGTTTTATGGATCAGAAATGAATGTTAAGGAGGAATATCCATGTTAATGTATTTTCTTGTATGTCTTGATCCAAAAGGAAGACACATAATCTGAGTGCTAGTGGCTCATTCCTATAATCTTCGCTACACAGAAGGCTGAGATCTGAGGATTATGATTCAAAGCCACCAACAGTGAACACATCTTTGAAACCCTTTTCTTCAATTAAATTGCTGTGGCATAAGTGGTAGAGTGCCAGCCATGAACGGAAAAATCCAGTTGAGAGTAGAAGGCCCTGCCTGAGTTCAAGCCTCAATACCAACACACACAAACACACACACAAACACACACACACACACACACAATTATAAAGTGTAGAAGGTAGAATGCTTGATAGCCTATGATATTTGGTGTTCTTTTTTATGCCTATAATATTTTTCCTTTAACAAACAAATGCCATTGTCTTTAAAAGTTAGATAGAAAACATCATGGCATATAATGGGCCAATTGCAAATGGTGAGAAGATATAAACTTGAAGCCAAGAAACTGGTTCTGAAAACAATATTTAGTTTATCTTTTTTTGCTACTTCTAAAGTGGAAAAAAATTTAAAAAAATAAAAAGATAGCCAGAGTTTTCTTAAGGTTCAAATCAAGAAGTGCTTATCTGACAAGTCATTTTTTTCCTTGCGTGGGCTAGTTCTAGAAGCATCCTTTCTCATTTCCATGTGAGAAGACAGACTTCTGTCATTAAGGATGGGGATAGCAGGTATGAAGACCTAAAATATCCAAGTGTGGAGAGTCATCACTTTGACTAATGGAAGACTGTGACCACACATCATTCTAAGCACCTCTTCACAGTGTGTCATTTTTCCAGCTCAGTTGATTTTTGATATATCTCACTTTATCAACCATTGGTGTGGAAATTTTCATCATTCGTCTATGCTTTTTTGAGTTTTTCTTAGTGTTTGTTTTGTAATAGGTTTTATGGGTGATTAGTTATGTGAAAAGAGAGGCTATGGTGATAGAAGCCTATCTTAATTTCACTCATGAAACCTGTTTCTCTCATAAATTTTGTGCCATCAACCACAGGTAGGATTTGGTTGTTAGATAAGTATACCTCATCGAAATTAGCATTACTTAGTGTGAGCATTCATAGCTGAAATTATTTGAATTAGCTCAAAAGTTTGAACACTGGATGCTAGGATTTCACATACTGCTTAGTATGCTGGCACACACTACTGACTGCTGCACTATGAAACATTAGGATTTTACCAAAGCCCCACTGAACAATATTGTGACATAAGAATGATATTTCTGCTACTTCTACAGTGATCATCTTTGTTTTAAAAGCTTTTATATGAAAACACAAGAATTGATATTACTTACCATCTTTCTCGTATCTAATGTGACTGCAGATACCTGCTGTAACAGTCGATCTAGTTTTGTGGACAGATGCAGTATATGTTGTGCTGATTTTAACCCCTGGTTGTGCTCTATAGCAGCCATACAAACTTGATGAAAATGTTACCTGAGTCTACGTTTCCTTGTGTGTAAAAAGCTAACTAGAAGTTAACAGATTTGCTGTGAAAATTAAATGAGCTAATGTATATAAAATAAATATTCGTTGAATGGTCAGTAAATATTAGGTCCAGATATTAACTTCCTACCATCTCTGTTCAATTACATGTCCAAATCTTCCACATGCACAGGAGTCCAGGTTGCCCAGTCTTTCTCTTAGGGGGAACCACGAAATCAGATGCTTCACATTCAGATTGCCACATAGAATGCCCATAATCAAGCGAACCAATGGAGGCGTCTCTTCTTCCAGGTCAATTGTTAATACTGTTGTGGTACAATTAAGTCTCAAGAATCTTCACATTAATATAATTTATAGGTCATGGGGCTTGAACTTAGGACCTTAGTGCTATCCCTGAGCTCTTCTTGCTCAAGCCTAATGCTCTCCCACTTTGAGCCACAGTGCCGTTTCTGGTTTTTGAGTGGTTAATTGGAGATAAAAGTCTCATGTGGACTTTTCTGCCAAGGCTGGCTTAGAACCCACAATCTTCAATCTTAGCCTCCTGAGTATGCAGGATTACAGGTGTGAGCCACTGGTATCTGGTAATAGTTTTGTTTCTAATGCAATTTTTTCTTCTTATATTGCATGGTTGTAATATTAGGACATTCTGCTTACCCATTATGTTTTCCAGATACAAACTTTACCACAATAATGTCATTCAGACATATATAAATATTACAGCATTTTTTCACGATAAGTTCTTAGCTACGTCATCACATTCTTATTATTCAGGAGGAAAATTTTTTTGTGAGAGAGGCAGAAATAGTAGAATCATGGTTTGAGGCAAGCCTGAGAAAGACCAGATTATCTACAAGCAAAAACAACAAAAAGCAACTAAACAAAGAAATGTATATTGGCACCTGACAGCAATCCCAGCTATGCAGGAGGGGAAGGGAGGGTAATGAGGCAAGACCAGCCCACCAAGCCTTTGACTCAATACTTGAAAAATAAACTAAGGCTGGCAATGTGGCCTACTGATAGGGTGCCTGCCTAACATGCATGACACCCTGGGTTTGAGTCATTTGTACCACACACACACAGAAAAGACCAGAAGTGATGCTTGTGGCTCAAATGGCAGAGCACTAGCCTTCAGCAAAAATTGTCCAAGGACAGGGCCCAGGCCCTGAGTTCAAGCCTCAGGACTGACAAAAAAAAAAGAAAGAAAGAAAAAGTAAAAGAAACTAAAGAAAAAAAAGCCTAGGGGAGTGGCTCAAGTGTTGAAGTACTTGAATACTGCCAAACAAGAAGAAAGAGGAGGAGGAGGAGGAGGACAAGGAGCAGGACAAGGAGGAGGAGAAGAGGAAAGATATCAAATAAAATATAAAGATTATAATCAATAAGTGTAACTAAAAGTACACAAAAGTATGTGAGTTAAAATCAGTGATCTCAGTAAGTAAGCAGTGGTATGTGCACAATTTTATATTTTCTCTTATGGGAAAATGTATTTTTTATTACAATCAGCTCTATTGTCTCTGCTGGATTCAGGCAACAGAATTGATTATTGAAGATGTATTATGTAGGAGGCATAAAAATAGCACCAGAGTAGATTTTTCTGTTGGGTTGACTAAATTTTGGAAGAGAATAAAAAAGTGTGGTGTAGCTGGATTAACAAGTGATAGCACAATAAAACTTCTGTCAAGATCAGTCCTCTTTCTGAAGCTTCTGAACCATGGCACCCCAAATACTATTCATAGGAGTGACACAGATTCAAACTGTTGTGCATGAATACAGGACAGAAATGATTGTGAGATCGTGCAAGTCTATTGTGGTCTGTCAGCAGTTGCTAGCCACTGTGCCTTGTCTTATTCCTGTGTAGTCCTATGAGTGAGAGCTGCTGGTACAATGGGATCTGGCTGCCAGAGTTTCCTTCATTTTCTTCTCTTCTTTTGCATGCCAAGATGACACAGATTATGAGCTCCAGGTATCCAGAAAGCTGAGCTGTGCCAGGGGTGGACCAGGGGTGGACCTGGTGCATGTGGCTACTGCTGAACCGTACACTACAGGCTAACTCCAAAC
The DNA here is from genome assembly GCF_031878675.1 of Megascapheus bottae. Lineage (NCBI taxonomy): Eukaryota > Metazoa > Chordata > Mammalia > Rodentia > Geomyidae > Megascapheus > Megascapheus bottae. The sequence goes on along the minus strand of NC_143528.1, from coordinate 21,956,513 downwards.
ATTTTTTTGCCAGTACTGGGGCAGGCCTTAGGGCCTGGGCACTGTCCTTGGGCTTTCTCAAGGCTAGCACTTTGCTGCTTAAGTCACAGCACCACTGCCTGCTTTTTCTCTGTATATAGTATGGAGGAATCAAACCCAGGGGTTCATGCATGCTAGGCAAGCACTGTACCATTAGGCCATACTCCCTGTCCCAGACATTTTCATATTTATTGAATCAGGAACCCTCTCCTCTGGAAGTATACACAAAGACATGGTCAAGGCAATGAGCAACTCTCTTTAAAAATGAATAGATTATTACCCAAGTACAAGGCTTGAAGACCACTGAGTGGTAGAGGAACCAGACTACTTTTATTCTCTTATTGAAACCAGAAGACATTTGATTTAGTACAGAAACAATTGCATTATAATTGTGTATGGATGTTCAATGTTGTGTTAAGGCTTTTCTTCCTTTAAGTGTGCCTCAAAGTATGCCATTTGTGGAACATTTGTTGATCTAGAAAATTAGATGTGATCAGATGAGCTAATAAAACTAGATACTTCACATATGTATGTGTCCTCCTCTTTCTCTGTATAGCTCTCCTTTGGTGTCTCTCTATTTTGACTACCTATGGAGGGAGCCTGACTCACGCTGAGACACACTACCCAATACCAGGTTGATAGGCAGAGTGCATACCTTATGGGAGACTTTAGTTGCAGTGTTTCTTTAGTTGTAGTGCTTGGAAAGAAGTGATTGCTCTTTTCCATGGTCCTCTGCATTTTAGTATGGGTAGGAGGGAAAAAAGGTCTTGTGACATTGTCTTTAATTCCTTAAGTTCTGCAAATCCAAAGGGATGTGAGTCAAGCCATTTGGGAGGAAGCTAAGATATGACCACTTTCAACATGAGGAAAAAAAAAAAAGCTGGCTGGCAGGCTTTATGTAGCCAGGCCATGGGAATATGGATCATCCTTTTCTTGTTGATATCAATGGGCTACATAAATGCTTACTTTATTCCAAAGTTATACAGCCCTGTATTTTATTCACCTCCAGAAGAGGGCCCTTTGTTTGCCCACATAAAACAGTAAGCTCTTCTTTTCCCCTTAAAGTTTATCTCATGTAGTTACTGTGTCTGATTTTGGTATCTGGCATATTGTACATATGTTTATTTGTAAAAGGAAAGATGAATGGGGGGGTGTGAGGAGAGAAAGTGGGAGAAAAACATAGGAAGGGGTAACAATGTTCAAGAAGTAATGTACCCACTACCTGATGAATGTAACTCTAACCTCTCTGTACATCACCTCAACAATAAAATTTTTTAAAAAGACAGTCAGCCATGCTTGTATTTGAAATGTGTTTTGTAAATTAAATTAGTACAGCCAACATGCTATGAGACCATATGTAAAAATGTTTATAACTTATACTATTTTTCCTAAGTAGGTTCTTATCATAAATTATTCTTACTTACATCTTTAAGTGATATGGATCTACTCATCTTGTTTTATCCAGTCAGTCTCAGAGCTTGAACCCTATGCCTGAGTGCTGTCCCTGAGCTTTTGTGTTCAAAGCTAGCACATCTACTGTTTGAGCCACAGCTCTACTTTAGGCTTTTTGTGGTTAAAGATAAGAGTCTTACAGATTTTCCTGCCTAGGCTTGCTTTGAACCATGATCCTCAGATCCCAGCCTCCGCAGTAACTAGAACTCCCAGGCATGGCTGCCAGTATCTGGACGGATATAATCTTTATGGACAGTTTATCACAGTGGTGTGTGTGTGTGTGTGTGTGTGTGTGTGTGTGTGTGTGTGTGTGTGTGTGTGTGTGTGTGTTGTAAGCCTGCCAGAATTGGAGCTTGAATTCAAGGTTTAGTTCAATCCCACTTGAGATTTTATAAACGGATGGTGCTCTTCCCCTCGAGCCACACCTCCACTTCCAGGTTTTTGCTGATTAATTGGAGCTAAGAGTCTCATAGACATTTTCTGCTGGTTTCAAACCAGTGGTCCTCAGAGTAGCCTCCTGAGTAGCATGAGCCACCAGTGCCCAGCTTCATAAAGTAATTTAATGGGAAAGTACCTTTCAATAATGTGTCTATTTTGTACTTTTGATACTCACGGTGTTCTGAACCCCAATGGAATGAAGTCCAATAAAACTTGAGGACTTACCAATAGTAATGGTGTATTATAATGGTAAATTGTGTCAAGAATGTAGCCCTTCATCTGCTTAGTGTTTCATGATTTCAGAATTACACATATTAGAAAGAGTCTGTAGATAAAGGATGCGAGGAAAAGGCATTAGCTACATTAGTTGAAACTGGCGTCATGTTGCCAAACTCTAATAAGCCTTTAGGGAGCTCAGCATTGAAACCACTCAATTGAATGCTGCAATTTCCCATAACAATTTAAAAGACCTGCAGGCACCCTAAAGTCATAGTTGGATCTTTCAGTTAACACTCTGTAACATGACCCCAAAGTCTCATTTACATCACAGCAATTAAAATATATTCCACATTACATGCTTCCTTCTATATACTGTAGAAAGAATCCAATGAAATGTGGCTATTTTCCGAAAACAGTCATGAAACTGTTTCTCCTCATGATTTTTTTTCTTTCCAAAGTGATTTTTACTGTTACATACATGTATTCAGAGGGTGATGGTGATTTTGAAGGGGGAGGAAGGGGAGAGAGAGGAAGAGGAATGCAATTTAGATGAATAATATGTAGCAATCATTACTATTTGGTGACCCACATGAAATTAGGTTGGTGGTCTCAGTCGGGTCCATAGGTGACAGGTGTCCATTATACAAAATGATTATTGTAATCAGTGCTAATTGGACCCCTACTGGCAATTTGAAAGTAGAGGGACTAAAATTAAATGAGTATTAAAATAATATACCTCCTACTTACAGAAGTGCTTTTCCCCAGACTCAGCCAGAAACACTTCCTCCCAGTTGAGATGGAGACAGAATTTCTAGTGGCACTCAACTGAGGAAGGTATTTTCACAAATTACAGCTCTTTCCAAAGTGTACCGTGCAAGTTAAATTTATAACAACTTCTAATGTATTCATCGTAAAGATCATGTTTTCTGAAATAGTGACCATTTTGCCTCAGTAATGCCTTTCTTTGAAAAAACCTAGACCAAACTGACTGACTCATTCCACATTGTTTTAGTGGTTTAACATTTATTGAGTAACTACAACTTACTAGCTTACTTTGAATGTGTGGATTTGAGTAGTTGTGTGTAGAATCATCACCAAGTTATGAAACATACTGGCAAAAGTTAAGCTTCTTCTCTTGGTAGTCAACTACAATATGAGGGAGGTTAAGTTTCTCCCTGTTCGTGTTGGAACACTGTGTCCATACTTGTACCATCCTTTTATGGTCAGGAAGAGTGTAGAAAGATATCTCAGAGGATCCCTCTCTATCCTCTGTTGTGGGTTCATAGCTGTTAATGATTAAGTTGTTTTCAGTGGTTCTTCTTGCTTCTGAGTGTTTGTGCTCAGTTTTAAGAGGTGCATCCTTTGAACTCACAACCTACCCCCCCCTTTATAAAGCTACTGATCTGAACCACAGCAGAATAGAAAACATAGACTGGATTCGCTCTGTGATCCTCTACAGATTTTTACTGGACTTCTTCAGGTGTCTAGGTTATGCGTCTAAGTGTCTTTACATTATAAATCATTTGGAAACAATCTAAAGTAATTAATTAGATACCTTTACTATTTTTAATTTGACTGTTTAGAAGCATTTATTCAAAATAACAATATTAAAACATAGTATATATGTGTTATAAGGTATATGACTAAACTCAAGATGTCAAAACATTAAATGACATTATAGTACATCTAAAACATATGTATCTTATCTTATACTCTCACACACTAACAGGTGTGTTGATCCATGTTTGAAATCCCAGCACTTAGGAGGGTAAAACAGAAGGATCATGAATTTGAGGCCCGTATGAACTACAAAGAAAAACCCTGTCTTGAAAAATATTTTTTCTTTTGTTAAAAACAAACAACGCCAAGGCAAAAGAATTGAGACAGGCCTATTGAGACTGAGTCCTGACCTGAGCCTTCCTAAACAATCCCCATAATGGTTTTATTTTGGTGTTTTTGCTTTTTGCCACTGTTCAGACACTCATAGTGAACCCCTTTGGGTTTCCAAGCAACTCTGGTATAGACTATGCCCTTAGAACTACCCTCCTTGGAGAAGGAAGTGGAGTCTGGGAATCTGTCCACATCTGTCTTGTGTCACTGGATTGGGAGGTGGATGTTGTGTTTTGTTCAGGACAACACTCACCTTTAGCACTAGACCAGAATTTACTGCTCTCTGAAGGGGCAGTTTGCTGGGTTGGCATGCTTCAGAATGAGATGAAAACTGGTGGGCCCTAGACATAGTATATGTTTATTATAGTCATCTCGCCTGTGCGTTACCGAGCCATGAATAACTGCAGTTATCCTTTATTCTCCAAGTACTTGTGGATGGTTATCTGGTCTCCACCTAGTTGTTACTAAAATAAGCCTAACATAGCTTTCTCAATCTAGAGACTCAATCGGTTTTATTACTGCTCTTGAAAAGCCCTTCCAATGTTTTCCTACTTCTTTCTACTATGACAACATAAATATTTGGATAACATTATAGATGAAATCATTTTTAGATTAGTGGTATGGGAACTGCTTTTTCTGTCCTCACTTGATGGTATAATACTTCCAAATAAGCCCATAAAAATTCAACACTATGCTAGGAATTTGGCCTAGTGGTAGAGTGTTTGCCTAGCATGCATGAAGACTGGGACAGTATTCAGGCCCTGAGTTCAAACCTCAAGACAGGAAAAAAAATCAAAACTAAATTCCAAACATCTTAGTAAAAATATCAAGTTCATTTTAGACATACCATTGTTTGGTCTTAATCTTACAAACCTAAGATTTGATGCAATTTCTTCTACTTAGTTCCTCAAATGACTGAGGTGTAACCCTAAGGAGTGAAGGTACCTAGTATTTGTGGACAAGAGACAACACTGTTGATTTAAATATACTATCTGGCTTTTATCAAGTCCTCGTGTTATGTGCAATCATTTTGGTAAATGCTTTAAAATACTTGTAGCCCATTCATTCTTCATGTCATTTTGACAAGAAAAGTATTGTTCTAGATCTTAGAGAATAAGCATAGAAAAACCCATGTCTCAGAAAGTCTGATTAACCCACCCACACCATCTGTAAATAAATTGGAAATAATGGGTTCAAATTTTACAAAAAGATTTTATATGGCCATTCCTACCCAGTCAGATTAATATAGATAATTTTAGTTGAAAACTCCAGGAAAAAGATATACTGCTTTAGAATCATAGTTCTCTGGCTCTGAGATCTTGTTTCATTTTTATAGATGTGAGAGGTACGGAGTATTTCTCAGAAAATGTAAACAAGCTGCCAAGTTTCCAGTAGATTAGCAGTGCCAAGGAGAAAAATAGGCCCAGTCCAATATTTTACATCCAGTGTCTTTGGACTGACCTTGTTAGGTCACTGCCCACTACTAATCACTGAGATTGTATACAGAAAACCGGTGGGCTCTAAGATGAAGGTGTTCTCTAAACAAAAAGGGAACACTCATGTTTGTTCAGGGAAAGAAAGGAAACAATTGAAATTCACCCAGCCATGCTAGAGAAAATGTCCTTTCTTTGGAAACTAAACCACATGGGATAAAACAGAAATAAAGAGAACTATAACCATCTCCCTCTAAAACATATATATCATACAAAAGTCATTTTTCCCCTAATTGTGTTTTCCCTGAAAAAGCAACTTAGAAATATTTCCAATGTATGTTTGCTTCTTGATCTTAATTATCTTTCCTCCTCCTCAGTGGAATTTCATTTGGTTTTCATTTTTGCCTCCCCATTACTTAGGTATTTGAAAATTTAATGATCATGGCATTTCCAATATGACATCCATTATTTACTGTTGACATTTGAACTTTAGACATAAACTATAGGCTGTCATCTTGATCTCTTTTTCTCTCATACTTTTATTTGTTTCTGTTTTATTGTTGTTGTTATTTTGGTGGGTTCCCATTTGTTTTGCTTTAGTTTTGGTTTTTGAGATATTCTTACTAGGAAGCCCAGGATAGTCTTGAACTTTCTTTCTTTCCTTCTGTGTACTATAATTAGTGACAATGCTTTCTAATGCTTAATGCTACTTTTGTCCTAAGATTTAGATGTAAAGTCCAGTGGTTAAGAGCAGAAACCTGTAATCACACTGGAATGTGTTCAAATTCTCCTCATCTACTTTCTGACTGTGTGAGCTGGGACAAGTCGATTCGTCTCTTGGGGGGGTGTTAGTTTTTCTCATGTAAAAATGGGGTTTCGAATTTGTAGCAGGATTATTGTGCAGATTAAGTGAGGTCAGATATGTAAAGTACCTGGCATATTTTAAGCATTCAATAAATAATCAAGACTGGAATTAATAATTCATCAAGGAGCTTTTATGTCTGCTCTTAAAGAGAGAAATATGCCCAGCACTTAGGGAAATAATATTAGCTCTTCATTTAGAAAATCCCTCCTGTTGCACACCACTTGGCCAGCTGTCACCAGGTCAGTGATACTCATCTTTATGTCACTTAGATAGAGGAGTAGTTGTTTATCAGTCATCTAGAAGGCCTACTTATCCTCCACTCATTACAATCAAACTCCGAATTTGGAGTCGATGTCATACAGACCTGATAGTTTGGCAACTGCAAAGATACGAATGGAAGAACAGCATACAGGACTATAAATCCTAGCCTTGAGGGTTGGGGTTGAGAAATCTTATTATTAATTCTATACTCCCCTATCTGTAAAACTAGGAAATAATTCAAACTGGCTATGGTGTGGTTAGGAACAGAGATAGAATGGGTGAAATACCTAGCATGAAACAGTGATTAGTTTATTATTATCCTTGGGTGTTCAATGGCAGTTGCCACATCTATAGAGAGGTAAACGCATTCCACTGAGGAGGGAAGGACTCCGTGTAATCACGACAGGATATCTGGAGTGATAACGAAGTTATCTATGTGGTTGTTGCTTTAGAGAGTATCCATGTTTGGATACCACAGCATCATCCTCACGACACATCTGTATGTCTCTCTGAACCAGATATGATTAAAGTCAGAATTCTCTAGGCCGAGGCAGGTGGAAGTGAAGGAAGGGGAAGTCCTCACATTCCGATTTAAGCCATCATAGCAATGTGGATAGAGATAAGGGGGATCTTGTTTGATCCCAGGCAAGAAGACAATTTCAGAAATATCATTTACACATCACCCTAACGGTCTGCAAGCTAGAAAAGCTTCATTTGACTCAGCTGTATTGGATTCTTGAGTGCCTTTCCCATCCATTCTAAGTATAGAGATTATGACCTGACTTTATAACTATCGACCACGTCACTGTATTAGTGTATTATCTCTGTCTATTAAATTCTTTTCCCCATCATTTTTATCAGAAGAAGTAATCACTCTTAATTTCTAATGATGGAAGTTAATTATCTTGTTTCTAAATCATAGTACATCTTCCCATTTTATCTCACCAAATAAATAAATTCATTGTCCATTTTTTTTTCATTTTTGATCATTTTCAGTTTCTGTTTCCACTTATATATAAATATTTTTGAAATAATTTTTAACAATTTGATGAGATTTAAGCTACTTTTCTATTGCCCGAGGCAGTGTTCTATATATTTTCCAATTAAAATTTTTTTCAGTATTCACACTTATTCAGTAGCTATTTTAGTACATGGTTCCTATTTGTTTCATTATGTAAGTTTACATATTTGCTGTCTTCATGATGAGGCATAAAAAGAGTAGTTTTTACTTTTAAAATAAACTTTGTATTTATTTTCTTAAGAATAAAGTCACAAACATATTTTTGTTCACCTGAAATGTTCATAATTTGTTAAGGAAAAATGGGTTACCAGATTATCCATATTATATACACACAGACAGACACACACATAAACACATAACATACATACTTGAGAAAGAGGTAAAGATAGAGATATGGATGGAAGAAGTCAGTCCAAAATGTTAATGGAGAAATCATTTTATATCTGAGTAGCCTAGTTTCAACATGGAACAAGTCTTATCTGCCTAATGCATAGTTTTAGGAAGTATGCACTAAATAGTATTTGGAGAGAATGTCTCCTTTTTTCTGTCTTAAGAGGAATCTTTGCAGAGATGTTCTAGACACAGATTTAGTATCTGTCTTGACTTCTCCTTTTCCTCACTTTTATTCCAACCCATTATGCTCATACTGCTTCTCATCAGCTCTCAACCCTAGTCACCTCTTTGTATCGTTTTTCCATTCCAGGTTCTCGAGTCCAGGCTCATTCCCTTACCTGGATATCTGCAAAACACTGCTGGCAAGAGTTCCTGCATCTGCACAGGCCCTTCTCTCTTTCTCCCTAATCTCAGATAATGAGGTGGCTCTAAGTTGGAGATTGGATCCCTCATTTCCCTTGCAGTAGTAGTCACAACTCTCCAGCTGTCTCCCATGACTGATGGTCCATGAATGAAGCTGCTGAGCCTGTCTTTTTTTTCATATATTTTTATTGTAATTAATAGAAGGGTTACATGATATTTGCCAGATAGAAGGTGCATTAATTCCCATACATTGATACCCTTTTACATGTCTTGGTCCCCATTTCCCTCCCCCCACTCCTACCCCTCATCTTGTTTTCCCCCCTTCCCTATCCAATTTCAAATTACCAAATACAAATATATCCGATATATCAGGTAACAAAGTGAGATACTGTAACAATATGAGATAACCAAGGGACAGCAAAAGTGATGAGAGATAACATAGTACCTTAAGAACAACAATCATTCATTACATGGATTATGTTTCTATATCCTAGAGATCCTTTCATTTAGCGTCATGAGCCTGTCATGAGCCTGTCTTAAAGCAAGCTGTGCCTTGCTTTCCATTCTCTTAGGACTTAACCTCATCTCTCTCCCTTCCTCAGTGCTTCCAGTCCTTTGACATTTGTCTGCCAAGCTCTTCCCATTTCATAGTGGTGTTTGAGCATCTTTTATGCTTTACTATGGCTTGTTCTTTCCAACAAACGTATGTGTTACCAAGTTAAATCTCATTTCTCTCGTGAGCCTGACCTTAAATGTCATTTTTTTTACCCTCATAATCTCTAAATCTTGACTAAAGCCACATCTTTTATTCTTTTTCTTCGTAAGTTATTTGTTATAGGATTTCTACAAAAATTTTAACTATAGTCATCTGAATCATTTTGACTTTCTTTAACTTTCATTTCTTTCACAGTAAAAGAGGACAAAACCTATAGGTTGCCCTACTGTATTTTTGATTGACATTATTTTTATTGCGAAGTTCTATATAAAATATGCCTTTATTATGTGTCTCCTTTTAAGGCTAATTCTCCATTGCTGGGTTTAGATAATCTTAATCATAGTTAAATGTCATAGTGTAGTTTTCTTCACATTTGTTATGGAATCTAAAGGTTTTTGGTTTTGATAAGATCTGAATGTTTTCAGTTTTCTTGAGATACATTAATTTTCTTCTTTAAACTTTCTAATTATGTCTATATTGACTTCTTGAAAGTAGCTCTGCTTCTCAATCCATTATCTCTCTCCTTCCTATTACTATGCTTTGATTTCACTCTTCTTTTCTTTCATAATATTTAATCTTCATTAATCCCACACACCAGATTCTTCATCCTATGCCTCGTAGCTTTTCCTATAGACTGTTGATTTGAATCTTCTTTCCCTAACTTCCCTGTCTCTATTTAATTTTCAAACATGTGGAATAACATTACAATAATTATTTTCATATCTTGTCTATTCATTTGAACACACATGTCAGTTTATGGCCTAGGTTTAACTAGTTGATTTTTCTCTTCATTTCTCTCCTGCTCCTTTGCATTCTTGGTAATCTTTGATTGGATGATAGACATTGTGATTATTTTTGTAATCCTGTAATACTCCATAACTTTGTGATGGGAGAGTTATATTATCTGGAAATGATTTGCCCCTTCCTTATCTTGCTTATAAGATTTATTAGGCAGAATTGTGTTTAGTCTTGCACTAATTGTTGTCCATAAGTGAAGCATGACGTTCCTGGAAATATATCCTTGTGAATGATGAATCCTTTCCATTCTAGATGGTGGGTAAACATTAGTCTTATATAAGCTCTGGATACTTTACCTATTACAGAGGCTGCTAAAGGGGCCTGTTTTGCCCCGAGAAACATCTGTCATATCTACAAACATGTTTTTCAGTAATAACTGGGAGTACTGCTGTCATCTAGTGGGTAGAAGCTATGAATACTGCTAAATGTCACACTTATAAGATAGACCCTCTGAAAAATGATATTTTTTTCCTCACAAAACAAATTTCAGAGTGCTCTGTATCATACTTTTTTCATATATTTTTATTGTAATTAATAGAAGGGTTACATGATATTTGCCGGATAGATGGTGCATTAATTCCCATTGTATCATACTTTTTAATCATTCTTCCTCTGAAGGCCTCTGATGGTCTCCTCACACAAATCTGTGATCTGTACCCTGCTGAATACTTGAGAGTAATGCCTACAGGTATCCAGACATTTTCCACAAACACCTCTATTTTTCCCCCAAATTGAAAATTCTTACCACCTCTTCTATTGGTATCAGTTCTGTGTATGTAATTATAAAAATCTATTGGGCCCTTGTGGGTTTCCCCCTCTTTATTAATCATGCAATATGGGGAAATCAAGGTTTCATCTGATTTATTTCCCATGTCTCATGGATTCTGGTTCTTCATTGGTTGAGGCCAATGCCTTGGAAAGGATTGTGTCCAGTATTTTATAGGGAATATTTGTCCGAAAATGGGCTATCCCAGAATGAGGTAGGAGCATCAGAAGTTAATTAGTCTGTCTTTCATTTCTAAGTTTTGTTTGAATTTTGACTTTGAATCACAGGAGAGATTGATTCTCTGACTAAAGCTGTAAACTTAACCTCTAGTTATGCTCAAGTTTAGTATTGCACAAAAAGTCACTTTAATATGATTTTATTTTTGTACTTAAGTGTCACAGTTCTTTGAATCACAAATTTGCTTCAGGAGGCACAATTTCCTATAAAATGTGCAAAAGCAATTGATTTTCTCTGTTGATCAATTGATGATCATCTAACTATTCAATAATGGAAAAACTTCCAGGCATCTACTGTATACAAAGCTTTATTTTCTATTCATTAATATAACTGATAGTTTATAAATATTAACTTATCAGGAAAATATGAGTTGTGAGTAATAAAATGTGAAGTTTTATCAATATTATATATGAAAATCTCAATTTAAATCTTTAACCCATATTGTGATATAAATTAGTGTTTCTCTGAAGCCTACCTATGCTTTTGAGGAAGTGTTTTAAACCATATTAAAGCTAGAACAATCTGTGTAGAATGATATTCAAGATAACATTCAAAAATTTGTAATTCTTACAGAAAATAGACAAGAATGGATACATGAATGAGATTAACAAACAAGTTATTTTATCTTTTGGGTTTGCCTGTTTACTTTTATTTCAGCTCATAAAATTTTAGAACTGCAATTGATTTTACGGATGTTTGTTATAGGCCCAAACCACTGTACTCATTGGCAGCATAAGTTGTAAAGACAGAGAAACTCTAGTTAAAATCAAATTTGTTTTTCTTTTCTTTTACTACTGATTCATATTTGGAGTCAGTATTTCAATATGTAACTCCAAGCTGATGCTTAATTCTGAATTTCCTACTGTGTAATCAGGTCTGGCTCAAAAATCAGGTTACTTTTTTTAGTGTAGGAGAGGTACCAGTGACTGAACTTAAGATATTCCTCTTGTTGGGCAGCTTCTTTGCCATTTCTGCCACTCCTCCATCCTTTTTAACCTTAGTTTATCTTCAGATAGCATCGCCCCCTTTTGCTCAGGTTGACTTTGAACCATGATCCTCCAGCCTCTACCTCTTAGGATTATAAGGTTATAAGCCATAGCTTGCCTGATGTTACTTGTTGATGGTCCAAATTTAAAAATATGTCTTTGCAATTAGGAACATATAACAATGTAATACTGTTCAGTTTCCTAGCCTAGTTTCTAAATATATTTAAATAATAGATTCAAAATACAAGATTTGGTTACTCTATGTGAATGTCAGTAAGTCAGGAACTTGCAGAACATTAATTCACTTAGTCAAGTACTATATAAAGATGTTCCTTGACTTCTAGTGGAGAAGTCATGCTTCAATCCATTGCAACCTGAAAATATCCGAAGTTGAAAAGTATAAGTATTGACTATGCCAAACCTAGTAAATGTTCTAGCTTAACAACATGGTACATAGTCCCATACTGCTTCTTTACCTTTGTGGATGAATGACTAGCTTGAGGCTGAATATCCTTGCCAGTGTACCAGAGGGAAAAGATGGAGATTCACTCAAAACACAGTTTCTACTAGGTAGGTACTGCTTTTGCACCATGGTATGGTTAAAAATAATGAAGGTGAATCACACTATGTCATGATTGTCTGTATTAAGAAAATTGATAAATAACCAAGGAAAAAATTGATTTTAAGACCAGCTATGATTATCCTACAAGTACTCGTAGTTGGCAATGGAGTTGTTTTTCAAGAAGATAATAGCCATTAACCTAATCAGTCTGATATTATATCATACTTGCCAGTTCAGTGGAAAGTTTAGGGTCATCTTTCCAATAGCTTTCTTCACTTTTCAAAGGCAATGCCTACTGATGGAGCTCTGGTCCTGTTCATTGAGTACTTTTTTTTGTATAGCATGCTCACGACAGACTCTAGCCCATGTGGAGAGCGGAGGAATCACCTTCCAGGTGCTTCAACTTAGCTTTTCTATTTTCTGACTTTCTCCTTAGCCTTGAATAGAGCAGATAACCCAGAGAAGAGCCCTTAGAGATCATAGTGAGCTTACTGATTTCCCTCAGGAGCATATCAGTATTGCAAACATTACAATGTGACTAGATTCTTGAGTTTGCACTATTTACAAAAGTGGAATACAAAGGACTTTTTATTGTCTTGGCTGTCTAAGATCACTTTGAGTCTGTCTTCGATAGTGTATTTGGATACTATATGGATTTATTCTAGCATTTGAGAAATTGCTTCAAGCAGAGATTTGGTGCTAAAGATGAACTCTAAAGTTCAAAGAAACTCAAATTCTACTTCTGGGTTCTAGCTATTGCTTGAGAGCTGCAGCATCCCCTCTAGGTTCCCTCCTCCCCAAACACAATGCCAAACAAACAAACAAAAATAACACCAACAAAACAATTGAAAAAACCCTAAAATTACAATTTTATTTCTAATTTAGTAAAAGTTAATTTGCATTTTTAAAACTTCTCATAATATTGTCACAAAGTTGTATCTTTAACTGTGATAGTACACTATATTAATACATTAAAGAAGTTCTGCAAGTGTATACACTTTTATCATGAAAGTTATATAAAAAAGAGATTTCTTTTTATAAGTGTAAATTACTCATCATGCCAAAGTACTTTGGGGTATGGTTTTCTGAGCTCCATTATTAACAAAACTTCTTTTGAAATAGTCATCAACTTAGGACAGGAAATGAAAGTTCTATAACTATTTGGAATCCCAACACTCCATTACTGAAAATGCTTGAATTATCTTTTTGTGGTCAATTAAAAGGGTTTTGAATGATCTTTTACTTTTGAAGCTCTATATGGTTTTCCTCCAAAAGAGATCAAGACAATTTTAGAAACAAAATTTTTATTGAAACTAGAAATTACAACAATTTAGTTTAAGATAATTAAAGCCAATTAATGTTTTTATCTTACAATTCTGGAAGCAGACAGACTTCATTCCATAAAATTAAATTAGGTTTTCAATGGGCTATACAGGCTCAGGTTTTCTTTTTAATTTAAATGGTTATTGTAAAGGTGATGCACAGAGGAGTTAATATTATATGTCAGGTAATGAGTACATTTCTTTTATATCAGTGTTACCCCCTTCTTCATTGTCTCCTACTTTTCTGCCTCTTGATTCTCTCCTCCCTCCCAAGTTGTAAATATCAATTCCAACATACTGTCTAGTTAGTATCACTGCTGAATTGGTTCAAAGTATGAACCAGTTCTGTGATTCACCTTCCTTTCCCCAAACCAGATAAACATATACAAGACAAAAGGTACAGATTTTTTTTAAAGTGACAAAAGGGAATAAACCAAAGAGGAATATAAAGGAAAGAAACAAGAAATAACTGAAAATAGTATAATGAAAACCTTTGCATTTCTTGGAGTTCATTTTGATAAACATCATTTTATATGGTCATATACACACAACTATTGAGCCATTGTGATCCTCTCGTAAGAATAACCTCCTTTTTTCTCAGTGTGTGATTACTTATAGTACTGTTTAAGTAATCATGTCCATGTGTAATTATTTGTCTTTTACTATCTCTCTCTCTCTCTCTCTCTCTCTCTCTCTCTCTCTCTCTCTCTCTCTCTCTCTCTCTCTCTCTCTCTCTCTCTCTCTCTCTCTCATAGTCCTAGGCTTTATCTCAGGGCCTGAGCATTCTCCACATTCTCCTTGGGCTTTCCTCAAGGCTAGTGCGTGAGCCACAGCACCATTTCCAGCTTTTTTGTGTGCGTGGCACCGAGGAATCGAACCCTGGTTTGCATGCATGCTAGGCAAGCACTCTACCACTAGGCTAAACTCCTGGGCAACAACAGATTCTCTTTGTTTTCTTTTTCTGTTTTTGTTTTTAATTTTGTACCAGTACTGGGTTTAAATTTAAGGCTTCACACTTTTGTTTAGCTTTTTCCACTGGAGATTGGGTATACTACCAATTGAGTCACACCTCTACTCCAGCTTTGTGCCACTTGATTGGGGATAAGTTTCTTAGATTTCACTGCCTAGACTGGTTTTGAACTGGGATCCTCAGCTCTCAGTCTTCTAATTAGCAAGGATCATGGGTATGAGATATTAACAGCTTATGGGGGTTATCTTATTTTATGTTCTATGATTAAAACAAGAAGACTACGATTATCATGTTGATTGAAAGTGGCTCATAATCTCTACCTCAGATAATAAAGAACATAGAGAGCAATAGGTTAGCAATATGTGGGACCTGGGTGGACTCCACTTTTATCTTTATTTTGCTGTAGGGAACCTAGTCAAAATAATTAGCCTCTTGTAATTTTTATTTAACAGCTCTGTTGGAAAGAATGTCTCTGAGGGGAGGAGTCTTCCTTTACTCACTTTTTAGACCTCAGCACAGTAGTCAATCAGTAAATACTTCTCTAAAGAAACTTTTATCTGATGCAGCGAGAAGGAAGTAATGGTTTAATCCTGTTTCTTCCTGTCACCGAATCGTAAAATGATTTATCATCTTAAACTAAAGGCAAAGCAATAATCAAGAATCAAAGTATTATGAAGATCTATTAGGAGAAATTATAGGAAAGTAATGGAGAAATGAATCAGGAAAGGACATTGAACAATATCAGATGTTTTATAATGATTAGAATGAATGGAGACAAAGAGATGTGAAGGTACTAACTTTTAACAACTTGTTTAACTCCATTCAAACTGCATGTGAGGAAACCCTGGTTGACTTTTTGGGCAGGGGAACTATAGGAGATGGTAATTTGGTTGAGGAGATAGCGTAGATGAACAATTTAAACCTCTCCAAGCATAGCTTTGGGATTCTGTAATCATTCTATCCCAGAGAGTTTTGTCATTTTTTTCCTTTTCTCTCTCTTTCTTTCTTTCTTTCTTTCCTTCCTTCTTTCTTTCTTTCTTCCTTCCTTCCTTCCTTCCTTCCTTCCTTCCTTCCTTCCTTCCTTCCTTCCTTTCTGCATTTTTGTTGTGTGTTTTTTTGTCTGTATAGAAGGTGAACACTCTTAAATGACAGGTCTAAGAGTTGTTGTGCTAGGTAGAAAGCATCAAGACTTGTTGACAATTGTGATGTGAGCTAAGTTGACAAAGGAAAAGCAGGCAGCTACAAGATTCCAGCTGGAAGCACATGAAACCACCCTGTCATATGTCTATTGGTAGCTACTGAAGAAGAGAGAGTGAGAGACCCTTCAGCAGAGGGACTCAACATGGAAGAAAATATCTAGATGGAAATCACAGCGCTAAGAATGTGGGACCAAAGAGGAGAACTGGGGCTTGTGGAAAACCATTTATTTCTCATTGATTATGGAATTCACTCTAATAAAGGCTAAATTTAGGACAGTAGAATTGGGGTGGGTTGGAGGCTGGTGACAAAGCCTTCATGGGCCTTCAGATTCAAAGGACAAAATGAGAGAGAATAAAGACAGCACAGGATCATTTGGACTGCTGATTAGCCGTGGGCCTTTCTTCTCCTTCCAGGCCACAGCTCTTGTTCAGCAGAACCTTTCTGCTCGCCCTTTCCTCTGTCAGCTCAGCAAATTTTGGGGGGGAAAAAAGAGTGTTGCTAAGCAAACAAATACGATTTGCCTTGCTTCTAACTTATTCTTGCTAAAGGCAGTTGCAGGAAACTATTCCCATCAAATTAGCCACTTGAATTGCTTTAAATATCAGTAGCTCTGATTAAGTTCATTTACTAGAGAGGAAAATGCATTTTAAGGAGCAGGGTATATGAGAAGGGGACCAATTCTTTCCACAGTTGAAGACTTTCAGGTCTTTGACATTAAAATTGCCCTCTGACAGAAACTAATAAACTGTCCAATACACTTGATGACGTTTCAGCTGGAAGAAGCTTCCAATTTCTTCGTGCTCTTAAAATTAAAAAATAAATAACACAAGTTTTAATGAGGAAAACAAATAATTTATTTGTGCTCAAAGAAAACACTACTAGATAAAAATTTTCCATTGTGGAAAACATAATATGATTGAAGCAAATTTTTATCAGGCTTCTATAGTAAAATTTGAGCTTTAGGCTAATTTTTTGTTATTTTCATGTAAAAAGTAGAGACAGTAATTTAAACAAATACTTACAGCTCTCAGCTCTCATTAGCAGAATATTTCACAGTGATCTTACAAATACTAAATTATTTTTGGAGAAAAAACAGCTTCTTAGATAGGCAAAATTATTTTATTTTTTTCCCCACCATCCTTCAGGTCCAAAAGGTAGAGCATAGTCAGTTTTCAGATGCGTATTATGCTGACATCATGCCAACCTTTTATCTTTACAGAGAGGCCAGTGAGACTTGAACTCTGAGCATAATTTGTAACAAGCAGGACTGATGTACGCAGAGAAGGAATGAAGTATGGATGTGAAAGAACGTAGGCCTTACTGCTCCCTGACCAAGAGCAGACGAGAGAAAGAACGGCGCTATACAAATTCTTCAGCAGACAATGACGAGTGTAGGGTCCCTACGCAGAAGTCTTATAGTTCCAGTGAAACCCTGAAAGCTTTTGATCACGATTCCTCGAGGCTGCTCTATGGAAACAGAGTAAAGGATCTGGTTCACAGAGAAGCAGACGAGTATTCTAGACAAGGTAGGTAACTGTTCTAGTAAAACAAGGCATGCCCAAATGTTGCTAACTTGCAGGTGTTATCCCCCACCCCACACACACACCCTGCGCCTGCCCTGCCAGGAATTCTGGCAGGATTGTTTCTGATTTTGATGTCCCCCTATTGGTTCCATTTTAGAGAATTAAATGGTCACACCATATTCCAATTTAGAAGTTAGGAAGTTGTGTGTGGCACACTGGCCCCCAGATGTGAACACTGACACAATGTAGAAAGGAATCTTACAGCTCCGTGTGTATAGGTGAGGTTTATGGTTCACACATGCCCATGCATTGTGAATATAAGCCTGGAATTCAAGTCTCTAGGGCTCCCTTGCAGATGGACACAGACAATGCTTTGATAGTTAGAATTGAACCAAAGGAAAGAGTCCATGGCAGAGGAGAGTCACCTGTCGTCCTAAGAATGATGATCCTAGATAATCTCATGATCTAAGCAGCCCAGCCATGCCTAAGAACCAATGTTATATAAGATCCTGACACCAAAAGGTTCTGTTTCATTGCTCCTACACAATGGAGCACTTTTAAATGACACCATAAAACATCTTACTTTCCTGTAACATACTGTAATACAGCTTGGTCATTTGCATAGGTTTGTTGAACATTTTTACATTTTTCTACTTACATATCCTACCAGTAAAATAAGGACTTCTGTAACTGTAGTTCACAGTGCTACACCAAACAATTTTCACACATAAGACAGTAGTCTATGTGAGGCATACAGAGTTGTATTTTGTTTTATCTACTACAGTCTTAAAGTAAAAAAAAAAACCTCTTACATTTTGTTTTAGGTATTACAAATTACATAATACTTCATGACCCTTTGCTAATTAATCCAGAAGTGAGAAAAAATTAAGCATCAGTAATACAGAATATATTCATTCTTTCCTAATCAACCTGCAGACCGTGTGGCTCAGAGTTTGATATTAGGAAGGAATAAATTTGAGGATAGGTGATAGGGGGCAGGTTGTTCAGAAGTCTGAAAGTTTCCGTGATTCTTTTCCCCTCCTACATTGTAGAAAGGGCCCTTGTAACTAGATTGAGATGGTATTCACTCACCAGAATCACTTTGCATCAAAGAAAGTTCATTTGATTTTCTAAAAATAGATTTTCCCCCTTTAGATCCCATGTTAATACTAGTGTCAGATCATATGAAAGGACAAAATAGCTTAAAGTTGTCAATTTACTGAAGGAGAGCGATAGAAAATAAAAAATTGAGATAGGAACACTCTGCGGAAGACTTCACTGGACCATGTGCTATTACTCCACACCTGATTTTTCCATTCCATATTATCTGTACAGCTGAAAGAAATGACCCAGGTACATGTTTTTCACCCATTAAAAAGAAAATCGTAGGTGTCATATAGAAATTTGTGCAGTCAGACCCCAAGTATGATGCTTTGCTTTGTGTTGAAACAAATCTCACTGTTGCTGTGCCCTGGGGTTGGGGGAGGACAGTGGGGTTCTCCACGTGGTGGAAAAAATAGCAACACATGTGGCAGATGCATAGACAAGGTTCATCTCCACCCCAAGCAAGCATTTCATTTTGGCAGAGCAGAGGATGCTTCAAGAAGGTTAAAAATAGCACACTGAAAATTTTCACCTCCTAGGCAGCGTTAATCCAGTGCATACGGTTGGTTGTTGACGACATTAGAAGCACCATCTGTGGAAAACCCTGGAACCCAAGCTCTTAGGGGACCAAATAGTACTATTACTCAGCTCCTCCTCCGAAGCAGGGACTGGCTAAGGAAAGGGACAAAAGAAAGAGAAAGTGAGCCAGGCGGCAGATGGAGACCTCTTGTTAGGAGCTGGATGGAGTAGTGAGAAGTAGTTGAGAGCAGAAGGGAAAGGAAAGGCAGCCATGCAGGGGTTGGATGACAGGCTGGGGCTCACTTGACAGACTTGTTCCTGACTCAAAATGTATTACAGCATCGGGGAACCTGTCACTATTTTAGCACACACGGACTGATGCCTTTCTACATGAAGTGCACGATGCAGGTTGTAGGAGATAGGCCTCCTTATTTGCTTCCGTTCAGAGATAGAGACATTTAGGGTTTGGCGAGCCTGTAGCTAAGTGCACATCAAACTGGGACTTGAACCTAAGCCAGTCAGTCTTTCTCTACTACTCAGGCTTTGTATCTGTGCCATTGCCAAAGTGAAATGCAGGCAATTCAGTGTAATAATTGCCCCCCTCGGCTTACTGGAGTTGATTTTCTTCTATTCTGTGTTAAAATGGTGATGGTGTGAATACAGAAAAGTGAGCAACCAGAAGTTATATGAAGGAAATAAAGCGGATCTGATTTTATAATGGGGTGGGTGAGGATGAGAGAAACATGACAGTTTTCCTTCCCTGTGTCTGGATCTGGGAAGTGTTGGTCATAGGAATGGTAAGTATAGGAGAGAATGAATAAGGCCAAGTCTGCTATCAGATTATGTTTTTCTTGAACAAGCATAATGAAAAAAAATCCTTCCAGGCTTTCATTTTCTTTGAACCTGACAAATGTCAATTTTCCCTCACTGACTGTTATGCTGTGAGATTAATTATTTAATTGACAAAATGTGCTTCTTGCCACAGCTCCTGACATCATACACATATTAAAAATGAAAGATTAAAAATATTAATAGTAGCCAGAGATCTTTGAAACCATTCCAAAGAATCATGCTAATTTACCTTGTCCAAAGAGTTTTTAGTCCTGGATTAATTTATACCTTGAATGACAAAAGGGAAATGTCATGTTAGCTGGAAGAAGGACTGAGAAGAAACCCCTGTTAGGGAAATTACATAGAGAGTCGAAATGGAGAAAGTGTGTTAGGAAAAAAAATATATATATATATAAACCAATTTTCTGGCATATCATCAAACTTGATTTTAGTCATTTTGTGTGGCTCACTGACTGGCAGGTAACTACTGTTAATTAGATGTTGTATTTAGATACTAAAAAGCAGGGGTTATTTCATCTTCAGTGGTGCGTAATGTGACTGATTCTTGCATAGATGTCCTCTCTCCCAATTTAAATATCTTCATGGGGTTTGCTGGTGATGGAAATAGTTTTTCTTTCAACAGCTGTAGAGCTCTCAGTAGGTGTGATGGGTTTGGGGTAACAATAGCGTGTTTTACATTCTTGGATACTATTTTCTTTGATTCAAGTTTGAAGGGAATTTATCCCATCAGGTCTGAAATACATTTCCCCATACAACAGCTGCATAAGATCATGCCACAGTTCTGAAGAAAGGATAAAAATGAAAGATCTCCCCACCCTACCCCTGCTGTAGCTCTTTGTGCCAAGCTCGTGCCTGAAATATGCTTATCAAAATCCAATGAGGAATTTTGACCTACGGGTGGAATTTTGAAAAGATGTAATGTCTGCAAATAATACTTTCATTCCTTTGAACCATAAGTGCAAGGGGGGAAAAAAAAACACCTTTTAGACAGTCTTGATTCAATGTGCTAAAGAGTAATCTGGTGTTGAGATTGTGAACTGCAGAATTCTTAAATGAAAAGATTACAGTCTAATCTTAATTTCCATAAGGGAAATGGAGAAGAAGGTTATTATTTTTTATTTGAAAATCAGCATCCTATCTGTTTTTACATAAGTGACATAGAAAAAAATTTATTTGCAAAGATGCAAAAGGATGGAGAAAGGCAGATTGACAGACCAGTTGCCAAATATGACTCATGCCAGCTTCCCTAGCAGTGTGGTTCCACCCACAGAAGCCCATCTTTTGGGATCTTGCCTTCTCTTCCATCTCCCCATCATCAGCCGTGACCAGCAGATCCCACAAATATTGTCTATTCTTCTCCTCTCATGACATAATTGCATCAGGATCAGTTCAGGTGTAGTTCAGGGGATTCTGGGGAGAGGGAATGAAGACCATGTTTGTGGGCTGCATCCTGCGTCCTTGACTTTTAGTGTTTGTTTGATTTTTCAGTTATACTGGTCTTTGAGTATGCTAGGTAAGCAATATGACATGAAGCTACCTCTCCAGCCCTAGTCCATCTTTTATATAATATCCCAGATATAAACCTGCCCCTTACCAAAAAAACCTGAATATTACAAGACTGCCTGTAAACAGGTATCCAGGATTCTGGCATGGTTAGTGGCCTGAATGATATCTCATCCTCCACTTCTCTCAGCTGACTCTTTCCATCATCTGAGCTGAGCAGTGATTAAAGATGCAAAATCAAGCATGCAAGTGAGATCTGAAATCTCTTAGGGTCCTAAAGGACTAGTTGAAGCAGGTACATGTCCCTTTGAGAGCTCTGAATAGAATAAAGATCATAAAGAATGTAATAACTTAGTGTTTTCAGAAAGAGGCTGGGCTAGCCTATCTCTCTCAAGGGCCATACCTGAGTGAATGTCACTTTACAGGAGCAGCTGGTTTGCTGTATCCCCTCAGAATCTAGAGAAAACGAAACAGTTGTGCTCATCCACTCAATGTGAGGAGAATGCCTGACTTAGAAAGCAGGGAGTGGAAAGATTTGTCCTTAAATTCCATCAGGATTTTCCACTGTCTCTGAATGAAAGGAAACAGCATGCTTAATGCTACCTAGCAAACAGGAAGTAGATGGAATGAAGAAAGACCAGGAAGCTCATAATGGAAGCATGCAAAAGAGATAAGAGAGAATATATGACTCCAACCAAAATAACGTATTACCATGACAGCCATTACAGAAACCTAACAACAGCAACAGCAACAAAAAAGAAACCCAAGAAATCCACCAGTGAAACCAACAATGCCAATCAATCAATCAATCAATCACTAGTGATAGAGGAGCCATAATTTACCCAGTAAAAATCAAAATAGGTAGAAAGGTATAACCCAGTGACACGGCATGTGCTTAACATTTTCAAGGTTATGTATTCAATTCCCAGACATCAAAATACAAGTATATAGACAGACAAGACTTGCTAAAATATTGGGGGTAAACATGGTTGAAATCTAAACTAATGGTTTTGAAGAAATACCCCACACAAAAAACAAAACAAAATTAAGATGAAACACACACACACACACACACACACACACACACACACACACACATCACCAAGCACATCCTAGAAAAAGGATAAAAGATATTTTACGAGAAAGTACAGAAAGGGAAAAAAGGAAGTTAATTTCCTTGTAACTGACAAAGATAATAAGACCAATAATGAATTTTTCAACAACAGTTGAGGCTTAAAGACAATACTTAAAGATTCGCAAGAACCTCCACCCAGGGATGCAAAAGACATCATTTCTTACTGACCACTAGAGCTCAGGATTGAGGCTCTGAGGACAAAAGAGCAATGAACAAGAGGAATGTACACATGTATTAACATTCTACTCAAAGAAGCAGATACGTGTATATTCTTTTATAGTCCTAAAGGTGAAAGGACAAGTAGAGTATGATCTGATGATAATGTAGGGACATATGAACTTTCTCTTTGACTCCTTGAAGTTTTAATAAGTTGAGTGCATAATATAAACTGACAACAAACCGATAATCACACGTTTATTAACATATAATCCTATGAGAGTCATGCAAAGTATGAAACTCAAAGAGCCAGATGGTTAAAGCTTAAATAGCATTGTAGACCACAGAGAAAAGTCTGGGCTTGGAGCCTCTGCGGAAAGTGGTGAGAGGCTTGGGAAGACAGGAAGAAAGTGCACAGTGAACAAAAGCCACTTTGCTATGCAAATAAGATCCTTTAAGTAACTTCACTCCAAGAATATATGGTTGCTTGTGTTTGTCTCTCTGGAGGAAATATCGGATCTCAGATCTTCTCCTCCATAAATTAATATTTTCTATTTAGAGAAATAGGGATCCAGGGATTCCTATGTAGGGATCATGGACAATTCCATTTCCTCTGTAGCAAATGCCATTAGTCAGATAAGACAGATTTGCAAGGCCTATGTATTCAAATTGTTCTCTGAATTCTTGTACCTTCAGGGGTGCAGGGGGTCGGGGAGGATGTTTCTTTCCTCCAGGGACAGGAAAGAAGTAAGTCTCTAATGAGGATCTTATAACCTGCTTTGCGGGTGGGGGGGGAAGAATGTCTGAAAGTAACCTTCCTAGGTTTTATGTCTTGCTTCAACAGAAGGAGAGAAGAATCTTTTTACTTTTGTTGTTTTCTCAGTTGCCAAGATGCTCTGTTAGGTTATTCTGAACCCATCAAGATCATTCATCTCTCAAAAGAAATAATACATATATATGTATGTTTATGATGCAAATATTCAGTGAATATCATAAT
Organism: Megascapheus bottae; assembly: GCF_031878675.1. NCBI lineage: Eukaryota > Metazoa > Chordata > Mammalia > Rodentia > Geomyidae > Megascapheus > Megascapheus bottae. The sequence goes on along the minus strand of NC_143528.1, from coordinate 21,932,815 downwards.
AATGTACACTGTAATATTCATGGGGAAATATCAACAATGAGAGTTATGACATAGGAAGAGAAAAGAAGAGCAATCAGCTTTATGGCATGTATAGAAAAACTGGAAATGGATAAGGAACATAGTAAAAGAAATCTTAATGAAAGCTAGACCTAAAAATCAAACTCCAATAAATATTTGGGGGGAAATGGTAGGGGGAGTTTAAAGGATTCTAAAATCTCAACTCTTCTGAAGAGGGAGAGAAAGGGAAATGGGAAATAGAGCTTTTGCTTTGGTAAAGGGATATAATTGCTATCTTGCATTCATATAATAATGAAAAACATGTATTTGAATATGAATGTGGGGAGAGGGAAGGTAGTCATTAGTGTAATGAAAAAGGCACAGTGGACCTACCTAATTAGCAGAGGGAAAGGGAATGACTAGCAATCTGACCAAATTAGCAAAAACAGCTCCCAGGAAAAAGAGGAAACCAGGAAAATCATGAATAATCATAAAACAAGATGGAAGGAATCAAATCTTTACAACGTACTGCATGAAATGTAAATGTACTGAATTTTGACATAGACTGTCCATTTGGTTCACAAATTCGATTAGTATTAATAAGAGACACATGGAAAATGCTACAAAAGTAGTTGAGAATGAAGAGATGCCTGGTAAATGAAAACAAAAGGAAAAGAGAATATAGCATTATTATTACTGTTAGGAAAGGTAGATTTTATTTTTAAAATTTCAAATTGGGCTTGGAGGTAACAAAGTGGTAGTGTGTAGTATTTTTCAGATTCTGGTATCGATCCCCACACTTACAAGTAAACCTAAATAATCTTTAAGCAGAATAAAGAGAACTCTTAAGTATATGACAAAACAGAAACTGTACAGAGAATGAGCACTACTAAAACAACACAGTAGCTAAATTTCTAAAGCAAAAACTATTAGAAAAAAGTCATAAAAATCAATTTTATGTAATAAAAATTACTGTTTTTATGTAATAATAACTAACTCCTCTATATATCACCCTGACAATAAAATACAATAAAAATAGTAATAGTAATAGTAGTAGTAGTAGTAACAAAATTAAGATAAGAAAAATCACACCAAGGATAACTATGACCCTCAGTAATGATATGAAGCAACAGAAAATAATGGATATAAAATCCTCCTTTCAGAATTTATGGCAGATAGTAAAAGTTGTAATCATAGGGATAAATGTACTGCTAAGGAATCCATTGAAAGAATGCATACCAACAAAGAAGACTTTCACTAAAAATTTGAAGTATTCTGAATAAATTGAGGTAAACCAGAAATTAAGAACAAAACTAAAAACTGCATGAACTAGTTAGTTCATATGGTAGAGAACCAACTGTGATAGAAAATACTAAGTGAGAGAATGGGGCCCTGAATTGAAACCCGAGTACCAGTATCCAAAATACAAAACAGTAAAAAAGCTCATATTTTTAAAAGACTAGTAAAGTGCAGGACCCTTTTCATGATCCTAGTTAAGGAACTATTAGAACAAAAACAAGAAAAGAGGCTAAAAAGACTAACATTTATGTTTGAAAAACATAAAGGACTTTCATTTATCAGAGAGTATTAGAATATGTATAAAATTTGGTAAAGCCAGTCATCTCATTAGAGGCCAGATAGGTAATTGAAAGAGAGGTGCCGTTAAAAATTGCCAGATAATTTTCTTAATGAATTTTACATGATCTTTAAAGACAGGCTAACTCTAATATTTTAAGAAAGTTATTTAGCACTACACATAACCTCCATCTTAAAGATGTGTAGAGTCAAAACTCATGAAGGCATCGTAACCTTGATGAAAAAAACTTGATTAAAATAATGCAAAGATGATATATGTGTCATAATTGTTTCTCAATATGTTAGTAAAAATTCTAACCAATTAACCACTAGAAATCTGGAAGTGGCACTGTGGCCCAATGGGAAAAGCTCAGGGACAGTGCCCAGGCCCACAGTTCAAGCCCCACGACCCACATAAAAAAAGAATGGGGCTTCTTTTCTCAAAATTATTACTTCAAGTCTTTTGATGTTTTGGTGATTACAATAAGAGGAAAAAAATTAAGTAACTGCTATTTTCGGGAAAAAGGGAAAATCAGATCTTTGGTTCAATACCTGGTAAATTAAGATTATGCCAGGTGCTTCTAAAAGTAATCGAATAAAATTGGAAGTGAGTTCAGTACCTGAGTGAACACAAGATAAATAGATAGATGACAGAGTTAATGTATCATAGGAGCAAGACTGCAGATTCTGGATCCAGATGACTTGTGTTTTGGATCCCAGCTTTGCTATTCATTAACTGAGTGGCAGGATACCTACTCTTGGCCAACAAAACTTGCTTAGACAAATTACTAGTTTTCCTCTTCTTCAATTTTGTTTTTTCTCTTTTCTATTTTTTTTTTTGAGACAATCTTGCTATGTAACCCAAGCTGCTTCAGTATTTGGAATCCATAATTTTCACCTTCTGAAGTGCTGGGATAGATGAAAGACCCTTCCATTCTCTCCTGTGTAGATTGAATTGCATACATAAAAAGAGCAAATAAATTTACACTGCTTAGAATAATGTCTGATATCACTTGTGTTATTATGAAACCATCATAATATATTTTAAGCAATATTTTACATTTAGAAATTTTAAAAAATCCTATCACAGAGGCAACAAAGACTGAAATTTTATATAAGTTTTATAAGCACAACAGGGACCCAATGTAAAGAGATCAACAGAGTATCAAAAGACAAAAGAAGATCAGAATGAATAGAAAGGTGAAAAGACTAAAGATGTCAGTTCTCCCAAAAAGGAATGCATATAAATCAAAGGTATTAAATAACAATCAAATGATTTAATTTAATTAGTGTTAGATTATGAGTAGATCAGTCTGAAATTCATAAAAGAAATCCTTAAAATGAACATTGTGAGATTAAAATGGTCTTACATAATTTCTAAAATACTGTGAAACCCTGCGGTTATATCTGCACATCATCAAATACTAACATTTAGCTCATCAGAATGTACTAAATGTTCAGAAACAGATCTGAATGTATAGGAAAATTTAACATAAAACAATTTTTCGTTGTTCAGTAGGATTTGATAAATGGTGCTGGCACAACTGGTTATCCATCTGGAAGAATATGAAATTGGACCCATATCGCTCAGTATATTCAAAAATAAACTCAGATGGATTAAAGACAAATGTAAAAAATAAAGCACTAAGAATTCTAGAAGTTAATTCGGGAGACTGAATAGTACAGGCAGGATGAACCGTGAACAGCAGAAACTGCAAACAGTGACTTACACCCCTAAGTGAATTATTTCCTTAACAAATAATTCCAAATGTCGAATGCTCAGAGATCTAAAGATGCTACGAAAGGCCTGGGTTCCTTCTATCTGTTTTTGGCTCTGCCATCCTTGGCATGTGGCTTTTGTCGTGTGGATTCCCAGGTGGACCCCTGGGTGGCTGCCATGCTTTCCTGTTCCTGTTGAAATCAGAATGAACACAGGTGAGAAGGGCTTTCCTCCACATTGGGCTATTTCTTTTCACTCCCATGAGACTCCTTCCTACAACTATCTTTTTTCTTTTTCCAGAACTGTGTTTCATGGCCATTCTTAGCTGTAGGAGAAGGGGAAATATATACTATTTTCGATTTCCAGTCCTTACAACAGAAGGCAGCAGGGAAAAAGTGGCTGTGAGAGCTCTCAGCCTGGTCCTAGGACTGTATATGTACCCTTCCTTTTTTCTTTTTGTGCAGCACTTTTTGTTCTAGGGCTTGAATTTAGGAGTGGCTGATTGCTGTCCCTTGGCATTTTTGCTTATGGCAGATGCTCTACCATTTGAGCCACAGCTCCATTTCCAGCTTTTTGGTAGCTAATTGGAGATAAGAGTCTCATAGACTTTTCTGCCTGAGGCTGCCTTGAAACTGGGATTCCCAGATCTCAGTCTCCAGATTAGATTATAGGCATGAGCTGCTGGCCTAGGGGAAATTTTATTTCTAATCCATGTGGCATGTGTCCAACTTATGTCTATAAAACACTAAGTGACTCCAAATGGAAAACAGAAAGACAAACAACCATGTAGAAAAAAAAATGGGTGAATAGACAATTCACAAAAGAAAGTTTCAAATAGCTAGAAAGCAGCTAGGAATACAAGCCTGAACCACCAGCACCCAGCCCAGAGCCTTTTTGCTTTTCCGTATCCTTTTGCTTTTGATGCCAGGGTTATCAGCTTTATCTCATGCTCTGCTCTGCTGCCTTTTCCCTGCCTCTATATACATACCATTTTATTTTGTAGGAAAGAACCTAGTAAAACTTAAACATGTTAAAATGCCCCCATACTCAATAGCTGGTCAGGTCTAGGACTAGAAATATCAGAGTTGCACCAAGTCATCTTTCTATTCTACCTTGTCATCTTCTTGATTTCAATACAAAGCTAAACATGTCGTAGAATGCCTTCACAAACTTGAAGTAGATAAAAATATTTTAGAGATGCTATTAGAAATATGAAAGAATAGCCTCATAAATTAGACTTCATCAAAATTAAACAGACAATACTTTTCAGAAAAGTAAAAGGCAATCTACTCTTTGGGAGTATACAGTTTATAATAAATATAACGTGCAGAATTAATACTAAAAGATAAATTAGTTTGCAAATGGGAAAATATCGTCTAACAGAAATATCATTAAAGATACATGGCTTTCTATTACGAACAAGAAAAAGTGCCAAATTAAAACAAAATGTGGGGCCGGGAGTTTGGCCTACTGGTTGAGTGCTTGCCTAGCATGCACGAAGACCCGGGTTCGATTCCTTGGTACCACATACCTAGAAAAAAAGCCAGAAGTGGTGCTGAGGCTCAAGTGGTAGAGATCTAGCCTTGAAAAAGTCCAAGGACAGTGCTCAGGCCCTGAGCTCCAGCCCAGGACTGGCAAAACAAAACAAAACAAAAAAACAAAATGTGATACAACTTACCCAGTAGAATTGAAAAAACTAAAAATAATCAGAGTGATCCAGACACCTATGGCTCACGTCTATAATCCTAGCTGTTCAGAAGGCTGAAATTTGAGGATTGCAATTTAAAGCCAGTCTGCACAGCAAAGTTCATGAGACTCTTTCCTCCACGTCATCACCAGAAAACCAGAAGCGGAGCTGTGGCTCAAAGTGGCAGAACACTAATCTTGAGCAAAAAAGCTTAGGAATAGCACTCAGGCCCTGAGTTCAAGCCCCACATCTGCCAAAAAAAAAAAACAAAATAAGTAAATAAATGTGCATTATGTTCATGTGTGAACATTTCATATTAAAACTTATCTTTTATGCACTGAAAAAAATCCAGCACAGTAACACATACTTATAATCCCACAAGGCAGAGACTTAAAGATCATGAGTTCAAGGGCAACCTGGGCTACATAGAGAGATCCTGTTTAAAGAATCAAGTCCTATGTAAGCAAAAGCAAATGAAAGACCCCAGTGCTAATATCATTGCTGATCTGTAATATCAGTGGCACAACCACTTTGGAAACTGGCCATTCCTTATATAAACTTAAATACAACTCCTCTAATCTAGCAGTACATTTGAGAAGTACTGTTCAAAGTAAATGGAAACTTTATCTTCATAGTCACATTATCCATAATAGGCTCTACTGTAAAATCACCGCATATCTATATATAATAAAATGTAGTGGATTTGTAAACTAGAACGTGACTTGTCCATACTAAAAGAGGTAAAATCATGGATGTACCTAAGAAACACTCCCATTAATCAAAAGGACCCAGAATATGAAGTCTGGTATTCCCTTTGTATAACATTCACAGAACTGACAAAATCTCTCATCTGAGCAAGCAGAACTGTGGGTAGGGATTGCTTAGAGGGCAAGCTGGAGATGTGCCAGGTCTGGTTTGGGCTTGTGGTGGATGCATTTCTTAAAACGTATGGAAGTGTCTGCTTTAGATCTGTGAATTTCACTGCCTATGAAATGTACCTCAACAAGAACATTACAACACATACAAAACTAGACATGTCCAAACATCTGTAGTTAAGCGTGCAAGTACGGGTGGGAGGGGAAAGGACCTATGCTATTGGTCTCATCCAGCTCTCATCTAGGGTGAGATTCCACTCGGGGCTGTGGGTACAGTCACATGGTCTCTACTGAGCCATAACCACAACCCTGTCTTAAAAACAGCCTCGGCCACAGAGGTTTTGCTGGATAAAGACATTTTTCCCATTGTAATAATAGTGTATATGACATATCCAGTACTGCACAGAGAGAATGAGGAGCTGCTGGCAGATCTCTAGGAACAAGCTCTTCAAACAGTTTCATCACATTTCAAATTTCAAATGACCTGTTTACACTCTTAGATACAGATTGCTTGGAGAAGTCATTTTACTGCTAGAATATTACTAAAATGCTCAAGTAACTTTTAAGTGTTTCTATATGCTATTGTGTTTCAGATAGGTCAAAAGAACTTAATCTCTCTTAAAATATAGAACATGAAGATTATAAATTTTCAACTGTTACCTCGTAGCATTGAAGAAATATAAAAAATAGTGTTAATAATTCCTTTGATTAAATACTAATTATGTTTCTGCACTATTTTTACTGCTGCGTTGGAAGTGAAATGAATTACTTTTCTTATTTGTCCTTAGTTTTTTTTATCTGTATATTTTGCACTATAAAAATATATTAAGGCCTTAGTCCTGTTGGCAATGGTGAAAGAGGAAGACTCAAGAGCCAAGAGGAAAAGACTTTTAATTTTCAAGACTGAAATTTGGTTTAGTCTTTAGAGTGAAGAATGAGACTAATCCTGTACTTCCAAAGAAATATGACCTTCTGGTCTGACCATTCAACACTTGATACCACCATGACTTACCAGCTCGACCCCACATTTCTCATTTCCCCACTGCTCTGCAAGCCTTTTGTCACCAGACAAACGTGAAAGGAATTCTAACCCCTTTTCCATGTTTTCTGAAATATCACTGCTGAAAAAACATGTGGTATGTATATGGGTGTGTAGTTTTGTAAAAGCAGACAAAAAAGCTTGAAACATTCATCAGATCCACTAGGCTAATTACTGCAACTCCAAAGTTTATTACTTTCAAACATTAACTGCTTAAAATGATTCATTTAGAGATCAAAATGATTAATCCTTCTCAGTAACTATAAATGTCAGCGGCAGGATTAAAGGATTTAGGTGGTCATGTGTACTCAACCTTAAATTTCTGTACTAAAGACACAAGTTAAATGGCTTCGGTTTATCATTGTTTCATGTTAATGTTTTTCTCTTTAACTCCCTCTTTTAGCTCCCCTGCCTAACTGATTGTTAACTAATTTTGACTGTTAAGTAGGCGAAGGCTTCTTTCTGGGTTGGTGGCCAACCTGCTTTGTAGATTACCTACCAGAAGGTGTGAGCAGATAGATGTAGCTTAGAGCCCTCCTTGGGACACAGTAGGGGTAAATCCTTCCCCCTGCCTCAGCCTTTATTGGTCCAATGTCTTGAGCCCTCGGCTTATTGCTAAACTTGTATCCTGTTTCGTGCCACGTTGCCAATTTTGGATACACATTGTGAATCACTGTGGTGCTGCTTCAGTCACAATTATTAAACACCTGCTGCTTCCTGCCAAACCAGACACATATTTATACCAATACCTACTGCAGTCTGACTATCAGATACCAGCAGATATGTGGTTGGGTGTATTATCATCTCAGGGTCTCAGACTGTTTCGAAGGAATAATTGCTAAATCAAAATAAGAGGCGAATTTAGTTTTATTCAAAACAGGCTTTTGATAAACATTTTCAAATGATTGCTCTAATTGCAAATAGTTGCTGAAATTGCCCTTTTAAATAGTTGAGTGTGTACATCCTTCAGCATCCAAGCTTGAGAGATTGCACTCTATCCATAAATCACTGGAATTCACTATCTAATTTTTTAAAAAAACTTGTTCAGCCTCCATGTGTGCCTCTTCTGGAAACTTCACAAGCTTTTAGTTGAAGAAAATGCATTCTAGTCCCGCTTTCCCGGCTTTTGAAAATACCCAAGATTCTCCCTTGTCACCCACCTTCTCTGGTTGACTTTGGGACCCAACCTCTGATTTCCATGAGGCAGAGGTGACCCATTGAAGCTTCACTCCGATGGCTGCAGAGGAGTCACCCTGAAAACACGTCCATGTGGCTGGCCTTTTAAGTAATACATATGGCTCATGGGGGGGGGGTCATCCTGTGTCCTTTGGGAATTGAGGGTTATCAGTGTTTCTTACAAGACCCTTCCAGAACAGAAGCAAATTATCATAAATGTATTAACAGAGATGTCACAGAAAAAAAGGGGCCTTTCAGAAATGAAAAGACCTAGGAAAACTTGCCTGATTTAGGGTTGTAGACATGTGAGTAGACACAGATTGTATAGGCACAGATTATATATAGACACTCTATATAAAATAGAGAATATATGTTCTCTGTAATATAAAATACATAATATATTATGCAGAAAGGACCTACTTTATGTCTCATTTGACTTTGTGTTTATTTTTCAAAATTGGCAGAAGGCTACCTTCTAAATTTGAAGAATACCATATATATTATATATATAAATTATATGCAATTTTAGTGTAATTCTTCTCACAGCATTAAAATATATAGTGCCCATTTTTTAAACATTTCATTGTAAAGGCAATATACAGAAGGTTTACAGTTGCATAAGAAAGGTAATGAGTACATTTACTTTTGACCAGTATTAACCCCACCCTCATTTTCTCCCACCCCACCCACACCGTCTCCCTACCTCACATTGTACAGTTCATTTCCAACATAGTGTCTAGTGAGTATCACTATTGCATTGGTTTACTCTTTGTCCCACCATTTCTGTAATTCACCTTCAGTTCCCAAAATCAGAAAAACTTATATATAAGAGAAAGGGTACAGAAATTTAAAAAACAGTGACAACAAGGAATAAACCAAAGTGGGAGTGGGAGAGAAAACAAGAAATAACCTCAAGCAGTAAACACACACACACACACACACACACACACACACACACACACACACACCCCTCTCCATTTCTTGGCATCCCTTTCAATAAGCATCATATGCACATAGATAGCTGCTGTGCTATGGTAATGAGAACATCTACTTTTCCTGACCCTTTTTGGGAAAAAAAAATTCTGGTTTTTGTGACTCACTTCAAGGAAAGAGAACAGGATAAGGGCAGAGAGACTTTGCCTCTGATGGTTTTCCATTCTTTTTCATTTCAAAATATTCAGCAGAAAGTGTCGTTCTTGGGGGGATGATATTTTTCTTTTCTGAACCTCACTATCAGTATGTGGTTTGGGATTTGTTTGTGTGTGGGGATCTCATATTACTGTTCCACTTTTTCACTCAAGGTTGGTGCTCTACCACTGGAGCCAAACCTCCAATTCTACTTGTTTCAAAAGATTAATTGGAAATAAGGATTTCATGGATCTGTCTAGCCAGTATAACTTTGAACCAAGGGTCATATATCTCATCTTCCTGATCTGTGATTGTCTGAATAAGTCATCAGTATTCAGCTGGGTCTGGGATATTATTAATCTATTAGTATTTAGTAAGTAGGTGAAATATTGCATTTTATGTATAGCTTAAAATGCAATGGGAAGGTTCAGCTACTAAATGTTAATTTTTAAATTTTGTAAGATTCTTTTTAAAAGATTATCTTTCAGTAGTTATACAAAGGAGTGGCCATTTAGCAAAGCAGTTTATGAATGCAGTGCATCTTGATCAATGTTTTTAAATGTGTTTTTATGTAAAGCCTTTTAAGTCAAGACTTATATCTTTGTTCAGGTTCCTATTGAAGATCCAACAACCAGTGGTCTAATTGCGACAAATTTAAACAAGAGAAGGATTAAAAATGCACTAGAAATAAATTATGTACTAGGAAGTAAAGCTACAAGTTCCATGTCCACTGTTCTGTGCTCTTCTCACTGTTTTGCAAATATACCTCGAGGAAGAGGTGAGCCTGTCTATTCCACAGGCTGTGCTAAGATACGTTTGCTGGAGTTGAGCATTTGTGTAATGGTTGATTCATGACAGAATGACATTCCATATCTGAGAGTAAATAATTTCATTCAAGCTCATAACAACTGAGGAAAATAATTTATAAAACGGGAAATATTTTCTTTTCCTGTTCATTCTGTTCATATTACTCCATCTTCCTTTGTGTGGGGGTGGGGGAGACAATGCTAAAGCTTGTACTTCAAATCTGTAGGCAGATACTCTGTCACTCAAGCCACATCGTCAATCTCTTTTCGTCTTTTGAAGTGAGTTTCTGTGTTTCGTCCTGCAGCTAGCTTGGGTCATGGTCATTCTCCCTATGCCTCCCATGTGACTAGCATTATAGACACAGCCACGATGCCTGGCTTACTTTCAGAGATGAGTCTTACTCACTTTTTGCCTGCACTGACTTCAAACAACCATCCTCCTACCACTCACCTCTTGGGTAGCCGGGGTTGCAGCTCTGAGCCACTGAACTCAGCTTTATCTGTCCATTTTTATATATGAATTTTGGAGAAAAGTAGGTAGTTTCTCCTTTAAAACAATATATATTTGATGAAGGTAAAGAGAAGCATAGACTTGGAAGAAAAATAATAGCCTTATGAAAATCTTCCACTTCATCTCTTGGAAATAAAGAAACAATGACTTTTAAGATACAGCTTTTCTGAGAGAACATTATATTAAATATTATAATTAAAATTGTTGTGTAAGGGCTCTTAAGCAGCAAATTAAGAAAACACACTTTCAGAAATAAGATAACCTTGGATTATTTTTCTTTCATATATATACATATATATGTAGAGAGAGAGATCAAAATGATTATTTTTCATATATATGTATATATATATATATATATTTCTATCTGCCAATCCTAGGGCCTGAACTCAGGGCCCAGGTACTGTCCTTGAGCTTTCTCAAGGCTAGTGCTCTCCCCTTGAGCCACAACACCAGGTCTGGCTTTTTTTGTGTGTGTGGTACCAAGGAATCAAACCCAGGGCTTCGTGCATGCTAGGCAAGCACTCTACCAACTTGGCCACATGCCTGGGCCTTTAATATATTGTTGTGAGTTATTTTTTCTTGTATTTTTCGGGGGCAGAGCTTTACTCTGTCACAGAGGCTACTTGGGAACTCTTGATCCTCCTAACTCAGACTCCTGCTTTTATGTGTATAATTATTGAAGTAATTATCACTTAAAAAATTAAAAGCTTTAATGTACAAAGTAATAGATTGCCCTCAGGAACAACTTCTTCTAAATAAGCCATCATGAAAATTGAGTAAGAAAGCTTTCCTCATCTTTATTCATGGTTAAAATATAAGTATTTATGTAACTTTTCTGTTTTCTCTTGTACTCTACTTTGCTTCTTTCGTTCTATATAAAGCATTGTTATACTGAAATTACCTATACTCTTTCTTACGGTGTTGAGACTGTAGAGTGTTAGAACAAACACTTGCCTATTGAGAGGACAGAAGTTGAATCCGCAGTTTCACAAAATAACAACAAAACCATAAGTTCAACAATTACATTATCTGTTAGTTCTCTTTCTTAGGTTTCTAAAGTGTTAACATACTATACACACTCTTCTGCAAGTTACATTTTTTACATAAAATACGATAGGCATCACTCCATATCTGAAGATATACATCAAAGCTCATTCTTTCTGTTAACCACCTTTTATAGCAGATGTGTAGAACTTGATTCTGGGAAACATTTGGATCAATCCAATTTTTTGCTACAATGATGTAGTAAATACTTTTTTCAGTGTAGGATCAAGTGATTTTGCTTAGATATGATATAGCCCCCAAAATAAATAATCAGAGCTAAAGACTTGAAAAAACAGTGATTTTTTTTATTTGTATCCCTTCCCTAGATTTAATAGCAATGGCCTGTATTCCAAACACTCATTACAAACTTCAGGATGGCTTGCAATGTGGTAATGAAGAGAACCAATAGATAATTAGTGTTGCTGAGAATATGAAGAAATGGGAACCCTCAGCCAGTTTTCATGAGAACAGAATGGAGCATGTTATGTGAAAGAGAGTTTATCAAAGGTTAAACCTTTAGTTTAACCAATAAGTAAAACATATGACTCAGCAAGTCTCCTAGATATTTACTTTCCCAAGAAAAATATATGTCCTCAGAAAACCATAAAGAGAACTGATCCTAACAACATTTTTATAATATCCAAAAAGTAAAAACAACCCAAATATCCATAAACTAATGAATGAATGAATGAATAGTATATTCTTACACTAAAATATTACTCAACCATTAAACATGGAGTGCTATTTTATGCTACAATGCTCTTGGACTTTGAAAACGTAGTGCTGAATGAATGCCAACATGTTGTAATATATTTATAACATCTAAAATATACAACCTACGTAAGACAAGTAAATCAGTGGTTAAGGGCCGAGAAACAGAAAGTAATTGGTAAGTCGGACAGAGCTGATAATTGTCAGGATGTGTTCTTTTGGGGTAATATTCCAAAATTTATTATGATCATAGTTGAGAAACTGACTATATTAAAAATAACTATCAACAGCATACTTCAATTGATACATTTTATTAAAAAAAAAGAAGTAAAAGTTATCCTGGTTCTGCTGGTACAAGTCTGTAATCCTAGCTATTCAGGAAGCTGAGAGCTGGTTCAAAGTCATCTTGGGCAGGAAAGTCAGTGAGACTCTTACTTGCAATTAAGCAGCAAAAAAAAAAAGCCAGAAGTTAGAGGTTTGGCTCAAGTGGTGGAGTGCTAACCTTGAACATAAGTGCTTAGTACAGTGCCCAGGCCCTGAGTTCAAGCCCCAGAACTGGAAGAAAGAGAAAGGAATATTAAATATTAGAAAATCTAAACATCATAGAGGGGAGAAAGTATCTTATACTCCTGAGAGTATAGTTGGAGAAAATACTTTACCTTCTAAATATGTTATCACAGTTATTTTTCTCTCCCGCTCATACAGAAGACATTATTTTTGTGTCTCCTACTGGCAATCATTCAACTGGCAGCCTTATGAACTCCCTCTCTGCTCTCCCTGGGTTCTGGGCCTTTCATTTATTTAGGGAATAGTGTGTTTTGTGCTAACCTCATTTGAAGTATTTGTATACCATCTTTTCTGTTTTGTCACATATATAACTTACATTTTAAATGTAAACTTTAAAAAATTGATACAGCCTAACTTGTGTATATGTAGCTTTTCTTTTAGAGAATTTTGAATTTATGAGTGTCATAAAACAAAAATGCTTAATCAAATTCAAGATAACCTTGCATTTTAATCACAATGTAGTCTATCCTTAGATATGCCTCGTACTTGAGATTTATAGTTTTGGTACTGTTTCAAATTGTAATGGGAAATTCTGCTGTTGGCTCTGCTGATAAACGTTACCAAAATTTGGAATGCAGGAGCTAAGTACTTATTTGTCAGCCTTAGCCAAGCAGAATTAATATTAAGATGGGGAAGAGCAAAAACATACGTTGGGTAATGCTATTAAAAGAACATAAGGTTTTTCTGAAGAAAAGTGGAAAGTAAGAAGAAAAAAACTGCACTATTAGATCCTGAACCTGATTTTAAACAGGACTGGTCCCAGGAGTGGCTTCCCAACCTTTCTTTGCTTCTCTATTTTGCCTACGAGGCTTTCCTAAAACAAACCGTGTCTCTCACCTCCTCCATTTCTTACCCACCATCTTTTCTTCAAGTCAAGAAACTTTCTTCTCTCCATCTTTTCTATTTGTCCAAGCTACATATGTGTTTTATTAGTATAATCTTACTAAACATTACTAGATCGTAGGGATTCATCCTAGACAAATTTGTTCTAGTTAAATAGTTAGATCTTGCCAAGGGAATTGGCATTAAAACAAGGGCTCCTAAAATGGCACCTATAATTGGAGCTATTTGGGAGGCTGAGAAACAGAGGATAATGGCTTGAGGTCAGCCCAGACAGAAAAGCTCATGAGAGCTTAATGCAGTGGCATGGACTTGCCATTCCAAGCTACATGGGTGGCTGTGGTAGGGAGAGCCTATTTTCCAGGCTGGCCTAGGGAGAGCCTATTTTCCAGGCTGGCCTAGGCAGAAAAGAGGTTCTGTCTCCATGGAGGGAAACTGGGTGTGAGAACATGGATCTGTGGTGATGTCAATAATTATGGGAAGTCTAAACACTGGTGAGTAAATGGCTCTGGCATTTGCTCCAGTGGGAAGTAAGACCCTATCCCAAAAATCACCAGTGAAAATCAGGGTTTGGAGGCATGGCTTCCATAATCAAGTCCCTTTTGTGTACAAATCTCAGACTGGCAAAGATCAATATATCCTAAAAAGTCCTAACCAAAGAGGATGAATATCCATGTAAAGTGTGGAAGTAGGTATTTGTAGAGGATGATTATTACTTAAGTAAAAGGTAACTTTGGTGGTGAGGTGGCAAGTGATTTGAAAATAAATCTTTCCCCACTGTTAAATGATATACCTCTCTGTGGTTATTAATTATATCTGTCAAATCCTTGAGCTTTCTAAAGGCTAGAGCTCTAGCACTTGAGCCACAGCACCACTGCTGGCTTTTCATGTGTGTTTGTGTGGTACCAAGGAATCAAACCCAGGGTTATGTGCATGTTAGGCAAACACTCTACCACTAGGCCATGCTCCTGGCCCCAAGGTATTTATTTTTAAGGCACTTGCCCACATTTAGATAAATAATCCCTGGGTTTGGGGGTGTGTGGCTCAAGCAATAGAGCACTGGGCTATTTAGCAGGAGTCTTGAGTTCTATCCCCAGTACTACAAGAAAATAATAATTTAAGAAAGTGACCCACGCCATTTCTTAAACCAAGTCATGAGAGCCCCAAAAGATGAAAATTAGTAGTGAAGTGTTTTGGAAAAAAATTGTGAGAGGCTTTGATGTGGGTCCATGTGAGGCCATGTTTAGTGTTCTTCCCTCCAAAATAAAAGTCGACCTTTTAAAATCAGGAAAGAAGTCTAGCAGATGTGTTCCTGCAGGTGTGTTGCTTTCCGGTTTGAATTTCACAAAAGCCCTAAGGAGAGATGAGTTCTTGAAAATGCTGACAGGACAGGGTCAGAGGTTCTAGAGTTTGGAGGATGATGCGATACTTAGCTGAGGAGTAAGCTGGGTTTACATACTTGGAAATCAGGCAGGTTGCAAGCTAGGTTTCTGCATCAATATGGCCATAAGGGGGACATGTTAGTAACTTGGAAAGTGTTGTGGGTCACAGTTCAAGGATTAGAAAGATCATTTCTTCGTACTGTCTTTTAACTTTTCTCTTTTGAGTCTTATGAGCATCTGTTAAAATAGGAGAGCAGCTCATTCTTCTTTTGAAAGAGTCTACCTGTGGCATGGTGATATTTAAGATGTTTAGATCTCCCCCACATTTTAAATGTGACCTGGAAACTTATGCACAGTAATTCCACTAGCTTCCACAATGAAATTGTCCTTATTTAGGCTTGCCTTTGAGAAATGAAAGCCACACTTTTTTTTTAATTTCAGGCAATATTGCTGACTTCCTTATTGTCCAGAAGGAAGAATTCTTTTTCCTTTTTTTTGACACCTTTTTGGTTCTGATGGCTATTCCCATCTTCAGGATAAACACTGATTTGCTGCTATTTTTTGTAGCAACCTATTTTCATTATTTATAAGTATCATTGTTGAAATTTATTGGGAAGTCTGACGAGATAAGGCTGATTTCAACTTCTGATATGACCACAGCAATAAGGCAGTTAACCACACTAGTTAAAATGTACTGAGACCCAGATAGGGTCTTTACAACCATATATTCACAATCTTGTATACCATGTTTCACTGACCTCCTAGAAGAGTTAAGGCATTGTTTTATCACAAATTTATTATTTGCCATTTTAAAAATTACACTGTTTCCCATGGTAGCAATTAACTTTAAATTGTTCATATCAGAGAGAAATAGGCAAATTAAAATGCTGAGCTATGTAAATGCTTCATTTTCTTAAAAGGTTGGCTTGAGTATTTACTTGTAAATCAGTCTGTGTGTACTGTTATTCCTTGTATGAAGTTGGTTCAGGTTGGTATCTAAATCTCAGACTCTGCCACAGTTGGACAATAGATAAGAAATAGGAAAGCCATATATCTGCATCCTCCGAGCAAACATTTTTCTCACCTCTTCTCACCCATACTAATATAAAACAAATGTGAGACTTCACCAATAAACAGAAGATTGCAAAAGTCATTAATAATAACCGTCATTTTAAAGTGTCATCTAATTTAAACACTTTTGCTCTAAGTTATTGCAGTGTCATGAGTTTCAGTATGCTCAATTTATTAGTAAAGGCCTGCAGAGTTCACAGCCATTTATTCTTCAGGGAACTTGATTTCATCATTAATTTTTAAATACATCAGACTCTGACCGTATTTTTAGTGCGTACTTTATTTACAAAAATCGGTTTACTCTGATCAATACAGAGGTTTCCAGGTGTTCATTACAGTGAAAAGTCTAGAAAGTTAAAAATACTCTGAAGTGCACTGCACTTTTTTAAGACACTGAAAACTTGAATGTATAACACACACACATACACACACACACACACACACACACACACACACACAGAGTGCATTTACATTGTTTCCTAAAAGTAAACAATAAAACGAAAATAAAAAATAAAACCATTACTGTTTTTTAAAGAATGAACAATCTATCCATTTTTAGCATTTATGCTGAGATTATTATCATTGGAATTACAATTCATTTTAATATTTCACTATTTGTGCCTACAACCACTTATTCTTAAGGGAATTTTTTCTTAGTTTTTTCTCCAAAAGTGACATCTGGGTAGGAAAACATATCTGAAGACTAAAAACAGGTCAGGGGGCACAGTTTTGACCATTACCATTGCCTTACAAGTCTGTTCCAAAAAATTTTTCCATTAGTAACGAATCCTTTCTCTGAGTTAGTGTTCATAATCTGGCCGCTGGGCCATAAGGGCTGATGGGTTTAGGTAAGTTTACAGAGGATCTCTGAGCTGGAGCCAGTAGACCTCATTCAGCATTAGGATCCCCCTCTTCCCTTAATTGTACCCACTTGAACAGGTGTCATGAGAAGCCAATGTAAACACCTGATTCTGACAGTGAATAGGCTAGAATGCTTGAGTGTTTGTTTCAGAGAGATTTTCTTTAAAAAGTAATAATAATAATAATAAGCAACTAAGCTGAAGCTAACACTAATCATATACTCACTAGTTGTTCTTTTTCTCCCCCTAATTAGGACAGAATTTTACCCTAAGGCAGTTAGGAGTTTGTGAACCAGCAACTCGAAGAGGACTGGCCTTTTGTGCGGAAATGGGGCTCCCTCACAGAGGTTACTCTATCAGTGCAGGGTCAGATGCTGATACTGAAAATGAAGCAGTGATGTCCCCAGAGCATGCCATGAGACTTTGGGGCAGGGGGGTCAAATCAGGCCGCAGTTCCTGCCTGTCAAGTCGGTCCAACTCAGCCCTCACCCTGACCGACACCGAGCACGAAAACAAGTCCGACAGTGACACTGGTAAGTTTCTTTTTTCTTTTCTTTGCTTTTTTTTTTAGACTTACTATATTGGCATTCAGGCTGACTATGATTTGTGTTTTCCTTTTTGCTTCCTCCCATCTTTCTGTTTTAATGCAGTACAACCCAAGAAATGCCCTTGAATATATTTTTCCTCATAGAGGGGAGGAAATCAATAGTTGACATCAGGTGGTTAAATTATGTAAGCAATCTATGAAATGTTAGCTATAGTTTTGAAAAGCACTTTAATCTCAGGCTATGTCACCTGTTAGCCTTGGTGGTGTATCAGACCAAGTGTTGATAAGGTTTACCCCAGAGCCAGCTTGCAATCAAAGATGTCTTTGTAGATTCCTCTTGAAAAGTATCTTAAAGAAGTTTCAGAATCTTAGAACAGATGAGGAAGCACACAGAATAGATTATTAACAAGGCTCAAATGATTGAAGATCAAATTTTATCATGCTTTAAACTTCGGCGTTGATGAGAGCAATTGGTGCTTGGTAAAGAAGAGGGAGTTGTGGCCTTTGATGTGCTTTGGGAACTGGATGACTGTCCAATTAAATCCACATACAAAAATTGGATTTAAGGATACCCAAATATCAGCTTTACATATTGTAAGCTGACTTTGCCATGCCAAAGTCAGTGATGGGTACTTCTGTCAGATTGAAGGTGTGGAAATAAGATTTAAAAAGTTAATTTATTTGCGATAATAAATTCAAAAGAACCCTTAATTTTTAATTAGTGTTTCTCCTTCAACAAAATGGAACATCATGGGGCCAGGAGTTTGGTCTAGTGGTAGAGTGTTTGCCTAGCATGCATGAAGACCCGGGTTCGATTCCTTGGTACCACATACATAGAAAAAAGCTGGAAGTGGTGCTGAGGCTCAAGTGGTAGAGTGCTAGCCTTGAGAAAGTCCAAGGACAGTGCTCAGGCCCTGAGCTCAAGCCCAGGACTGGCAAAAAAATGGAACATCAGGACCAACTTTTCAGAAAACAACCAATACATTTATCCTTCAGTTTTTAATATTAATGGTATACCTACAGTTCCAGCCTGGTTTATTTGTGCTGTGTGTATCCAATGCATCACAAAGCAAAAAACAAAAACAAAAAATCTTAAAGTAGAAGAATCGCATGACATATGAAAAGAAAGATGGTGGTATAACCCGTTGTTAACTATTCACTGAACAACTTGATCCACATACTTTGTAATAGTATTGTAGATTTGTGGTTAGCTTGCAGTTGCAGTTAATAGTGGATGTTCTGTGTAGGGGTTTCCCAGTGCTTGCTAGGTATGTACCCACTACTGACTATTTGTGGAGAATGAAAGTCTAGTTTAAACCATTGGAATACTTTAGTGCATTAAACCCAAGTCAAGATCAACTAAAACATACCACTGCCTATCTTCATTTTGGAGGTGTAAGTTCTTGGTAGAGTTTGGCTTTATCCTAGCCCCAGTCAAGAACAAGAAGAGTTCTTTTGGACAAAATGAAACTTACAGTCTGACTGCCAACGTTTCCCTCAGCTAAACCATTCATATAAGTAAGTTCTATGTTAATAGTTTTCATAGAAGATTCAGAACTCATTAACCTTAACTACTTATAGTTTGGTATAAATATGTCTTATCTGTATTCGCTGTGCAGAGCACACCTTGAGCAATTGCAGGTACATTTGGGTTATTCAAATAGTACATTTTATTTTGCTAAAATATACAAAAACTAACTAAATAAATTAATTAAGAGAGGATGCAGTTGGATACTAAACTTGCTTCTGATTATTCGCATCTGTTTTCACTCATGTAATTATTCATGTAATTATTTTTCACAGTGGATCAATTTGCCCTTTCCACCTCAGATTTTTTGCATATCTTTGCTCTGTTGAATAACGAGTATATTTGCTATCATAATTATGTTGATAAAATATAAATTAATTTAGTCATCTTTGAAATTCTATTAACACTATCTCATGGTATATTCCCAGCATGTGCCGTTACTTCTTTCTTTCCTTCCTTCCTTCCTTTCTTCTTTCCTTCCTTTCTTCCTTCCCTCCTTCCTTCCTTCCTGAAAATGCATGGCAAACTGTAATCTGTTAGCTTTACTTAATATCTAAAGGTTGAGAACAGAGGCGTAAGGTGTGAGTTTCTCACGCTACTGCATGTTTCCATTTGCATCATTATTGGATTATTATGAACTAGAGGAGGAATTGCTTTCTCTGCTAATCTCCTAGATCTTGCTTATATAGTGGTGGAAAGGCAAGAGAAGTGGCACCCTCGCATTTCTTCCCAGGGTGGGGATTAAGGAGAACATAGACAGACAAATAAGGAGATGAGGGGTAAGAGGAAAAAAGGGGAGGGGAAGAATGGAAAGGAATATCATGAAACAATATTTTTAAGAATTTTATTGAGAGTAAACAAATGAATTAATCATTGAGTATAAAAAGATCTTTATTGAGCTGGACAGGACTCTTTTATAATTTGTGCACCTGTGTTTGCTCTTTTCTCAAGTTTTGTTTTTTTATTGCTTTTTAAACAACATTTTGATGGACTTAAGAATTCCCTGTAAAGTCAGTTTGAGAGACAAAACCAGAGGAAAGAAAATGGAGTGTCCTATTTCATGTTTTTAATATGTGTGTCCATAGGAACATTTCATATTAAGTTCCTTGCTATGAAATCTCAGTGATTGTTCACAAAGGTCAAAGATTCACTAAAGTAATTCAGTTAAGCACAGTGAATAGCAGACCTTAGGATTTGCACTGTAGAATTCAGTAAAGACCTGCAACAATTTATTTATTCCCAGGTTATAGTGAGAATGAAAATTTACAATTATATAAAAGTTCTTCTAACATCTTTTTAATAATATCCTAAATTCATATTTTATTTTTATTACTACATCTAGTCAACTATTTCCGATAACTATATAATTCAGTACTAGTCCCTTTATGTATTTTAAGAGTATTAATTTTCTGCTTACATTTTCATTTGTCTCCTCAGCTATTTTATGGCCTCGTCTTATTTATTTGTTCCTGTCTTGAAATGTTTCATTGGAAGCCTTTCTATATCAGCAAAAGTTGAAACAGGAAGCATAGAGTAATGTAACTCATCAAAATGAAGCTAATTTAGAAACCAGGCACTGATTTATTTTCATTCCGGTTAAGTTGGAAGTTTTCACTGGCTGTATTTTATCGTTCACAATAACTGTGAATGGGACCATTTTCCCCAGGAAAAGATGTTATTCAACATTTGCAAAATTATTCAAACAGAACACCTGATGTTCTAGTTATAACTTCAAAGACAGGTTTAGTCACTATAAGAAATTAGATTTCATTCATTTATTGATAAAGAGGCCAACCATTCAAATGAAGAAGGTACTAGAACTGTGCTGTGTGGCTAATGAAATCTTGATAGCCAGAGCATCCCAGGAGAGTAAAAGGGACATTTGGGCCATCTCTCTCTCCTCCCTCTCTCCCTCTCCCCCCCCCCTCTCTCTCTCTCACACACACACACACACACACACACACACACACACACACACACACCTCCATGTTGGCAGATATTCAAAACAAGTGATAACACCCATTATTTTGCAAAATGAACTTTTTACCAGCCATGAGAATTTGAAGTTAAACAGAATTTGGAAGAAAAAAAGTGCAGTATTTTGAGTTTCTTATAGAATTCCAAATTAAGATTATGGTCACCTGCCATGCATCAAATACTTAGACAAATACTTGATGCATTCATGCATATGTAGCATTAAAAGGACACAAAATAATATGATAGAATGCCCAGAGTCAAAGCAAAATCACCAGTATATTCTACATTATTTTAGGCCTGGGATGCTTAAAAGGCCCTTCAAAGACTGACCTGCCACCACTCAGCTTTTCGAGTAATCTAATCTTGACTCTGAATATCTATTTAAATGTCAGAAACAAAGGATTCCTTCCTTTCTCAAAGCATTAATCTTTAAGACTCAAAAAACATGTTTGCATGGATGTCATTTCTCTTGCTCTTTGCCATTTAGCAGTTGGTATCACAAAAGGTGTCTGCAGAACCAGAGAAGTTAGTGGTTAAACACGTGCAGCCATCCCTTCCTGGCCTTTTACTCTGTAAGTTGAATTTCATTTCCAAGTTTGGGGTGTGCTCTCTTCCTGGGGAGTCTCTCACCTTGCTCCCTTTTTCTACCTTTCTTCACCTCTCAATCCACTGGGAAGAAGATGACCTTTGATCAGAAAAGATGAGCACTGATGTCAGGCAGGCTAAGAAAACCTGGCACTGCCATTTTACCTCACTGTGACTCAATTTCCTCAAGAGCTTTCATTGAGGGCAATAGTTGAAAAGTGGTATCCAGACATAGGCCACTTGGTTTTCACCACCTCCCCCAGATATGTGAGCTTGGGCAAGTTGCATCGACTTCCTATCCTGGACTTTCTATTGGGCAAAGTAGAGAGAGCAGTAAATAGTATTCCCCATCAAGATAGGGCTGAGGTGAAAATTAATAGAGTTGAAATATACATTGTGCTTAGAATGCCTGCTTTCCTGGTATCTGGAGAGCTGTAAGTGATCTGGTACCTTTATTATTATTGGTAAAGGTAGAATAATATATCCTTCAGTGATGATGAAGATAAATAATATCAGAGTCTAATCTAGCTTGGACTCATCAATAGCACTTCCTCTGTTCCCTGCATCTATCCTGCTTCTATCTTTCCTTTCCTCCATCTGTATCAGTCAAGTCTTTTTAAGAAGAGGGAAAAAATGTTTTTTCCCAGAAAATACATTGATAATGTACATAGTCTAGAATTTTGGCTGCCATCTATTGACTCTCTTATTTTCCTCCCTAGACCCACATCCTTTTTAATGTACTGTAATTAAGTGAATGGGCACAGAACAGTGCTGATAATTAGTCTGATGGCTGCAGACTTCAAAGACTTTAACATGCTCCTTCTCCTCCTGGCCAAAGGAAATTTCAAAAGCAGTATTTCCCTGAAAGGCATGTTACTTAGACAGCCAGTCAATTAAAAGGCAATTTAACTGATGCTCGTCAGTTCACACAATAAAATAAATCATTCTCCTAAGACTTGAATTCTCATCTGGAGTCTTTGCAATATACTTGTTGTAGGACCCCACTAATGCCACACTAAATGTTCATGATTCAGAAGTATTAAGAGCTAATTTGACTAACCCAAAGGGTATAACATACGTGCATTCTGTTCCAAAGAATTCTTTTTCATGTAGAAGATGCTGGCTTTGTACTACAAAAACACTTTTCAAGAAATCAATTTTACTTGTCATATGAAACAGGCATCTTAAAAGTGGACTTTCAATGTGGAGAGGTTCTTTAAGAGGGACAAAACTCTGTCCCTTAAACCAATCTGATAAACTGTTTTGATCAGACTGCTTTAGTAACCGCCTGCCAGAGAACTTGAGCTATTTTGCAATCCAAAATACTATGTCAGGCCCAATATGTTCTCCAGAGATGTGGGTGCTACAATTGTGCCTCTTTCTGAACAATTAGATATAGATGAGAAGGAAGAAAGAGAAGAACCTATAGATATTCCACTACCAATTAAATTCTAGAAGACTTTGGGAGAAACAGCACTGGAGTACCTAGCAATGTCACTTGTGGGGCTAGGCTATCTGTTTTCAAAAGGGACTGCTATTTTGGACTTTTCTAAGAGAAATGCAGAGTTTTACTTCAGGAGGTTAATTCCCTTGTTTCCACTTTATCCCCTGGCTTTGCTTACAGCCTTCTCTAAAAGTTGATGGTGAAAACAAAGAGGGAATTCCCTTGCTATAAGAAATAAATGCCCCTTTGATGCTATTCTAATTTAAAATGATTTGGATAGAAATATTAAGTTATAAAATAAATGTAAATTCCATCATAGATCCATTTCTGGCATGCAGAGGTCAGGCCTGGCATCATCCACTGTTGTAAATTATATTTAATGCTTTAGGTGTGCCAGTATGTAAAAAAAAGCCAAAGTAATATCTGTGCTTACTAAATCAAGTTCGGAGTTAAGATGCTGTCTTGCAAAACACAGTTAGACCATTTCCAATACATACAATTAATTGTATTGCATTGATACATATAAATTCATGAATTCAATGGCAACGTATCACTCTGATCAAAAGCTACCATTTTTCATTAACAATGAAATATATTTATTTCATAGGTTGTGTACAACTCACTCTTACGCATAGAAGATATTATTTGAAATAAAAATTGGGGGTAGCATTAGAGTTTGAACTTAGGACCCAGCACTATGTGTCCAGTGTCTACAACTTTAGACACATCCTAAGCCTTTTTTGCTTGGTTTTGTCCAGGGCTGATGTCAGGTTGATTCTCTTCCTGATGTCTTTTGCATATCTGGTGTCACAGAACTTCTTTTCTATGTGACCACCACACTCACCTGGACTGCTGATTAAGATGAAAGTTTCACTATTTTTTGTCCCAGTTGGCCTAGAAGCATGGTACTGCTGATTTCTACCTTCCAAGTAGCTAGGATCATATTTAGATGTCCACATACCTATTCTTTGGCACTATTAAATAGTACCCATTACAATATACATAAATCTACTTCAATATTATTTAAGCATTTTTACAGATTTATATATTTCTATCCTACAAGAGATTGCTTGCTTGCTTTCTGTCTGTCTTTCTTTCTTTCTTTCTTTCTTTCTTTCTTTCTTTCTTTCTTTCTTTCTTTCTTTCTTTCTTTCTTTCTTTCTTTCTCTCTTTCTTCCTGCCAGTCCTTGGGCTTGAACTTAAAGCCTGGGCACTGTCCTTGGGCTTTCTCAAGGCTAGTGCTCTACCACTTGAGCCACAGAACCACTTTTGGATTTTTCTGTGTACATGGTAGTAAGGAATCAAACCCAGGGTAAGAAAGCACTCTACCTTCTAGGCCATGCTCCCAGCCCCCTAAGAGAATTTTTCAATAAATTGATAGGTTTACTATTACATGGATATTGACATTTCAATTAAACTCATCTTGCATTCTAAGTGTTTAATTTTTGTGTATGTCAATACTGGGCCTTGAACTCAGGGCCTTCTGTTCTTGCTCTTGCTTAGCTTTTCTTTTGTTCAAGGCTGATGCTTTACCACTTGAGCTATGCTACCACTTCTGGTTTGTTGCTGATAATTGGAAATAAGGTTCTTCTGCCTTATTTGATGGGCTGGCCTTGAGCCATGATCCTCAGGGGTATCATCCTCTTGATTGGCTAAGGTTATAGACATGAAACACGGACAGCCACCTGTTCTGTTTTTGTTGAAGTAGAGTATAAGCTATCACTGTTGAGATTCTGTCTATTCACTTAGTTGCTGAGCTGCAATTGAAGGAAAATACTTCTATGTACCTATCAAAATTGATGATGTATGCAATTTTGATTTTTGAATGTGTTTTTGATATCCTTGGAAAATCCCAATAGCATTAGTAAAACTGCTTTAATTAATGAATTGAACCTCAGTGATTGCTGAATCGGATTTATTGATATAATTATCAGTGAAATAGAAAAGAATAAATGTTAAAGCCATAGAACCTTAGTTTATTTGTCATTCTGAGTGTACTGAAGTGTTTGAAAAGCAGTAACTGAATTTTTGTGTGTGCTATTTAAAGAATAATTGTATTAAGTCATAGTAATGTTGCTTATTACATTACATACACATACAATTTTATATGTGAAAATCTTATACATTATTTACTGAATACTTTGAAAGACAGTTTCACTATATTAGAAATTTCTTCTATTTGCTGGTTGACTTCAGATTGCCTTTTGTGATGACTAGACTATGCATAAATTAAATGTAAAAGCTATTTGGATGGACATTGAAATGAGTAACAAATGCATACCTCCTTCAGGAAAGGGTAATTAAGTATGTCTGGGGACTGATACCTTGACTTAAATATTATTTTAAGTCACCCAGAGACTAAAAATTGAATAAAGTTAGGATGTGGCTTATTGAATTGATTTTTTTGTTTAGTATAACAACCATGTCTTCATCCAATGAATAATAAATGCTGACTATTGTACCAAGTGCTGGGAAAACAAAATTTAATAAGATGTAGTTCCTGACCTCTAGAAACTCTGGGGCTAGTTAGACAGATAGGTAAAGTAGACATGTAATTGGATTTTAATATGGTAAGTGTTATTACAGCAAAATATGCAACATCCATGTGAGCACCCAGTAATTTGAGGAGTTTAGGAAGAGGAGAAGAGAGAGCATTGCAGAGCAAGAAGGAAGTGATGTTCGAATAGAGGCTTCAAGCTAACATACAAACTCGCCACATGTGAGTTTGCTGGGAACGTTTCCTGAAGCCACAAGTCCATCCTTTAGAGCCCAGAATACCTAGAGTTGAGACTGTGCCACTTAGTCTTCCCTGGACATACCTCAGAATTGTCTGTGGAGACATGGGCTTGGTCACTGTTGTGCTCACCTCTCCCAATACCTGATTCTGGAAACAAAGTTGTTGAATGAGGAAGCAGTAAACTTAGAGATTTGCTGAGATTTGGTTGTGGTTTGCTCCCTAACGTTGGTGGGAAGGTTTGGCTCCACTACAGCAATGTTTGGAGGTGGTGGGTGCTGGAGGAAGGTGGTGAGGTCACAGAAGGCTCTACTCTCAGGAAGGAATGTTGAAATGAGCCCATTACCTCTGCCTCCCTTCCAGTCATAAGTGGCTCCCTTTCCTCTTCTCTCCTGGATGTGTTTCTATCCAAAGGTCCTCAAGGAGGGCTGTACCCATAGGCATCTTCTAAGGAAAAGGAAAGAGAAATGAGCAGTGATGGTGAAGGTGGATGATTTAGGGGAAAATGAATAACACTGGACATGGAAGGGTCCTGCGAGCATACACCGCTGTAGTCAAGGCTTCTTATCTTTTCAGATACTTCCGGTTATGATTTTGTGTACATAATGGGTTTGGTGTTTGCTGTAGAAAAGGCTTACTAAAAAGAAACATTTCTCTCCAAAAAAGACACATTTCTCACCAATATCAATTAAAATCATACAAAATGTCATCAATGTAGTATAAATTGATATTTGATGTCGTAGAAAGATTTGGGAAGGGAATTATTGGTAATTTATTCAACATGACTGTTAAACTATCCTTATACATCCAGAGTCTACTGAAAGTTACTGGTTTTAGAGCCTGAATTTCAAGATTGTGTTTCATAGGACTCCAAGGGTCACAGATAAATTATTTCCTTTTCTAATCTCTATATATGTATGTATGCTTGTATGTATGTGTATATGTATGTATGGAGAGAAAAACAGATATAAAGATATACAGATAGAGAACTATAAATATGCCCAATGTGTGTGTTTGTGTATATTTACACATCTGTGTCTGTATATGTATGATATCTTTACCCTAGGTTTAAATTAATAGCTAGAAAATAAGTGTTTGTACCTTAGCAACTGCCATATGGCTTTGTTCTATTTTAAATGTTTTATTTTGCTTAAAAACGAAGTGCACATTTATAAACATAAAATTACAGAATCAGATTTTAAAGGAATGCTCCTGAGAAATCATCAAATATAAGTACATACATGTATAAATACATCTATCTATCTATCTGTCTATCTATCTATCTCTACTTTTAAGGTTGCCAGCACTGGTAGCTACTCAGGAGGCCTACATTTAAGGATCACAGTTCAAAGCCCCAGGACTGGTGAACATTAGTGACTTTGTAAAACATTGGTTTGGACTAAGTCAATCAGCCTTTTTGACAGGAAACCTGCCTTTCTGACCGGTTTCCATAGGAATGATAAAGTTCAGAAAGGGAGATCTTAAATTTTTGACATCTGGCAGATGAGACTCCTGGGGGATGTACAGGTGCTGGAATGTCAACTGCTTTGGGGATCAGTGGCTCATGATGGACTGTCCCGCCTGCTATGGCTGGAGTACACACCATGCCTACAGGTGAATCAACTTGAGTTTAAGGCTTCAGAAAATTGCTAGACTTTTGAAGTCATTTGTAATGTATGTACCATTTTGCTGATCCAAGTAAAGTAATTGGATATGACAGGTCTGACAAAAGTGCAATTTGAGAGTGGGACACAGTGGCTCATATCTGTAATCCCAGCAACTCAGGACGTTGAGATTCAGAGGACTGCAGGTTGAAGCTAGCCCAGGAAAGAAATCCCACAGACTCTGTTTCAATATCAAGGTATTGACTCTACATCTTTCTTTCTTTGGGAAGATGGGCCTTAATGAATCAGGTTTGTCACAGAGGCAGTCTCATGTAGAAACATCTTCAGTGGGTCTTCTGCTCCCAGGCTTATATACAAGTTCTGCAAGCATGACAAATTGATTTAAACTCCAGGATTGAAAAAGCTTGAGTCTAAGTAAAATGAACTTTAGGTTAATGAAACAACAGGTTTTTTTTCTTTCTGATTTCTGTTCTTAATGTACTATGTGAAATTGTTTCTTTTCTCCTTTTTTCCCCACTTATGGGAATTTTGTATCTGAATTTGTAAACTGGTTTACTATATATACACTCATTTGTTTATTTGAAATATGGAAGGAAAGGGGGAAACAAGATGACTGGGAAGGGCAGGGAGAGGGAAAGACAAAAACATAAGAACGAGTATCAAGCTTTGAGAAGTAATGTACCCACTACCTGATGAATGTAACTCTAACCCCCAAATACATTATTCTGACAATAAAAATACAATAAAAAGAAAAGGCTCAGATAGGAAAAAATGTAGGCCTTGCTTCAACAGTGGTTTCCTACTTACTAGAAATTTTAGTTATCAAGAATATCTGCATTTAACTCAGCTCAGACTGACCATCTACATCATACTTCTTTGTCCTTACTAAATAAATAAAAAAAACATAAAGCAGGAGATTAGTAACGCTGTGTGGTATTTAGATACCTTTTGATTAATCCATAGCCTTTTGAAAAAGAGGCATATGTCTACTTAGAACTAGATATATACAGATACATACATACATACATATATACATACATACATAAGTAGATAATCATAGATATATGTAGACTTAGCTCTAGGTATGTTTTCTTGTTAAGTTCTAAGTGGATTTTATATAAGATGATCTCATCAACATTTAGATGTTAATGTCTCGCAAATACTTTCTTCAGTTTCATTGTGCTTCAGGTATTTTCCAACCTAAGTGTATTTTTTAGGATTTTTCAAGCATAAGTAAGAAATACTATTTTCTTGTGCTTATTTTCTATTTTGCTTAGAAATATTGAGTTATACTCTAAAAGCTCATTTATATTTTCTTATTTTATGTTCTTAATTTATTATGTAATATGTAGGTTTTTTTAATATTGTGAGTTACAACAAAAATTAAACTTAATTTCTTCAGTGAGCCTACTCTTTTCAATGTCATTTCATTAGGAGAAGCTTCATAATACCTGAAAACATATGCTCATTTACTTACATTTCAACAGTGAAAAATCAATAAAAATTTTTATTTTAGTCTGTACAAAGATGTGGGATAAGATTTGTGAACAGTCTTGTATAAATAGCAAATTTTACAAACTAAAGGTTTGATAGTTTCTGATAATAAGACCAAACAAAAATAAGTACTTTCATGACTATACAATTAGTCATGTGTATTATAGCATATAATCTATAAGCATTAGGGAGTAAAAGTGTTGTAGTAGACAAACATACGTAAATAAATTTACAGAAGTTATCTATAATGTCCCAAGCTATTGAGGTCTATTATTTTCATTTAAAAACATTAATTAAAGCATTAATTCTACAAAAAAAATCAGGATGTATTAAGCACATATGTTGTGAATACCTTCTATTAAATATCTTGAGGGATTTTTTTAAATAAAATATATATTGCTGTCAGGTTTATAGGCTTTACAATTAGGAAATGATTCATTGAGATGTGAAAAACAATGTAGACTGCTGACCCATTTCTATTGTAAAAGGATAGAAATGAATGGGCTTTATGTGGAAGCAGAAGTCTGAACTCAAAGGGTGAAGAATATTGCCTCTGAGTCTTGATGGCTTCCTCCATACTTTGTGCTGAGTATGTAGCTCATTGACACTTGACAGCTGTCAGTCAAGATTTCTTTTCCTGAAAATTAAAAAAAAAAATCAGGAGTGAGAGCTTAGAATGACTTTTTCCTTAGACAGTTTTTTATCCTACTTTAATTGGAACATTCCACTGACAAAATTTCTCTCTCTCCAACCAATCTTGGACCTGAGATTCAGACATTTTTCTTTGAAGGGATGGGTCATGTTCTCTATAGAATCCTGGGCTTCCTACACAAAGGGGCACTCCTGTGCGAGATGCACCCGCTAGTGCAACAGTCACCTATCCCGTGACAGTCACTAAGAATTTTGCTTGGGAATGTTAGAATCTTTTTTGTTGTTGATCACTTTTAGAAAAAAAAACAAACAAAGCATGGCATGAGGCTCTAAATGCTGCAGTAGGGCTTGATAGGGAGATTTTTATTGAGCACCCATTACATTTAATCTTTACCATCATCTTTTGAGGCTCTTATGATCCATATTTTTACATAGAAAAGGGGGATACTAATGACTATGCCAGGATTCAAAACCATGATCCAAATTCATTTCCTACTTCAATATGTTGCCTATTTTGTGAAATACCTCAGCATTCAGAGAGTAATACAGTTGGTCCTATTGGATAATTTACTTTCTAATTAGAAAGAGAGAACTTTGTAAATGTAAATTTCCTGCAAGGGCTTCTGTTCAGTTAATATTTGTCTCATATTTTTTAAGACATTATCCTACTGAATTAAAAAGTGTTTCTTTAAAATCGTGGTAAGGTCAGTTTGCTTGGTTTCTTATTGTAGGTTATAATTAATTTATTATTTTATGTATACCTTGGAGAATTCTATGGTATTTTGTCATGTAAGTTTGGAAAATACCTAGAAGTGATAGGCAAGAAAAAAATCCTTTGGTGAAGACCACATTCTTCTTGGCCCATAACTGCTCTGCTAATAGATGCATGCAAACTATCTGGCTTTACCTCAGTCTGGTGATCAACCCTTTAAGAACAATATAAGTCCAAGAATCACAGCAAATAAGAGAAAGGCTGGATAAGTGGGACTGCATTAAACTGCAGAGCTTTTGTATGGCAAAGGACATAGCTAGTAAATTAATTAGGAAGCCTACAGAGTGGGAGAAGATCTTCACCAACCAAACAACAGACAAAGGCCTCATATCTAAAATATATCAACAGCTCAAAAAATTGAATCACTCCAAAACTAATCCCCAAAGTAACAACCATCCCGTTAAAAAATGGGCCAAAGACTTAAAGAGAGTCTTCTCTGAAGAAGAAACAAAAATGGCCTATAGACACATGAAGAAATGCTCAACATCTCTGGTCATAAAAGAAATGCAAATCAAAAGAACTCTAAGATCCCACCTCACTCCAGTTAGAATGGCCAGAATCAGAAAAAATAATAACAACAGATGCTGGAGGGGATGTGGCTAGGAGGGATCACTACTACACTGTTGGTGGGAGTGCAAACTTGTTCAACCACTTTGGAAAGCAGTATGACAGTGACTCAAAAGGCTAAACATAGAGCTCCCCTATGACCCAGCAATTCCATTACTTGGCATTTACCCAACCATCCAGAAACTAGGGCATACTAAATCCACTAGCATAACAATGTTCATTGCAGCATTATTCACCATAGCAAAGATATGGAACCAAACTAGATGTCTCTCAGTTGATGAGTGGATCAACAAGTTGTGGTATTTGTACACAATGGAATTCTATGCTGCTGTCAGAAAAAACGACATCGCCCCATTTGTTAGGAAATGGAAAGTCTTAGAAAAAGTCATATTAAGTGAAGTAAGCCAGACTCAAAGGAAATTAGGCTCAATGGTTCCCCTCATTCGTCATAATCAGTAGAAACCTTGGGCTCTACTATCAGAGATCTGCAATAGAGCAAAACCTTGATACATAAGGCCATATAGTATGAAGCTAATTGAAAGGACCTCCAGGATATTGAAACAAAAGCCATATAACGAATGATTGTTGTCCTTAATGTACTATGTTATCTCTCATCTCCTTTGCTGTCCCTTGGTTATATCATATTGTTACAGTATCTCACTTTGTTATCTGATATATTGGATTTATTTGTATTTGGTTACTTGAAATTGGACAGGGAAGGGGGGAAAAACCAAGAGGGGGTGTGGGGGGGAGGGTAATGGGGACCAAGACATGTGAAAGGATATCAATATATGTGAATTAATGCACCTTCTATCTGGCAAATATCATGTAACCCTTTTATTAATTACAATAAAAAAGAACAATATAAGCAGTGTTAACCACCCAAAAAAAAGTCAGTAACATTTTTTTGTCTTCTGATTTCATATGCTATTCAAAGAGGAAGATGTGAGGTGGAACATATTGTTTTGTTTAACCATGGTCAGACTTGATTTGCATATGTGAATCTCTCCTCTCCTAGATGTCCTCATGTGTTACTCTTTCTGTCTTTCTTAAGCTACTACCAGCTCTCAGAACACAATGTGGTTCACTCTATTATTTCACTAGAAGGCCATTCATGTGATTACCAGCTTTTGCAAATCAATTCTGTTTTACGTTGCTAAAGGACCTGCCAGGTAACTGACCATTACCATCCTCAGTCTGGAACAGACTTTGGGACATATTAGTTGCCTTCCTTATAAGAAAATCTAGAGGACTGGGAGTGTGGTCTAGTGGTAGAGTGCTTGCCTAGCATGCACAAATCCCTTAGTTGGATTCCTCAGAAAAAAAGCTGAAAGTGGTACTGTGGCCAAGTGGTAGAGTTCTAGCCTTAAGAAAGCTCATGGACTAAGTTCAATCCCCATGATTGGTTTTTTACAAAATTTATTATTGTCTAATTTTTCTTCTCTTTCTTTGCATAGTTTTTTAAAATTTTAACTTATATTTTTAAAGAATTTCACATATCAGTGTTTTTAACCACTTACTCTAGATAAATAAACCAGTGTTTAAAAAATAATAATAATTCTCTCTATACATCCCCAACTTTCCCAATCTCATGCAATTGTATTTTAATGTTTAGTTTATTATCCAGTTTTATAAATTATTAGACTCTCCCCTTTCTATCTCTTGCTGTCATTCTGAATTTCTTTATAACTGGAGCACTCAAGCTCAATTCTTCCAACTTGCTGATCTTAATAGTCCAGGATGAGCAATAAATATCTATTTGAAGGGCTAATTTAGTAGCTTTTCAAATCTTATTTTTCACACTCTGAAAGTCAATGTAACTTTAATGAGCTCTAGATTTAAAAAGGAGTTGATAAAAAGTGGCTACATAATGTTTTAGTTTATATCTATTTAAAAATATAGACCTTAGAATATCCTATTTTAGTTTGTAACATAAGGTGCTATACAGGTAAATTATGCAAACTCTCATTAACAAAAATAACTTGTTATCCTTTGCAAGTATACTTTCAGTTAAATCACTGCTATTGGGGAAGAGATTGGTAGCTGTCTGTTTGTAGCCTACTTTTTATCCCCTAATGGGTATAAATCATTAGGAATAAATTGTGTTCTGTCATTGTAGCCAGTAATTGGTGACATTTTCTTGTCACTATGGGATTATAAATACCAGCAATATATGTACTGTCAACAGATTCATTATGTTGTGAAAAACATAACTCAGTAGTCAGTTTCTTTTAAATATATTTCACATATTTAAGCATAACATTGACATCTTTGCATTTAAAAATATTTGATAGAGTAGTTTTATCATTGTGTTACTGTGCTTTAAATATATTTTAATTGTTTATATTTCTTCCAGCATTCACCTGAAGATATATTCTTCCAAAAATACTTTGCTTCCAAACAGATGTTTGATAATTGATCAATTAACAGATAGTCATTTTTCATAGTAAAACATATAAATGAATAAGAATTTATGATGCATCTCAACTTAGTTTAAGGTATAAAAGTGATTATAAATACACAGTCCTCAAAAATCTGAGTTCACATAGGAAATTTTGGTAATCTGTTCCATGTGGAAGGAACATTCTTATCGACCAAATCCCATAATCATTTGCTTTACTGGTTACAACATCCCTTTCCAATTTGGATTCTGTCTTTGACCTCCCTATAAAGATGCATTAACAATTTTCACTTTCACTTATTAGAGAGCAGATCTTATTTGCGCTTCCTCCTCCTCAAAAAAAAAAAAAAACTCCTGTTAATATAAAAGCACATGAGAAGCAAGCCCTCTCCCACCTTACTGGACAAAGTTCTCAGCTTTTCCCTGAGCATCACTGAACCAAGATTTGAAGGGTTCTTCTTGGTTCATAATGGTCAGTTTTCAGTTGCCCCCAAAACTGACTTTCCTCTAGAGTGGATGTTTTCTAAATTTCTCTTTGCTTTTCTCATTCCAGTAGCATATCGTTTGAGGGGCTTTGTTTCAGATTCTCCTCATCATGTAAAATTGCTATCCATGTTTTTTTGCTGGGTGTTTTCATGTATTCATTCAGCAAACAAAGCAAAAGCATTGGCCTTGGCTTTACAAGGGCTTCAAAACTGAAAATCAAAACCTGTAAGATATACACTGACTCTAATAGGAGCTACAGTTGTGTGTACATTTCAGATTTCTTCAATCATGTTTTGTCTTTTAATATATCTGCATTAATTTTGTATTATTTTGGGTCACATATCATTGAGATACCCCTTTTTCCCTTTAGAAGTTATTTTACTCAAGATCATGGCCCAGAATCTGTGCTTGAGGGGGTGTCTTTATTCTTGTTCTCCTACTGGGAATGGAAAAGTGGGTGTAATGTTTTGGGGATGAAATAGGACCTGTAAACACCTTGAATCAGTCCTTTATCCTAGCATCCATCTCCAGTACAAGCATCCCATTGCTTTGGCTGAGCCCATTTGCTAAATGACAGACTGGAGAACAGAACCTCCAGTTTGCATTTCTATTACATGTTATGCCCATCAGAGTGTATTTTGGGGCATGGAGTTTGGTTTGGGGCGGGTGGGGGATTGGCCCATTTTGTACCTGCCTTATTAAAAAGTAAGTGCTCTTCCATTCCAGGCCTCCTCATATTGTATTTGTTTCTTGCCAAATCGGGAGGATCATATATATTTTTTAATTTTGTAACCTCTGCCTCTATAGTGTTGAAAGGCTTTCTCTCCACTGAGTCCCAATACTACGGGCTGTGTGACCTTCCATGTTGCAATATCACCCACGTGGGATGGTAATAAAGAATCTGAATAAGAGATAAAAAAAAGTTATTTTAATGAAATGTTTTGCAAGTAATGGAATCTTTATAATATTTTGTGCAGTTCAGATTTATAATTTATGGATTTTCCATTCTGTTCTGTTTTTGTTTTTGTTGTTGTTGTTGTTGGGTTTTGTTTGTTTTTTGTTTTGCCAGTCCTGCAGCTTGAACTCAGTGCCTAGGCACTGTCCTTGAATTTTCTCTAGGCTAGCACTGTAGCACTTGAGCCAGAGCACCACTTCCAGCTTTTTCTGTGTATGTGGTACCCAGGAGTGGAACTCAGGGCTCCATGCATGCTAGGGAAGCACTCCTACTAAGCCACACTCCTGGCCCCTGATTTTGTTTGTTTTTTTTTTCTTAAGTTACCTAATCCTTTGGGAATACTTATTCTATTCCACTTAAAATCATATCACCGTCTACACCGCAAATGGAATTTGTTACTTAAACACCTACTCTCTCTTTCAACAATTGAATTTTTTAAAAGAAGTTTTTCAAACATAAACTGATAAAAATTTTAAAACATTATGAAATCACAAGATGACTGCATTATATTTTTTTCATCATAACAATCAAAATGATTTGCCAAAGTGAGTTCAGTTATCTATTTTTTTCTTCCCACTTATCATTTCCAAATCATTTCTAAAATTTTAAACCTGTTACTCTACCTTACTTCTCTAATTTAAAATCTTTCTACTGCCACTTATGTCAAGTTCAAACTAGCTCTTTATTTCAAACCTCTTTTTTTCGTCAGAGAAGAATTATAAATTGCTATTTCTCACTTTTTATCCTTCTCTTATCCCATCCTTACCTCTAGAAAATTTTATTCCTTTCCTTCAGTTCTCTCTGTCCTTCTTTATAATCCTATAATTTGCTCCAAAGTCAGGACAGAAGTTGAATTGATCTTCTTGGAGAAGCTTGAATTTTGCAACTTATCTATCCTATTATTTATTTAAGCACTGGTCTTATCTTCCTCTTCTTTCCTTGAGATTCTTTATGAAGTCATTAAACCAAAATCTTTCTTATTATTGCTGGTCCCTGAAGTAAACTATATACCTTTTCTTTTTTGTATCTTTGCCTTTGATCATTCCAGACTGACAATCTGCTGCCTTGCCCTTTCCCACCCCTTACTACTCTTACTGATTAAAAGACTTTCAATGTTTCAAAGTTCAATGTAAGTACCTCTTCCATTGAGTACTCTCTAAATTCCTATACTGTTTCTTCTTCCTAATGTTTCTGTGGCATCTAGCATTTGCTACATTAGTCAAAGATTATCTGTGCTTCTGCCTTATTCTCCATAGATAACTGCAGAAGAAGAATCAGAATTCGTGTCTCTACCTTGTATATCCCTAGATCCACACCCAATAGATGCCCATTTACAATTCCTCAGCAACTAAAGGGGTGAGTTCAGTGACAGAGTTCATACTAAGCAAGAACAAAGCCCTAAATTCAGTCTTCAGCACAGTGAATGAATGAATGAATGAATGAAAATTCAGAAATGATTGACTGAATAAAATGTTCAATAAATGAGGTACAATGTCAGAAAATGGTGGGAAGAGCCAGTCATAGTGGCTCACACCTGTAATCCTAGCTACTCAAGAGGCTGAGATCTGAAGATCAGGTTCAAAGCCAGCCCAGATACAAAAGAACTTGAAACTCTTATCTCCATTTAACCTCTAGAATATGGGAATTGGGGCTGGGGTTAAGGGTAGGGTGGTAGCCTAGAGCTGAAGACCTTAGGGACAAAGCCCAGGTCCAGAGGTAGGGTGGTAGCCTTGAGCTGAAGAACTCAGGCAGAGACAGTGTCTAGGCCAAGTTCAAGCCACATGACCCACAAAAAAAATGGTGGGAAGTATTTTAATAAAAAAAACTTAGCCCTATGTAAACATCTCTATTGCCCAGTAGAAAAAAATATAGATTTTTTGCTACTCTGTGCTTTTGTAGAGCTTTATATAGTGGGTGTGTTTGTCAGTCACATTTGTAAGAGGGAGAATGAATGCGTTGACTTCCATGACATACTGTTTTAATTAGAATTCAGCCCATTTGTGCATCTTTTATTATGGTTCTATTCTTGCATACACTAGATGTTCTTTCCTAAATGATTTATACATTTGCAAAACTTGAAATTTTAAGCCATAAATTCATTGCACATTGTCATTATATATTAAAATTATTTCCATAATCATTAGTGCTTTAATATGTCACATATTCTTATACATATCATTTATGTTAAGAATTACTTCAGCAAGGATGTTACCATCATCTGAAGCACTTTAGAAATCAATATTGTGGACTATAAGAAGAGAAAATATTTCTAAAAGTACTCCCTTGTGTTCCCATTAATTTGTTTATTATCAAGGTCTTTATTAGGAATATAGTTGTGAATATAATCCTGTAATAAACAGAGTCTAATTGAATTTTCAATATTTTTTCACCTGGGAGTAATTTTTCCCAAGACCTCTGCTCCATCTTCTGACTAATTGTCAGCAGTTACTCAATATCACCACATTAATGTCACCAGATATTGCAAAAATCTCCACCTGATTGCCTTGCATTTAAAGTAACGGGCTTCACTCAAGACTTTGCCATTTTCTTTTCTTTCACATTATTTACTTCAGTTTAAAATATCACTTGAACTGCAATAAATATAATTTACCAACATGATTTGAAAATACAAAGTGAGACCTGGCTAAGATGTAATTGAGGAACCCACAGTCCCCGAGAGCATCCATAAGCACTGGAGGACTCTGGCAGGATGGAGCTGTTGGAATACTCAACAGAGTCAGTATACCAAGCCCAGTGGTGACCATTGAAACCTCTCCTCCACTAAATGGGTGTTGCATTCTCATAAAACCCCTCTCTATCAGTGGCCTTTGCCTGGGATAAATCTGCTATTATGATGATACTAGAGTAGACATGGTATTCTGGTTTTTGTTTTTGTTTTTTTTTTGCCAGCCCTGGGCTTGAGCTCAGGGCCTGAGCACTGTCCTTGGACTTTCTCAAGGCTAGCACTCTACCACTTGAGCCTCAGCACCACTTCTGGCTTTTTGCTATGTATGTGGTACCGAGGAATCGAACCCGGGTCTTCGTGCATGCTAGGCAAGCACTGTACCACTAGGCCAAACTCCCAGCCCCATAGACATGGTATTCTGAAAGAAGCAAAAATAAGTGGGATAAAAAGGAAGACAATGACAATTAAATGCTAAGTGGACTGAAAAGCACCAAGAAACCTTTTCTTTTCTTCATGCCATATTGTCAGAATAAAGCTATTCATAAATCCAAAGCTCAAAATATCAATCTAGAAAAATCCAAGTTTATAACTGTTGACCCAATGTAATCTACATTGTCTCCTTTTATTCTTTAAAGCTATCTTGCCTTGGTTGTTAAATGCAATGGCCAGCTAGTCTACAATATATTTTCAGTTTCATATCTCCTGTACTCTTCAAGACTGAGCACTAATGATGCACAGAGTAAGAAAAAAAATATTTTTTAGACTACTCAGGAATCCTGTACTTCTTCCTGAAAAATTAACTTGCTTTGCTTGACAATCATGTTGCATTTGAAAGCAACTACATGAAATTGACAGTTCAGCAGGAGGAGGAGCATATTAGTCCTGGGGCTTGAACTTGGGGCCTGGGCACTGTTCCTGAGTTTTGTTGCTTGAGGCAGGTACTCTACCACTTGAACCATAGCTCTCTACTTCTGGGTTTGTAGTGGTTAATTAGAGATAAAAGTCTCATAGACTTTTCTGACCATGCTGGCTTAGAACTGGGATCCTCATGTCTCAACCTCCCAACTAGTTAACTTTCCTTCATGTATTTTAATGGATTATTTGTTTAAAATTATGCTGTATATAAAATCAGTGGTAAATGAAAATTTCCTAAGTGAAATTATAATATGTGAAGGCAAAAGAAAGCTAGAACCTCATTGCAACTATGTATGTGTGCTCACATACGTGTGAATTTGTGTAGATATACTCAAATTGATCAAATGATCACAGCAAAAGAACACAGTGAGTTTTTTATTGAATATTCAGGAAGATGCAAATCCCTTTATATGAGTCAAATTGAGTCCATTTGGAAGAAATGACAATTGTGACTTTGAAGATGTCAAACTTGTTTGCATCTAAGCAAATACCAGTGGATGACCGTGATACTGAATGCAAGCACAGTGCTATGCTGTATGAAAATACAGAACAACGGCTGCCTCCTCTCCTGGGGTTGGTTGGTGAGTTTGGGAATAGATGTGAGAGTAGCATACATTTACTGGGTGTCTCCTCCAATTATCAGTGAGCTTGAGCTATCATTTCCTCTTTCATAAATGAAGAAATGGAGGTAAAGAGACATTTATCTCCGCTTGTGTTTCTGCTTGTGTTCTACATGCACCATTGTATTGACGTGGGTGGGGGGCAGGGGGAGGCTTGCTGAACCAAACAAGTTCCCTGTCCTTGTAGGAGCTGTTGCAGTTTGCATGCATCTCTCCTTGTAAAGGAATCCCCACCTTCTTAATATTTAGAGGTGAAGGCTGTGTATGGTGAGTAGGATTCAATAGGATCATGATGGTAGTGTCTCAGTGGTCATCCTAAAGAGGAAACAAATCTAGACTTAGCATCCTTGCCCTGCCTTGACATGCAATATACCCTGTGCCATGTTATGATGCAGCAAGATGGTCTTCACCAGATGTCAAGCAGATGTTAGCACCATACTGAGATTTACATATCTCATAAATTATCTAGTCTCACATAATTTGTGATAGCAACTGGAAGCATCCTGAAACACTTTTAAATCTAGTGGAGAGAAAAAAAAAACAGATCTTAAATAAATCACCAAAATACGTAATCATCATACCAATAAGGAAAGGAAATGGTTTCAGTGAGAGAGTTTCTAAAGTGGAGGAAAATCAGGTCATCAAGGAAATTGTTTCTCAGTCTTGACCAATCAGAACAAGCATGTCAAATAATATTGGAGCTGAGATTTCAAATAAAGAAGACCTCAAGAAATCTAAAGCTATCAGGAAACTGGCATCTGTTAGGAAATAAAGATGGAGAGGGAAGAAAGTTGGACATCATACAGAATTTAGATTTTAAAAGAATGTGAACTTTTGGAAAAATGTTTTTATTCCAGAAATGTTTTCCTCCAAAAGTAACAAAAGGAATCCATGAAAGTCTTTTGTCTGTTTGTTTTTGGTTTTAGTGTCGAGGATTGAACTTGGGACCGTGGACATGCTACAATATTCTTGAGCATTGAGGTATCCTCTGCCCTCAATTGTGACCACAAATATGATCAATTTGCCCAAGATCTCAGAGCCAAAAATTTAGAAATCTAGAATTTAACTTGGGCCAATCTGATTACAGAGTTAAGCTCCACATTCTAAAATAGTTTTTCCTGAGACTCTACAAATAACAGACTCCTTGGCCAAAACTATATACCAATATTAGGAGCCGCAAAACACTAGAGTTAGGACAGTTAAAATAGCTTAAGAAAGGAGGTGAAAATAACTAGAGGCTACAAGAACATTTAAGGAAATAGGAGGAACAACAATAAGGTGAGAGAAGCTTTGGGGGGGGCAGAGTTAGTGGTCTAATTCCCCTAAGTCTGTGGCATTGCCTGTAATTTAGAAAGGTTGGTTGAAGAAAGATTGCCCAGAGCTTAGCATGCTGGACTGAGACCTATATTTATAATTTATTAGCCGATAAAGAGCCATTGAAAGTGTTCAAGAAAGAGAATGACATAAAAAAAGAATCTTTACATGATTACAATAGATCTTAATTTGCAAATGTATTATGTAATGGTAAAGGGAGAAAATTCTGGATGCTGTGGAAATCTGAAAGAAGTGTATCGAAATGGAGACAAATACCTGTAGACCAGACTGCCTGGTTCCATGGTTTATTTCTGTCATAACTAAGACAGTTTTTACTTTCTTGTGTGTAAATGGAGTTAACGATAGTCCCCAATTTACCACTTCATTGAACAGAGACAAGGACATGGCTCATGTAATTTCCAGAGTGCTTGAGGACAGTCCTAGTTAAGGCAGATTAGTTCATTCAGAAAAAGAACTAGGAGGGCCGGGAGTTTGGCCTAGTGGTTAAAGTGCTTGCCTTGCATGCATGAAGACCGGGGTTTGATTCCTCGGTACCACACACATAGAAAAAAGCCGGAAGTGGTGTTGAGGCTCAAGTGGTAGAGCTCTAGCCTTGAGAAAGTCCAAGGACAGTGCTCAGGCCCTGAGCTCAAGCCCAGGACTGGCAAAAAAAAAAAGAACTAGGAAAGTCTTTCCTGCCTCAGCTGGTTAAGATTAACCTAGAACAGAGGTGAATGTAGCCACTCTGATATATGAATAGACTCAGCAATTCGGGAGGCTGAGATAGTGTGAGCACTTGAGCACAGGAGCTGAAGATCAGCCATTACATCATAGCAAAAACTCTACGAGGCTAGATACTACCTTCCCTTTGCCTTTCATTAACTCTCTACCAGGTAGTATAGTGCCTGGCATTGAAGAAACATGTAACTAAAATATTATATGCTTGAAATGAATTAATAAATGACACAGAATGAATTTGAGTCCTGCCATGCATGAATTGTGGCTTCTAGCAGATACAGCTTCTACTGATGGCATTCATCAGTTTTTGCTAATACCCTGCTGAGCTCCTTGAAATATATATTTAAAAGAAAAAAACAGTGGTTTTTATATTATATATATATATATATATACATTGTTTGAACTGCCTCTCAACTGTAAGATTGTTGGTAGCTCTCAGAACTCACTAGTGTTTGAACATTTCACTAAGGCCACTTCTTGCTTTCCCATTTCAGCAAGGGGGTGATTAGTTTTCCAATGACGCAAACAAGGTTAACCCAGACTTTGGCTGACATCCCAGAAGAATTCAGTAAAAATCTTCCTGAGAGCCTCTACCACATGCCCTCATTGCCTTCCTGACCTCATCTTGAACCTTCTCCTCTTTGGCCCCCAAATAGTGGAGGAAGCAGATGAGAGGGTATCTTGGCTTGCAGACTGGACTCTGGTTCCCATTGGTTCCCATCTCCCCTGTGCTGGCAAAAAGCTGATGTAGATGGACCGGAAGTCTCCTTGAGCTTCAGCCTTTGCACTAGGGTAACCTCCCTGAGGGAGGTATGAGTGCTAAGCAGGGACAGGATCAGACAGCTGGAAGAGGCCAGGCCATTGCCCAGCTGAGGAGTGGGAGCAGGTGTTTCTGACAGCTAGGAAAAGAATTGGTCTGGGAATTACCTCCCCAACCCCCAACAGAGGGAATCACAGAAATTAGAGACAGAAAAACACCTACTAGTCAATCCTCTTGTGGAAGATAAATTGATCCCTAGTGTGTATTCCTAGTCTGTGTCCACTCCATTTATATCTCAGTCAGCATGTAAGGAGGAGTGGCCATGGGATGTAGAAAAATGATTCAGATCACCACGATGACAGGTATTAGGATGAAAAAAAATGTCACTATTAAAGAAAGCAGAATTTGTTTGAGATGAATGAGCACACCAGACGTTTGGTTTTTTGTGTGTTTTTTCCTCTTTGAACTTAAAGATTTGATTAGACATACCAAACTTTACAAATGGTTCCATGGCTATTGCAATTGTGATGATAATGATAACAATGCTGCTTCTGCTGCTGCTGCTAATGACAATGATGATGATGATAATGGTGGTGATGATGATATGTGTGTGTGTGGGGGGTGAGAGAGAGAGAGAGAGAGAGAGAGAGAGAGAATATGAGACTGTGACAGAAACATGGAGAGACAGAGACAGATTGAACCCAGAATCTCATATTAGACAAATGAGCTACATTCCTGGCTTTGTAAGATTTTCATAATGAGGAGCTAAGTGTTATTTATCCAAGAAAAAATGTTTTTGTTCATTATGGTTCTTACATTTTATGCTAGTAAATAAAGGTATCATGTGATTGTTTTGACATTTCAAAAATTAGAATATTCATTTTGTCGTGATTGCCAAGAAAGCCCCTCAGACAATACTCTGACAGAAATTATTGGAGAGGGAATTGTATACCACTGTGTTAAATATATGGATTTCATTCACTGTCCATAACCATTACAAGAATCAAAGATTTTGTTGGTAAAAAAAAACCAAACAGATAATACTGAGAAGCAGACAGG
Organism: Megascapheus bottae; assembly: GCF_031878675.1. NCBI lineage: Eukaryota > Metazoa > Chordata > Mammalia > Rodentia > Geomyidae > Megascapheus > Megascapheus bottae. The sequence goes on along the minus strand of NC_143528.1, from coordinate 21,889,968 downwards.
TAGAGAATAAAGTCTGAATTTGTTATTATTTGCTTAGACTATTTCTTCATGACTTTTAAGAAAAGAAACTGATTCTTCAAAGAAACTTTGCATTAGTGATTTCTCTCTGTTTTACTCAGATTAAACTAGATAGCTAATTCATTAATGGGCTTTCATTGATACTTTTTCACTACTTCATATTTTTTGGATATTTTTGAATTGCATGCAGGCAATGTTACATGTTTCACAGTCAAAATAGCTCAGCTGAGCAAAGTCTTTCCCCATCAACTTCAGCTTTTCTCTCGTTCACAAGAGGCTAAAGGAAGCTTCCAACATTGGTTGAAAAGAAAAACTATAGACATTTTTCTCAGGAAGGGCTTTATTCCTTTTGAAATTATATTCATTTTTCAAATTTATCAAATTTATTACAAATTCCATTTGGGGACTATTGTAGGGTTTGAAATCAAAGCTCATATTTGTGAGGCAGCTACCACCTGAGTCATAGACCTAGTCCTTTTGCTTTTAGTTGTTTTTTAGTTGTTTTTCATGTGTGATTGACTTAGGATAATGATCTTTCTACCTATGTCTACCTGTAGCTGGACTTCTAAGTATGTCCCAACAAGCCTGACCTACTTTCGGAGGTGGTGTCTTGCTAACTTTTTGCACTGGGTAGCCTTGAACAATGATTGTCCCCACCACCTCCCAGATATCATTAACTCTTACTGCCATCTCTTTAAGGTTCAGATCCTTTATATGGAGGCTGCCTGCCAAATACAAAGCCTAATCCTTCCGCCTGATCAAATCTGGATATCAAAAGGGAGGCAGAGGTGAGGACCATTAAATCTTGAATTTATCCATCTTGAAAATCTTCATAAACTCACTATCTTACTAATGCCCTGGTTATGTACTCATTGTCTTCTGGTTACCTAGTGCCAAAAACAAGTGACACCTTGACCACCAATTTTTCAGGCTGAGCCTCTACCTCTCACTATTTCTTCCAGTTTTGTTTTTTATTTGATTTTTGATTTTTTCTTTTTTTTTAGAATCCATAGCTATCGTTCCATGGAATGACTTACCTCCAATCCTCTGTCTGTCTGTCTGTCTGTCTGTCTGTCTATCTATCTATCTGTTCCTCTCTTTTCTCTCTCTCTCTTTCTGTATGTCTCACTCTTTCTTAATTATGCAAAAATAAGGGATTTTATTGTGCGATTTCCATACACACATACAAAGCATCTGATCACCTTCAGCCTCTTTATTATCTGCCAGTCCCCTTGTTTTCTATTGTTCTCATCTGTACTTTCCTTGGCCACCTTTTCCCAACTTCCCATTTTAAACTTTCTTATAAATTTGTGTGAATGTTATTATAACATTTTCATGAATGTATATACTCCTAGTATAGGCTATCCCTTCTCTTTTCCTCCCTCCACTGGTTGAGCTCCATAGCCCTTTATTTGCATCCACAACCTTTTAACATTCACATCTTGACTCCACATATTAGAAAAGGCACGTGATATCTGATGTTCTCTATCTTATTTTGCTTAGTATAATAATGTCTAATTCTGTCCATTTTCCCATAAATGACATAAGTTCATTCTTCTGCGTGGCAGAATAATACTCTGTGTAATATATCACACTTAATTTGTTTTTTGTTTGTTTTGTTTGCTTGGCCAGTCCTGGCAGTTGAACTTGGGGCCTAAGCACTGTCTTCTGACATTCCCAAGGCTAGAGCTCTACCACTTGAACCACAACACTACTTCTGACTTTTTCTATGTATGTGGGACTGAGGAATCAAACCTGGGTCTTTGTGCATGCTAGGCAAGCACTCTACCACTAGACCAAACTCCCGGCCCCTCACATTTAATTTATGTGTTCAATAGTTAGTGGACACCTGCACCGATTCATAACTTAGCTACTGTGAACACTACTGTTATAGAATAGGTGTGCAGATATCACAACCATATGTTAACTTCATTCTTAATGGGCATATGCCCAGAAATGGTATGGAAGTATCTTTAGGTATGTCTGCATTTTGTTTCTGGTAGAATCTTCATGCTGATTGCCAAAGTGGCTGTGTTTATATTTCTAGCAATGGTATATAAGAGTTTCCCCTTTCTGATTCTTGCCAGCATTTATTTTTTGTTTTCTGGTGTTTCTTGATAATGACCATTTTGACCAGAGTGAGATGGAATCTCACTGTAGCTTTGACTTATATTTCTTCTATGGCTGAGCTTTGACTTATATTTCCTTTATGGCTGAGAATGAGGATTATTTCTTCTTGTGGTTGTTGACTATTTGTACTTCTTTTGAAAATTATATATACATACATATACATTTGAACTCCTTATGGGTCTAGCATATAAATCTCTTATTAATAAATGGAAAATATTTTTGGTATTGTAAAAGAAAAACTTACCCTGTTAAAATGGTAAGGAATGCAAGAGTGGAGGTGACAATCTGTAATCTCAGATTTGAGATTTAGATACCAAATTTGAAGCCGGCTCAAACAACTGAGCAAGACTTTATCATATGATACAAAGTTAAAGAGGTCAGGTAAAGTATGCCAATAGAGTTCTTACCAGCATTCAAAGGCCTGTGGGCTCTCTACACACACACACACACACGCGCGCACACACACACACACACACACACACACACACACACACACATGTATAAAGAAGACTTCAAGGATTTTTGCAGTTAACGTCAAGTCAATTGCAATATGGGATATAGACCACACTCTTATTTCAGATCCAATCACAGATAAGTATTTATGGTCCAAAAGCATATTGTGGGTTTGTAGTAATGGATAGAAAATTACTAGGAAGAGATCGTGAGGGTAGGTGAATTCTAGCTAAGTAACCAATATTCCTTTAGGAGGCAGGGCAAGGAGTATTTATCAAATGCATTGCTGATACCAAATGTTAGCACATAGGCAGGATGGGGAAAATATCTCTGAACTGACTTAGCTGCATGCTTGTTAAAGTTGAGTTATACAAGCCCATACTGGTGAGGATAGAAGCAGGCAAGGTCCAAGCCTAGTAAACAAACAAATCAGAAGATATACACAAAAGACCTGAAGAAGTCGAGGAGAGAATCTTCCTCTGTGATAAACAGCAGTTTTGTCCTAGGAATGCTCAGATCCTTAAAGCATTGCCAGAGGCAGGAGTGTTTCTGTGCAGATGGTGTGTGTTCCAGAGCTCATCCCATCCCCCTCCACCCTGTCATTCTGGCATCCTGGCTTTCCTTCTTCTTCTCACTGAGCCTGGGAAGTCAGGCCTTCAAGTTTCATGCAAGATTGATACAGCATAGGTGAGGAATTTGAGAAAAGCCCTTGGAAAATGGCTCTGTAATGATGCTCATATCTTTTACACTCATCCTACAAAGTTGAGTTTATCAAATGAAGAAACATATACCACTCATATATGACATTTTATTCAGAGCCAAATTATAAGGGAAAGGAGTTAATGTATTTATATTCAGAAGAATGGGCCAAGTTTTCTTTGAAAATGTCTTATACAGTTCAGATGTTTTTCCCATGAAAGTATGAACTGTTCTTCATCAAGTTATGTGGCTTTGATAGAAAACTGCGGAAAAACAAGTAGGTAGACATCCTTGGAGATTTTTATAATGTGTGTTTATGAACAATAGAAGCCCAAACTTCATTTATTATATTTTATTACCTCCCAAAACAATTTGTACTAAAGTAGCCTTTGAGTGGGCCAGCAAATCAGCAGAATAAATGGTCTGCTTCGGTTTCTTTCCATTGGCTTTAAAAAACACCACCAATATTGAAATATTTGTGTTTCCTTTGCTGCAATGCCAGCAACATAATAGATGAGAGGAGTGGATGTTCACTGTTCTCCAAAAATATGACTGCCTCTTCCTGAAACTTGAGCCTTCACACTACAGCTTTCCCTGTCTCCGCCATTTCCTGCTGGCTCCCTCCTTTAATTACTCTTCCTTTTTCACATGCTTTTCATGGATCTTCTTTCTCCTTCCCCTTTATTCCCTTTTGCCTACATTCCACAATTCTTTCCAACCCCCTCTTTATTTAACTACCAGCGCTTAAAAACTACTGTTAAGCCTCAAAACTGAATAAGCCCTGACTTCCAAATCGCTTTATGGATTTTCTTTTGATAAACTTGGATTCTGGCCTCAGAGCTGGGGAATTTAAAAGACAGATGGACAGCTTCAGAGAAGAGTGTAGCAATGTGTTCTTCAGTTTTGCATGGATTAAGTTGCGTCCCTGTCCTTGGAAGCACAAACACATCATCAGGTAGTCCAGAAAGAAAACTCTGTCCACATTGTGAAAGTTAAATTCCAAATTACCAAACACTGAATGTTGAGATGAGAATGTGTGACTGTATAAGCATAAAGGAGCTTCATTGTGTATCTGACAAAGATAACAAGGGCCTATCACTCCACTCAACAAAATTCTTTACAACATTCAGTAAGGACTTTTGTGAAAAGAGTTTTAAAAAGAAATCAGAACCAGAATGGAAAGTGCAGTGGGAAAAAAATTGACATTTTATGAATTTTTAAAAAATATTATATTCTTCCTTGAAGATAAATTATTTTAACAAGAAGCAATGTAAGTTGAGAGTATCATAAAATGATGCACTTTAAATAATTTTCTAATTAAGAATAAGTATTAAAATTGAAACTTCTTTGTACAACTACTTAAATGTAATAAGAAATTCAAAAGAATAACTGTTCAAATAAATAAACAATTTTCTGTGATAATTTTGTCCTTAAAAGAACAAATAGTTCTTATTCGTATGATTATTTCAAGGCATTCTTCTAGAGCAACTATTATCAGGCTAGATTTTTTAAATGATGTCACCTTTGACATATCTGGAGAAACTAATATGTGCTTAAAATGGAAAACTATCAAGAATTGAGTTAGCTGGGTGACAGTGGCTGTAATCTTAGCTACTCAAGAGGCTGACATCTGGAATGTTACAATATGAAGCCCGATCGGGTAGAAAAGTTCATGAAGTACAGTGCTAGCTGTGAGTAAGAAAGCTGAGAAAGAGCATAAGGTTTTGAGTTCAATCCCTGGTGCGGACACACACACACACACACATACACACACACACACAGAGAGATATCTAAAAGAACATTATTAAGTAATCTATCTTTCTGATATGATAAGCAACAATTCTACCTTACCATTTATTGACTTAGAATGTAAGAAAGAGAAGAGGGAACTATCTGGAGAAAGTCAACCATGAAACCAGTTAGATTTCACCAAAAAACATTTGTGCCTTTTTAGTTAACACACCTGCAATATGATTTGGCATCTCATAATTATGAATGCTAAACAACTTGTCCCAAGAACAAGTTCCTACAGAAGATAGTCCCACAAGAAAGTATCCTCATGTTCCAGTATCCTCTCAATGGCACTACAAGTTGGGGAACCCAGACTGCAACATGCAAGTTATGGGGAGGCTGAGGGAGAATTTTTCCTATCCAAGACACAACAGCCACAGTCCAGGATCCATTTCATACCTGATCCTTTGCCTTGACTTACTTCTTTTAGGTTATTCTCTTAAGAAATACTCTGCTCCTGATGAAATGATAATGACAAATGAGGTAACAAGCATTGATGTATAAACAGTAGCACTTTCCATGCATTAGTCTCTATTCTAACTCTTGAGATATTAGCTCATTTCATCCTCAAAACAGCCTCATGAAATGTGTTGAGCACTTAACTAAGTTTAAGAGGTGTAGATTTGAGGCTGAAATGGTAAGTTGTGTAGAACTCATCCCTTATTCTTTCATATGCTATTCTTTTTTAGTTTTTATTGTAAAGGTAATATAGAGAGAGGTTACCATTACCTAAGTCAGGTATTGAGTACATTTCTTTGTGAAAAGTCACCTCTTCCCTCATTTTTCTCTCACAGTCTTAAGTCAAAAATGCTTTACTAGATGTGCAAGCACCTGAAAGCACATACTACTACATTTATCATTTTAAATGTATTTTAGGGGGATGAAAACAAGGACATTTGGTAGCTTAACTTCCTAGAACATCCAGAAATTTGCTCTTACTTTAGTGTGTTATCGTGTTTTAGAATCTAAACTTTAGATCACAAATGAAATGGAATGTGAAACTCTTCAGCCACCTCAATTTCTCAGACACATTTCTCTATATCACAAACATGAGAACCATTTTGAAAGGGATAGCAGTCCATGGGCACAAGTCATTGGCCCTTGCAAGAGGAACAAGCAGATAAAGAGCACAAAGATGCATGTAGAGGTGCCTTTAAGACTTCTCTTATACTGCAACCCCTAGTCAGTGTTATTGAATCTGGTCCCTTTCATAACTGAAATTCAAACATAAATTATACCTTACCATCCCTATGGAAATGTCTGAAGCCATAAATGAGGAAGGAAGATTTTCTCAATACATCCACATCATTAACATGTCAAATCCCTTTTCCGATTTAAATGAAACTGGGATGCTTTCCAACTTTTCATTCTGATTACAAGTGTCTTTGCCTCTGTTGGAGAAGGGGAGTGTTGATGTAGATGAAAGAACTAGTTGTGTGTTTCAACTAATCTCATCTTCTCAACCAGCCACCTTCCCTGCTTGCCCTACAAACTCTCCATGTGGAAATTACACATTCATGCAACTTATCTAAGCTCAGATCCCTTGTTATAGCCATTTCTGTGAAATGAGCCAATTTAGGATTGAGAGATAGGGGGAAAAAAAGAGGTTAAGGAATCATGCCCAGGCCATAGAAATTAGACTTCAAAATGGAGCTTAAGTAATTTTCAAATCATTTTACCTGTCAGGAAAAAAATTACATGTAATAACTTTACGAATTAGTCATTTTATTTCAGTGGATGTGGGCTAAAGAACTTGGAGGTGTAACTGTCTGACAGGGAATAGAACAATGTAGAAGTGTGTTTAACTGTACATCATGTTATAAACAATATCATCACTATCAATTAAGTTATTTCTGTGCACGTGCAGAGTGTAGTTTCAAAGCAGTATTTCTGTGGATGACTCTTCAAAGGTCACCTTACGAAGTGGAGGATAGATTCTCTGAGAGGCCCATCGCCCACCTCCCTGGGCACGGTTTTATGTTTCATTGACTGTATTAGCATGAAACTCTAAGAGTGACAGGCTACAGTAAGGGGCTCCCAGGTGGATCATGGGATCTGGACGGCCAGCTGTTCCTTAGCTCAGATAATTCTCCTTTTGGAGATTTACAGATCTGTTTGCATTTGTCAGACCATGGCAAGTCTTTGTACTGCCCAGTCCTGATGTTTTAAAGGAGAGCAGCTTAATAATTTATTAACTGCAACATTTCCTCTGGGCTTTATCTGTGTGATGCTGTCGAGTCACAAAACATTAAAAATATGAAGAACTTAGCAGAGGCAAATTCTTCCAGAGAGCTGTGGCCTTTTTGTTGTTGATGATGCCAAAGACTCCTCTGAGAGAGCCATTGTTGGTTTACCTGGTTGGAAATGCCACTGAAATTAATGTCCCACTTTGTAAAAATCAGAATGCAATATCAATTGTGAGTTTGCTAACAATCAGCCTGATAGTAATACAATGACAGTAAACGTGGTTTGAGTATGTCTTGAGACCTGCCGGAACTATCGAACTATCTGTATACATCTGCTCTTATACATCTCCATGCCTTCATATGTGAGACACTGTGGTCCAGTCTCTGCGCCCAAGTAAACCTTGTCCATTTTATAAGTTTTGGCAAAAAGATTGTTTTCCATGAGGTTTCTACCTGTTCTCTTCAAAATAGATAATTCTTTTGTCTTGTTTAACACATTGTTTTAACATTGATGGTATTTACAAGTCCCACTGTGCAGAGTGCTTACTAGTTTTTGTCTTATTTTGTTTTGTTTTTCCCAGTACTAGACTGGCATGCCAGTATACCCTCTGTATTCTCCTGGTAATCCTTGCAAGGCCCAGTGCAGTATCTTATATATGGCAGATGCTTATTCTCTAAATATGTGTTAATCCTAATGTCCTAATCCCCCTTTTCTGTGTTTCTTCTACTCTTCTTAAAAGCATGTAATTATTTAATGATATCTACAACCCTTTGTGTAACCTATTTTAGCATGGAAAATAATTATTTTTGGAGACTATCACGTTAGGCTGCTATCAATAGATAAAACATCTGTACTAGTAAATTGCTTCTTTGTGTACAGAATATGTTCTCCTATGTATTTTCCCTGTTTTTGAAGTGGAGTCTTACCAAAGGCTCAGGTTGATCTTGAACTGGTAGACTCAAGTGATACTTCTACCTCAGGGTAGACTGCAGACAGGTACCAGAATGCCTGACTTTACTTTCATATGTACTATTTGACCATTGTGGGAAACCTCTAACCATGTCTATGGCTAAGGAGAAAGATGGAGTCTCTTTTCACAGATAAAGAAGCTGAGGTCTAAAGAAGTCAATTTGTTTGTATGAAGTTGCGTGTTTCAAGTACATTTTAGAGTTTTAACCAAAAGCAGATGTTGGCTATGAATTCCAATGGGATTCATTCCATTTATGCACTTTTTTCATCAGTTACTGAGTACCCATTGTTCGACTTTGAATAAACAGATAGGATACTGTCTGGTCTCTTCTCTCAGGGGGCCTACATCATAATAACCTAGCTGCAGAGCTGTTAGAAATGATGGTACAGCCATGTTGCCTCTCTATCCAGACTAATACGTAATTAAAAAACAACATTCACTTTCAGTAGCTGAGCAGATTCAATAAATTTAATGGCATTTAATGATTATTCAGCTTGTAGCATCTTTTATTCAAAGGTCAATGCCAATACACTATATAAACTATGCACAGTGTTTATAGATGACAGGGAAAATAGATTGGAAGACTGTCTGCACTGCAGAACTAATAGGTTTTACCTTGCATACAGGTGGCACTTAATAAGTGTTATTGACTAACTTCTTAGTAATTTCTCCTCTCTTTCTGAACATGCTCCTTTTGTCATTGTCTCCTTCTGCTATAAATTGGCAAGGAGATGATTATGAAATATAATTGAAGGAATAAGGCATAGTATTTAATTTAAAGCCATCTCACTCAATTTGTTCATCAGTCAAACATATTGCTCACAGGATCTTCTCCTTTATCATAAAAGAGATGCTCCATGCTTACCTAACATGCATGAAGACTCGGGTTCAATTCTTCAATACCACATACATAGAAAAAAAAACTAAAATATATGAAAAAAAGAAGAAGACAAAAAGCCAGAAGTGGTGCTGTGGCAGAGTGCTAACCTTGAGAAAGCCCAAGGACAGTGCTCAGGCCCTGAGTATGGGTCCCCAGGACTGGCAAGAGAGAGAGGTGGAGGGAGGGAGGGAGGAAGGCAAGGACGGAGGGAGGGAGGGAGGGAGGGAGGGAGGAGAGAGAGAGAGAGAGAGAGAGAGAGAGAGAGAGAGAGAGAGAGAGAGAGAGAGACTCCAGAGAAGGAACTCTGCCTAGAGATGTCCCATTTTGTGTTAATTTCAAGTGAAATTAAGTCAACTACAAGTATTCTCTTGTTCCTGAATACAAGTATTCTCAAGTAACCAACTTGAAGGACTAGTCTATTAGGTTCTTTTCTACCACACTTTCAGTATAAGGAATCTGGGATTTAAACAGTTAAAGGTAATTCTTCCTCAAGGCATTTTTATGTTGTCATAGCCACCTGCTGTATGTATGGAGCTGAGGTAATTAATAAGAGGCATTAACACGTCTAGTATCACTGGGGAGAGAAGAGGGAAACCCAAAAGCTGTTGAATAGCTTTAACTGTGAAACATGAAATGTTGCCTCCCTTGCCATCTTTCACTTTGCCACCCAACATGCGATCATTTCTGCAAGATGAAATAGGAAGGTAAGCTCACACCCCAGCACAACTTTTAACGAGCTTAATCACATGTTACTTGAAATATGCATTTGAATAAGGTAGTTCAATACGACCATAAAAGCCATAAGCCAGCATTTCTGGAAAAGCAGAGCCAGTGTTCAGGAGGGAGACGGGAATTAAAGATGCAGAGCTGAAATTACAAGAGGATGTTGTGTAGCCAAGAGATGTGGCCCAAGAGATATCACTGAGAGCAGAAGGACGGGTGAGCCACTAGACGAAGAGGAACACAGAGGGCCAGACTTAGAGAAAGAGACAGGCTAGGGACAATAAGGAGAGCCAGACACACAATAGAGAGTAGTTCATTACACAGACTGAGGGGAAAATTAATTTATTGAGGAAATGGGTTTCTGATTGCACAGGTCAAGAAAACATCAAGAATTAAGGAGAGACTGTCTTGGCTGTCCTTTAATAGAGTATAATGGAGCTGGTTAGGTTGTAAAATTAAAGGGATAGTAACCAAATAAGGATAGAAATGTGTTCTATAAGGACTGGTGAGATTTTTGAATACCTATTTCAATAAAAGCTCCAATGGAGAAGGGAAATAAGGAAGAGTAAGTGGCAGTTTATCTTAGTGGGCTAGTAGATGCTATCGGAGTGTTTTCCCCTAATAAGGTCCATTTTCATCACGGAATGTATGCAAGCACATCATTAAAAATAACTAACAGAAAATGTCTTTTTAAACGACACATTTTTTCAGTTAAATCTTTACATCTGAATCCTGTTCCTACTTATTTTCCTGTGTGCTTGTTGACAAGTCATTAGGAAAAAAGAGTTTTGTTCAATACTGCCTGTCATCTAAGAAATTTGTATAGCTTAAATAAGAACTTGATGGAATAACACTAGTTTAAAAACAAAAAGCAGAATGTTATGTATGGACTTGGATCTATCACAAGCCATAATATACATATCTTTAGATACCCGCAGTAGTAAAGTAAGGCACAGGAGAGGAATCACAGAGAGGACACAAGAGAGTTAAGGAAAATGAGATGGTTGAAAATATATGCAATATATATATATATATATATATATATATATATACTTGCAAATAGTAAGAATCATTCCACAGTCTAATTGATCTACCATATGTATGCTGCCAAAAGATACTTTTTATCTTAGCATTTATTTCATAGAAAAATACTATAATTAAATTACATCCAATAGACATTGACAAACAAAGCTAATGGACTTTTCAGTTAACATTTTTAATATACAGGATCCCTCTTACATGATCTCTTGCTTTGGTATCATTTTTAAATACCATCTAATATCCTGTTATGGATTTTTTTTAGTAGACTGGTTAACAAAATGTCACCAATCCATGAGTGCTGGCAGGAAGTCAATGACACTTTATCACAGGGAACTGCTGGCATGTTCGTAATAGTAATGATACCTCTGCTATGCATTAGCTGTATATCCTTCTGCATCTCCAATATACCACTACACTATCCCACATCATACTTGCCAACTGAAATGTGGCCTACTCGTTGGTCAGACACCATGCATCAGAGCAGACAATAATTATAATACTTTCACAGCTATAATCCTGGGGAAGAACAATTTGTAAGGATCCCATGGTGATTCAAAACAAAATCTACTAATAAAATAAGCATTGCCCTTAGGCTACCTAGGGTGTAGCTAATCGGAAGGCCCCCTATGTCTATGCCATCTACAAGTGTTGTGTAACTTCTCACTGCTTAGGGAAGAATGCTGAGAATATATAGATAGATAGATAGATAGATACATGCATATATACATATTATACATTATTATCAAGATTTTACTAGCTGGCAAAAGAGCCACATTTATCTATCCTTTCTCTGTAACTATGAAAGCAAAACTAACCTTGCACAGTTGAAATATACAAATACACAAAGGAAGAGAGAGAGGGAGGGAGAAAGGGAAGGAAAATAGGAGAGAGAGACAGAGACAGAGAGAGAGAGAGAGACAGAGAGAGAGAGAGAGAGAGAGAGAGAGAGAGAGGAGAAGAGAGAGAGAGAGAGAGAGAGAGAGAGAGAGAGAGAGAGAGAGAGAGAGAGAGAGAGAGAGGGAGAGAGAGAGGGAGAGAGAGAGGGAGAGAGCAACAGAGAACAGAGCCAGAGGGATCGTAGGGGACAAAAGTAACAGGAATTAGCATTAGCTACAAATATATTGGATTGAACCCACTTAGTTTTGAAGGAAGTAAGATCATACTCCGAAGTGCTGTGCTATAATCAGCAACTAGCCAATGAATCAGAGTGGGACTAAGCCTCTCAAAAACTGAAGTGAGGTTTTTATTGTTTTTGAAAGCATTAGAGATTCAAAGAATTCTATGGAAACCGTAAGAAAAGAATTCTCGGTGTTTGTTTTCATTGTTTTTGCATTTTATTTTTTCTTTAGTGACAGTGGATTAGTTGATGTCACTCTTTCACAGTTGTTTAAAAATGCAGTCTGATGAATCAATTGATTTTTAATTATGTCTTTGATTTTAGACTTCAGATCAACTAAATGGAGCTAGAATATTCTTACGGCATAAACAATGGATTGCCTAAATTCCCAGCTCTCCTATCAAGCATTTGCTAATGTGGCATTGACAATATACAATTCCCAGACTGAGCAAAAGTGATAGGAATATTGGATAAAAAAATCCATCCAAGCCAGAAAGATAAATTGTTTGGGTTGTCTTTTTGCAGGTTTGAGGTCGCGATTCATTCATCTTGTTACTTTGCTCTATCCCTTTAGTGGCTTCAATTGCAGGATTAAATATTGAATGGTGGCAGATCATTCAATATGTAGGCTCTCATGGCTTGGCATTAGAAGACTTTTCATGCTTAAAATGGAACTGTGTGCACACAGAATGCCAAAGATAATCGTGCTGATGATCTGGTCTGTGAGATTAATCCCTTCACAATATTATCAGACAATTCTTAACCCATTGATTTGTCCCTGATATGACAGTTCTGAAACAAATGGATAAACACAAAGCATTTTAGGAGTAATAGTAACCCTCCGATGCAGCTTAACTTTTTCAGGAAATTAACTCAGTAGGACATTTGTCTGGAAATTTCAATACATTATCCCAATCAATGTTTATTACTCACTTGATAAAAATTTATTTTCAAATAAGTCAAAATGCTCTAGGAAGTATTGATAGAGGATCAAACAGGTTTTTTTTTCTCCCTCATAACTAAATATGAGGAAGGAAGGTTCTGAAAGAATCCACTCTCTGATGTCTTAATTAAGCTACGGGTATTTTACTCTCTTCTATAGCCTGAGATAGTATGCTTAAAATGTTTAATATTTTCTCTCATTCACTTTAAGGGTCACCTACATAGTAAATCTATTAAAATAAGTCCATTAAAAGTTAAAACTGTATTATTTAGCCATTGGAACCAAGAGACTTAAAGACTAATGAATATGATTTTTTGATGTTTTATTTATAAAACATAAAAATTAAAGTTGGACAAGGATTGGGAGGTCACTCGATCTCTTCCTCTTTCTCCCTTTGCAGAAGCATTTTATTTCTCATTTATATGGATAGTCTGAAGTACCCCAGATGATCATTTTTCACTCCTTTCTGAAATGGCAAAAATCTACTTCTTCAAGGTAAAATTGTTTATGGGGAAGATTTTACCTAAAATTTTCCTTTCTTAGAACCTGCCCATCCATTAATTCTCCCCGGATGCTTATTTTAAATCATTGTAATAATTCCATTTTGTACTACAAACATTTGTTATATTCCTCTCCCCCCCGCCCCACAATGTAAGCACATTTGGAGTTTTCCCACTTTCTCATAAGTCATTCATGCTATTCCTTTCATCACCTGGATTTATCTCTGGCCTACTTCCAGGGTATTCACATCTTTGTGGAATATGGGAGTTATGTTTCTCCTTTGTGATAAAGTCTGTCTTGCCTAGAGGCAGTGAAATAATACAGACTTTATAGCCAGACAGCCCTGAGTTTGCATTCTAACTGCCACTTACAGCGAGACATCTCTGTGATAAAATCCTCTGTGCCTCAGTTTCTTTTTTCATAAAATTGAAGTAACAATATCTATTTTATAGGATGGTTATGATTTTTTACATTTGTTTTCCACACTGGGATTTTAACTCAGGGCACTTGGTGGAGTGCAAACCCATCTGAGACTTCTTTTGAATTTGATCCAGTTTAAGTTAGATTTCATGTATGTATGTATGTATGTATGTACATACGTATGTATTCATGCATTCATTCATTTGCCATGCTAGAGGCCAACTCATGGCCTTGCATATATTATGCAAACACTTTACCATTGTGCTACACCCCAACTTACTAAAGCTTTAATATATGTGTGTGTGTCATATAATATCGATAGCTATATCTCTATTTGTCTATCTATCAAATTATGCTCCGAATTAGCAATACAAAAGTCAACTACTGTGAGGAAATAGGGTGACCTAGGGAAATAAGACTTCTAGAGAGCTGACTCAATTCAATCATTCCTGTAATCCTAGTTACTCAGCAGATAGAGATCTAAAGAATTCCAGTTCAAAGCCAGACTGAGTAGAAAAGTTCTTAAGACTTCATCTCCAAAGTAATCAGCAAACTATCTGGCTGGAGATGTGGCTCACATGGTAGAGCAGCTGCTGAGCAAGACTCTGAGTCCAAATCCAAAACCAAATATTGGAATAATAATAATAATAACAATGATAAGAAAAGAAAGTATAAGACAGGTAACAAGTTTTTTTTGTGGGTCAAGGGGCTTGGACTCTGGCCCTGTGCACTGTCCCTAAATTCTTCAGCTCAAGACTACTGCCCTGTCCCTTGAGCCACAGCCCAGTATCACATTTTCTAGTGACTAATGGGAGATAGGAGTCTCACATTCTTTAGTGTCCGAGCTGGCTTTGAACCACCATCCTCATATCTCAGCCTCCTGAATACCTAGGACAGGCATGAGCTGCCATGCCCAGCTTAATCTATTGCTTTTTAAAGAGAGTTGCTCATTGCCTTAACTATATCCTTGTGTATACTTTCAGAGGAGAGGGTTCCTGTTTCAATAAACAGTGACTGGGACCAGGAGTGTGGCCTAGTAGTAGCGAGCTTGCCTAGCATGCACGAAGCCCTGGGTTGGATTCCTCAGTATTGGCCCAACTAACAAGTATTTTTTTTTTGACATACAAAATATCAGATTAGGTAATGGGGAGGGCTCATAGAGCAGAATGGAGAATCTAGGAATCATGTACTTTCTATATTCCAGAGGCCATAGGAAACATTTGTGTTAATTCCTTGATTATACAAATGTCTTCTATTTTATGAAGCAATTATCCAAGGCTGAGAAAAGTCAGAATAACTCTGGCTCGGGGCCATAAAGAAATAAGAAATGAAACTGGTATGCAAACACAGGCGTCCCTTTCAAGAGACTGCTTTACTCCATAGTGCTCAAAGTCTCCTAGAGGAATATGAAAGCAAGCAGGCTGCTGGTCACATTGTCTAAATCTCTGGTTCACTGGGTCAGGGAGGGACTTGAGGATTTGCTGCTACAGATGCTACCAGTGTGGGAACTGCAACTGAGAACCATTGAGTTCTATTTCTTTGTTTTGATTATTGTGTTTTATTGTAGGGATACTATATAGAGAGGTTACAGTTACATTCGTCAGGTAGTGGTTGCATTGCTTCTCGAACCTTTTACTCATGCTTTTGTTCCCCTTTCTCTCCTCCCCCTTCCAGTCATCTTGTTTCCCCCCTTCCTTTCCCTATTTCAAATAAACAAGTAACTATATACAATATACCAGTCTACAAATTCAGATACAGTAATGTTATGAGATTAACCATAAGGGGAAAAAAGAAAAGAAACAGCTTCACATGGTGCATTAAGAACAGCAATCACAAAGATAAACCTCTTGTTTCCATTACCTAGAGTTTAGTCTCATCCTGTGAGGTATTTAATCCTTTGCTAGGAGAATCCTAGATGTGTACTAATTATTACGAATGAGAGAAACCATTGAGTCTATGTTCCTTTGGGTTTGGATTACTTCACTTAATAAGTTTTTTTCCAAGTCTTTCCATTTCTTTATGAATGGGGAGATGTCATTCTTTCTGATGGCAGCATAGAATTCCACTGTATAAGTACCACATCTTCTTGATACATTTATCTATTGAGGGACATCTGGGTTGGTTCCATAACTTAGCTATGGTAAATAATGCTGCAATGAACATTGTGCTAGTAGCTTTAGTATGGTCTTGTTATCAGACATTTGGGTAGATGCCAAGGAGTGGGATTGCTGGGAAGCTCTGTGTTTAGTCTTTTGAGGAATCGCCATACTGCTTTCCAGAGCTAAAGACTTACAGAGAGACTTATCTGAAGAGGAAATAAGAATGGCCTATCGACACATAAATGCTTGGCCTCTCTGGCCATACAAGAAATGCAAATCAAAACAACTTTGAGATTCCACCTCACTCCAATTAGAATGGCCATTATCAAGAAATAACAGGTCCTGGCTGGGATGTGGCCAGGAGGGATCACTACTACACTGTTGGTGGGAGTATAAACTTGTTCAACCATTCTGGAAAGCAGCATGGTGATTGAGTTCTATTTCTGTTCCATGTGTTGATAATTATCAAGTGGAATCTAGGTCAGGACAGGCCCAATTATGATTGTGTATTTCTTTTTATTTTTGTTTTGTCAATATAAGCAATTAAACCCTCATCCTTGCACTGTTTAAGCCTTGGCACAAATCTTTTGTTTGTATTTTTTTTCTTTTGAGATAAGGTCTTACTAACTTTGCTCAGGTTGATCGTAAATTGAAGATTTTCCTACCTCTGCCTCTTGAGTTTCTGAGACTGTGGTCTGAGCCTCCACATCAGGTTTAGTTTATATTTTTACTTGATGCATCATAGTTCTCCATTTTAAGAAAGTCTGAGACTTAATACAAGGAAAAGAAATTTAATCCTAGAAACAGTGATACCCTGGGTAGCCTGTGAAAAATAACTCAAATATGAAGAAATTCAAATTATGTCTCTAGGACCAAGTTGGAAGCCCTTATACTCTAAAATGAAACCAGAGGTTGGACCTAGCATGTAAAGTACTTAACATGAAAACATTTTCATATTGAACTTGATCAAATCAAGTTCCCTTTTTAGTAAGATAACAGGGTCCAGATCATTGGCCTAGAGATCATATTCCTGAGGAGAACCTGCATACTGAGACAGGAGAAATCACACCACACACACACACATACACACACACACACACACACACACACACACACGCTACATCATTTTCCTGGGATTGCCTATTCTTCTTTCTTAAAGATGTCTTGTATAAATGCAGTGTTTGTTGACTAATCTCCAAGTTCATATTTGCTAACTAAAACTTAATTCACTATGAAAGGCAGCTCAAAGAAATGTAAATAATCTCATGGTTATGACTTTCCACGTTGGGTTCCTAGGAATAAGTCGAATGCAAGTAGGTATTGAACAAATTCTTTGTTTGATAGGGACTTTATATGTAGTTATCAAATAAATAGAAAGTTAGATGAAAGGTAAAATATTATATACTTAGTCATAATTTAGCTAATTGCCAGTTGTCCTGCCAGATAGGTCAGGAGGTGTGCAGACTTCGTTTTTTTTCTCTACAGAAAGCACTTGGTTAGATCTTCTTGAACTTGACAGCACCTTGAGTCCTATACAGAATAAGTTGGAGAAATTGACCTATGCTTTAGAAGTTAAAATGGATAATTGCCAACTCTTCAGTTTAATTCAATTCCTCTCTGTTCTGTTCAATTCACTCAGCACAATCCAAGGAGTATTTATTGATTGCCTACCTATGTTTACCCTATATACAGTCCTAAATTTGGTCCTTGGATGGGTAAGTACAGACCCCATCAGGCCCATAAACTATCTTTTACACAACCAGAAGATTGTAGCTTTCAGGTGCACTTGTAAATATGTTAATAAATCCTTACATAAAGCCTGTAGTAGCTATGTGGCATCTAAAGAAATTACTAGATCACTGAAGACCAATTCACACTTTAGTTAACATATGTGTTATTAAGGTAAATACTTTTGGTAGAATATTTAGGGTAGAAAAGAATATAAACACTGTTTCAGAATACTTCAGTGATACTATTTCATCTTCAAAATAGACTAGATTTTGTTTCTTGCTAGAGAGAACCCCATCACTGAATTCTATACATGTTGACCATTTTCTTATAGTGAACACAACTGGCCAGGAACTGGTAATGTCCATTCCCATTGATCTAGTCTGCAGTGTGTAATATCAGGGGTATGATTTGTTTACTAGTGCATGCTTTTGGATGTGAAAAATCAGCAATGAGACTCCTCGCATGAGTGATTGCTGCTATTTCAGTTACCTGCTCCAAAGAAAATGTTTCCAATCTGATCTTTTTTGGTAAGCTTAAGACAAAGCAACGTCCCCTTGTAATCACTTTATTATGCCATGGCCCATTTAAGCCGTATAATGCACTACTTGTTTGCCTTTTGCTATTACCTTCATCAAAGATGGAAAATGGACCCCAAATTGCTATACAAAAGATTATTTTTGTATGCCAGTTTTCAGATTTTAACGAGCTGTTATTGTGAAAGGGAAGTTTATGGATAAGCAAGTGTCTGGCAGTCTTTCACGTCACCTGTACTTCAGGTGTACGTTCTTTTACTACCGTAAAAGGGTCTTCAGATAGGCTATGTTTGCAACTACTGTAAACATTCCTATATTTGTAGCATCTTGGTCAGGAAATTTGTGAATTAACCAGCATTCCTTTGTTGCTGTTTTAAGA
The DNA here is from genome assembly GCF_031878675.1 of Megascapheus bottae. Taxonomy (NCBI): domain Eukaryota; kingdom Metazoa; phylum Chordata; class Mammalia; order Rodentia; family Geomyidae; genus Megascapheus; species Megascapheus bottae. Next base: position 21,871,353 of record NC_143528.1, on the reverse strand, counting down.
AGCAAAGTTTAGTTTCCAAAGACCATTACCTATTTTACTTGGATGTCTTGGGAGAAAAAGGAGACAGCCTTTAAGATGTTGCAAATATTTCCTTTTATTTTCTATCTCAATTTTCTTGGTTATACGTTAGAGACCTTATGTAATGTTTAACATTTCAATTTACTATATGCATTTTCAACTTTCAGTATTTGTCATCTTGTTCCAATTTAATGAAAGCTTATTTGGCTATGGTTTTCATTGGAAAGCAGAACACACATACAACTTTCAGCAATAATATATATTTTTCCTTTTCTTTGGATTTGAACAGCCTTCTAAAATTTTCTGTACTGAAATTCTGGCAGAGTTATTTCTTCAACATTTGGCTGAGGGTTTGGAATGTTTTAAACATTTGAAGTGACTGGGATCAATTACTGTAACCTAAAATGGATAACCTTTAAGACACAAAACTCATGTTTTTCTTAAACCAGCTCATTACATGACATCTTTCTGTTTGTATATCGATAAAACACTGTATGTTGGCTAAATAAGCCTTGATTCATTTATTTCCAAGAACTGTTGATATTGTAAAGCCAGCATATTACATATAACATTAAAGATATATTTAAGATACAACATCTTTGTGGATGGAAAAAAAACAAAATTCAGAAGATGGATAAACTTGTAACAATTTAGCAGTCTAACAAAGTATAATAAATAGCAAGATCATAGATTTCAAATGAATCTTCAAGAAATTCATAATGTGAACATATTTTAAGCTCTGTTTTTCTAATTAAGGCGGCTCTGTGAGGCTTCTTATTCCGTCTCACTAGTGCTATTTCACTACTGAAAGTCTCTCCCCACATACCCTATAAAACCCCTGCTTCTTCAGAGAAAAGTTTACAAAAGGGGATTATGTAGTAATATCCTGTGATTTTTATTTATCAGGTTAATATAGGACTCACATTACACTCTTGGGGTAGAAAAAAGCCAGGCATTACCAGCTTCAAGATTTGCTCTGATAAATATAAATGCAGACAACGCTGTGCTGATGGTAGGTAGTGGTCATGACCCATGACGGGCAGATGGCTGTAACGATGGAGAGAAATATTACAGCCTGAACATTCCTCCTCCTGCTCCAGTGGACTCAGAATACATTAGCAAGGTCTTTTCTCAACTCAGAGGTTTTTTTTCTTCCTCATGATGGATTAATGATAAACTCATATGCATGTTATTCCAGAGTTCCCCTGAGACCTTAGCTTTTCATGAATGAAAAGGTCATTTGTAAATTTCCTACATTCTTTCATTAGTTTTCTCATAGACATGGATTGCTTTGTATAATTTTATATGATTATATTTTCTTGAAAAAGATAAGAAATAATAGTTGTCCAGTTTAAGGTTCTCATTATTTAGCAGTTTGCAAGAAACTTCTCTATGTGATAAAGAGAAAACCTAGAGGAAAAGTAAAATCATTCTATAAAAAACATGTGGTAAGATGTTCAAGAGGCTAGAAGTCTCCTTGTTCATTTTGTCCTAAATGACTTTTGATAGAAGGCCAAACTTTGTACCAGATGTATGGTATTTAATAATAATTACATGGTGCCAACCTTCTATCATTTTACTCTCAGACAGTTCAGCGTCTGGTTTAACAAAAATGATTCTCAGCTATTATTTAGTACTACAAATTAGTAAAAGTATTAAATGAGACATTAAATCACATATTTTATTATTATTTCACAATGTGAATTTCTCACTTTTATGTTATAACTTGCCTCAGACATAAAAATTTCCTTTAAGGGCCAGGAACATGGCCTAGTGGCAGAGTGCTTACCTAGCATGCATCAAGACCTGGGTTCTATTCCTCAATACCACATACACAGAAAAAGCCACAAGTGGTACTAAGGCTCAAGTAGTAGAGTGCTAGCCTTGAGAAAGCCCAAGGACAATGCCCAGGCACTGAGTTCAATCCCTAGGATGGGGGGGAAAAGTTTCCTTGAATACTGAGCATAGTCGAGTTTGTTTCTCTGATAATTGGGGGTAAAAAATCATTTAATACTTACCCCTTTTGTTTCCTTGATTCTGTTGACCATCGTAATACCTGATAAGAATAAATAGAGAAATGAATGAAGAGAGGGTGTGGTGGTCTATTATCACCATTTCCACTTTGGGACCACTTTATATTACTTACACTAAGACATGTCATTCTAAGTCTCCTTATCTGTAATAAACAGAATTTACATGTATTGGTTATCAAGGACATATGGAGATCATAACTGGAAAGAGATGCCAGAACCGTGAGAGGTGTGGAAAATTGGTTCTCATTCACTGGTTGACCTTTCCAGTGGTACCTGAAGAGCAGTTAGAGATGTGCATTTGATTCGACTGCTGGGCAAATCTCTCATTCTGCACTTCATAGTTGCTCAAAATCCTCAAGCAATTGCAATTATTAAAACACTAAAAATCACGGTTTCCTTCTTTTGCTATTTTTAAATACGTCACTCAGAACTAAAGCAAAAGACCCATATTTTATTATTTCTAACTCAATGCATGAAGTAGGTTTGAGGACATGTGTAGTCCTCCAGTGTTGTTTTGTTGATTGAGCCGGGAGCCATACTCACACTAGGTAAATGTCTACAGTGTACATGCCTCGAAACCCTGTCAAATAACTAGCTCCTAGGGCAATAACAACGATTTCCGTGTAGCTCTTTAAGCTCTGTAAGTTTACACTGGTCTTAGTATAGTATTCAGGGTAGGGTTGTTTTTTTTTGTTTTTTTTTTTTTACAAATACAGACATGACTGGTCATCAGAATAAATGTGTGCCCACCCAGAGCCCAAAATAGATCAAGATGGAAATATTGAAATTTTTTTCAATGATAATAAGGGAAAATCTAGCATACTTTACCCTGTTTTTTTTTTGGGGGGGTAAGAGTTGGTATGGTTCTCATTTTTAAACCTGGGAGGCAGAAATGGGGTTTGAACTCAAGGCCTTAGTTTCTAGACTGTCTATATAGCTGAGTCATTCGCTGGTATTTTGGTCTTGCTTCCTGTCCAGGTGTACTCCTACCCTTCAATTTCTCTATTTGTGCCTCTCTATCAATGCAGCTTTTTCTTTTTCTTTTCTTGGAGTCAAATTTTTGTTTTGTTTTGCTGTTTTTCTGTCATGGGGTTTGAACTCTGATGGCTGTTCTGAGCTTTTCACTCAAAACTACTACTCTTCCACTGTGAGCCATGCCACCACTTCTGGTTTTCTGGTGGCTAATTGAAGAGTCTCATGGATTTCCCTGCCTGAGCTGACTTTGAACCACAACCTTCAGATATGAGCCTTCTGAGTACCTAGGATTATAGGCATAAGCACCTGGCTTTAAACTTAAAAAAATATATATCTTTAGTTGTACAAATGAGTTTTGATTGAACATGTCACAGTCACTATGCAATGTTGATATGGAGTCTCATGACCTTTTCTCCTGGGATGATGGCCTGGAACTCAGTCCTTCCAATTTTACCCTTCTTAATAGATAAGGTCATAGATACACATGAGCAACCAGCAGAAGAGTTTATTGGAATTTTATGTGGGTAAAAGGTTCTCTTTGGCCCATTTGCTTAAGATTTGTCTTCTCTCACAACTATGACCTAAACAAAGCATTGGGAAAGAAATGGTATTCATCAAATTGTGATGGATAACATGAGTTTCTCTGATGCAACTGAGACTTTTGTAAACCATGTGATGGATTCTTTTTCCCTATAATTCTTGATGTGATGAACATTCTCAAGTCTTCATATTTTTCTTAAATTTTTTATAAAGGTAATATACGAAGGGGTGATAGTTACATGACTCAGGTAATGAGTACATTTCCTTTTGAACAGTGTGGCCCCTTCCTTATTTTCTCCCAGTTTGTCCCCACTCAACTTCCTACCCCCAAGCCATATGACATTTGAATACAATTTCCAAAACAACAAAGCCCTTCCAGAGGAAACATATTCAAACTTGGTTTTTCTTTAATGAAAAGATTTTTGCTATTACTTCTCTGGCAAATTTGATTTCAGAATAAAATAAAACAAAGAGTCATAATGCAAATATGTTTTGGGCCCAAAGCTGATTAGTCTTAGTTGGTTTTTTTTTTCACTCACAGTTCAATTGTTTCCAAGCTGTTTGTAGAGTTTCAGATTCTTGCTTTTATAGCATAGATAATTTGTTCTGAAAATGTGACACAAGGGTAATCCTGAGCATTTCTGAAGCCATACTATTCAATATTTCTACCATTCAGACACAGTTTGGCAAAGATGGCAGTTTAGTCAAGCAAAATGTGCCTTAAGTCCTAGGGTTGATTGGTCAGGAATAAGATTTCTCCAGTAAGACAGTTTTACAAAGGCATAGTGACTGTACTTTCAAAGTTCAAACAAATAGAGCATAAGGAATTATTTTGAAATATAATGATGGTACACTTGTAACAGTAAAGAAGGTCTGTAATAAGTAAAAGATGGTGTGTCTGCTTTGGAAGACCTCTGACTGTTACACCTTGTAATTTGCTACAGACTTTATAGATTGTGAGTTAACTGTGAGTACAAAGGCAAGAAAACAGTATGAAGCTCATCTGCTCATCTTGAAGATCATTAGGCAGTGAGTGACAGAGGGTGTGATGTCTAAGAGAGGGAAATAGAATGGGAACATGGGATGAAATTGTATTTAAGTATTATCTATTCTTCTGAGAAGAAAATTAGCTTTTCTCTGTTTATCTGGAAGTAATGGTGGATCTGTTCTATAAGCAAATACTTTCTTGGCATGTTTGGGCAACAGAATGCTTTGAAAAAGACAGTATAGTTTAAGAATAGGTTATTTTTGTATGAAGATTCTTTTTCTATTATCTCCCATCTACTCTCATTATGCCTCCCTCTTTCCCTCTCTCTTTTCTTCCCTTTCAACCTCCATCCCTCCCTACCTCCCTTTTTTCTTCTTTCCTCCTTTCCTCTTTGTTTCCTCCCTCTCTCACGCCCTTCTTTTTTTCTTCTCGTCTCTTTCCTGCCCTCTTTCCCTTCCTCCTGCCTTTCTTTTCTCCCTGCTTCCCTTTCCTCCTTCTCCTTCTTTCCCTCCTTCCTTCACTTCCCTTTTGGACTGAGGACTGAAAACTAGACCTATGCAAGTCAAAGATATCCTATACCACTCTTTTCTACCCCCAGCCTCCAAGATTATTTTCCTAATCAGCAATAAGATCTTGGACATATTATCATTGTACTTCAAAATTTACTTTGTTTTGTGATCATCATCAATATATTCTGATAACCAGACTCCTGATATTTTTTGTTTCCTTCTCTTCCAGTGAAAGAATAATCACAATCCTTACTTTATATGGTGCAACAAAGTGTTATGAGGACTATTAAATATAAAATTCTTAACAGTTTGGCTGTGTGTAACCTACAGGTGAAAAAAAAAATCTATTGATGGCTAGCAGAGAGTATTCAATCTAAATCTTCCCCAAGGTCAGTAATATTATTTTGGAATATGAAAAACTATACCTACAAAGGGAAGTAATTCATCACTTTAAAAAAAACAAATTTGGAGTTTTTAATAAGAGCTGAGCTAACCCAGACATCTAAGCCATCAATAAGGCTTGCCAGAATAAAAAAGAATATCATGATGTGACTCTTTTTACGGATCAAGTACAAATGAAGTTGACAGTGTATGTGCTGAGAACTGGAAGCTGCAGAGACCGTATTTCTACTTTCTCATGTTGACACATTGTATATGCAGGCCATGCAGCCAGACTGATTAAAAATGTCAAGCTTTTGTTAATGTGATCCACATGCTTTTAAAATCTGAATTCTAAAAGATGAAGAGCTCCAAACCACAGTGTGTAAATGAAGTATGTTTATTAATTAATGCCTTCTATTACATTGTATTCAAACAGGGCAAACACTTAGGAAATTTTATCATTATTGCAAGCTTAGCATTGATTAGAATAGATAGTCCCAATCACTGGAGGCTGAGACAGAACTGCTTGTTGTAAGCCCAGAACAAGGCCAAGGTGGTTTCCTGAAGCTCTTCTCATCAGAAGTCACAGGCCTAACACTAGCCCACAGGATGCTGTTTTCTCCCGAAGTAGAATAGCATGAATCCACGGTCAGCTAAAATTTGTTGCTCAGGAGCCTTGTATAAGGTGATATTACTTCCACTAACTTCTGGCCTGGCTCTGTTGGAAATGCATGAGAATTCAAACCCAGTGCCCAGATCCTGATGAAGGGAAGCCAAAAGGCTTCCTCCACTGCATCTCCTGCAACTCCTAGAAGTAAAACCGCCTCCCACCCTCCTTGATGCAACAATCCCTTATCTCCCTCCTATACCTCCATCTGTTTTGAGAGTCTTCTATTGTCCTCACAGTAGGAGGTATATAATTAGAATGAAAAGGAAGACCCAACTCAATAGCGACTTGTACCTTACCAATCTTAGAACCTTTCCCTTTTCAGACTGTGGGATTGTATCTGAGGTGGTACTGAAGCTGGAAAAGATTCAGGGTTAAGGGGATCCTTATTGATAGGCCGTTTCCACACCTTTGAGTTTGATCACCACACCCGTCCCCCACAAAAGGAATACATTAAATTCATGTTGACTATATGGAGCTGCACTCAACAAAGAGATACTGAATAAGGTTCGCATCCTCAAAAACCTGGCTGGCATCTGTCAAAAAGTAATTCATTTTTTAAATAAATACAAATATTCACTGAATACTTGGGATGGGTCCAGGAAGGTGGTAGGTGCTCAGGAAACCACAGTGAATTGAAGACACGGTGCTTGCTCTCCAGACTTCTAAGAAAACAATTCAGGTGATTTATGCTGTAGGAATATGAATGAGTAACATTAAGCCTTGAAGAAAGTAAAATACCATTGAATGTGTCAGGTCTGGAAAGCATGAGGGGAACACCTATTTGTTTGGGACAAGGTATAAAATAAAGAATACAAAAAGATAAGAAAGCTGGCAGATTGGGGGCCATAAAGAAGCATCACAAGCAAGAAGATAGCCTGCTTTTTCTATGTAGAAGCACAGAAGGAAGCTTCTACTGTGCAAATACACCCTATCATTGAGGACTTGTGTAAAGCAGTGGGAGAAAAGAATAGGAGGAAGATTTACTTGGCAATGTTATTGAAGAGAAATAGAATTACCGAGAGGGAAAAAGTAGAATTTTATCCAGTTAGAACACTTTTCCCCAAATCTAGCCATGAGTGACTAAAGTTGTATTTGTGACAGTGGAAAGTGAGTATTAGATATAAGAGATACAGGGTGAACTATTTCAGAAGCAGAACTAATAAGACATGGCAACTGATCACAAATGCTAAAGAAGGAAAAGCAAAAACGGTTTTCACTGACCATCCTAGGAACAACAATGGGACACCAGTCAGAAGTGTGGAAATGGAATAAGAAGCTTGGCAGGCTAAAAAGGGAAATGGGTTAGGCTTTGACTTGTTAAGTACTTTGTTTTCCTGTGTCTTTTTCTGCATCTCTGGCTTGGGAGGAGTCGTCCAACCTCATAATACTTAGGTGTGTTAATATACAGCAATGGTTATGTAGGCTTTCTCGTGCTTATCTACTGCTTTAATATATAGCTATGTACAAAATATGTGTAAAAAACTGCACATCTTTGTATATGACAGAACCTAAATTCAGATTTAGCTATAGTGAGTCAGTTTGTGTGACAGATTCAGAAAGTACCATTTTCAGGATCAAATAGCAATGCATTAGAAACCTACTCTATTCTAAGCAACTGAGATCACTAAACCTTCCTGCCACGTAGTTATTTTGATCTCTGAAATAACTTTGGTTGCATTGTCTCCAAGATGCCTAGAGCATGTTCAGTATATCCTTCATAGCAAGTGTATTTCTATTCTTCAGCTGGAAGGGAAGATCATCTGCATAGTACTGGAAGATGAAGCTGCCTGACAGTGGAGTCATACTTACCTTTTCTTGGTTTCTCTGGCATAAATCTTTCAGATGGTAAATAAGGATCTAATCTTATTCTTAGAATAATGTGATATTTTAAAGGTTACTTGTTACTGTTTTCTCGGTAGACTCATTAGACTCATTATAGCTTCATCGAGAGCCTATAGAGAGTAATGTCAAAGATGGCATTTCATGTTCAAAAGAAAGTTTTCTAAAGCATGTCTTCATTCTTGCTTCTATTTCTTCGGACCAAAATAGACTATGAGATTATTTGATTCATTTCAGAGATTAAGTTCTTGATGTATAATGAGAAAGAAGAATGTCATCTATGTATTCTAAAACTATGATTTGGAAGACTTTCTACCTGTATTGTAACTATAACATGAAAGAGTTCATCTTTGTGGTGTGATCTGGGGAAGTTTTTAAGATTCAGTACATAGATGATCCTTCTCCTTATCACACTCATGAAAGTGCATAAACAAACTTTTAGCTAAATCATTTTTGAAAGCCATTTTTTGGCTTCTTGGTTGGACCTTAGTATTTTGGGATGAATTTCTAATTCAGCTAAAATACATTCATTTATAGATAAATAACAATTCTCAGGGTCAGCCGCTTCATTTTACAGTGACTAAACGTATCAAAATATGTCAAAATAACATATTACAGGAAAGTGTGACCCTCAAAACCTCTATAAAGAAAAAGCTAGTAGTAAGTAGTTCAAATAATTTAAATAATGTCATTTTAACAAGAAAGGAAATGTCATGTTGTTTTTTAAATTTTATAACATTGTAACTTAAATGACATTGGTATTGGGACTGGAGACCCTAAGTGTTCTTGGTGGAATTTTTTTTTGCGGGGGGAATGAATGGATGGATTGTGTTACATCCTGACCTTCAATGAGAAAGAAGACTTGGGACTGAACATATTAAAGCTATAAAGAATGACTCTGAATTTTAAAAGTTGCGATAATGAAATTGACATTTGTGCAAAATATATTGCATCATTTAAAAAAAAGACATCCCAATAAATCATTAGTAAATGACCTGATTTTCCATAATACTTTTGCTGCTTTGTGATATCTTTAAAAATTCATTCTTCATTCTCAAATCTCCCTTCTATTATTGTCAAAAGGTGTATTAAAGACTAGAATGGCAATACCACTGCATTGAACATCACTTCCAGAATTGATATGTACGTAATTTCATACCCAATAACCTTGGGGTTTTTTTCCAAGTGTATTGCACACTTCTGCCTGTTTTTATAAATTTGGCCTACTGAATTCAAATACTTGGAATTTCTCTTTTCAGATATTTGCACCTCTTTCATTCTGACTACCTTAGTATAAGCATCTAAAAGTGTTGCATAAACTTACCAAGGAAAAAGCAAACAAGATTCTAACCTCATACCCAGAGTTCAAGAGGAAACACGTTATTGACCAGGAGAGTTTCCCTTTCAGATTCATGCTTAGTAAATCATTATAGAACGAACAGATAAATATTAACTTCAATGTGTGCAAACTTTAACTTCTTCCAAATTCCATGAGAAGAAAAACATATTGTCAATTTATCAACCAATGTCCCATACGTCCTTTAGTAGACATTTCCAAATTCTTTTTTTTCTTTGTAGACAAATCTATTTTTTCATATATTTTATTGTAATTAATAGAAGGGTTACATGATATTTGCCAGATAGAAGGTGCATTAATTCCCATACATTGTCTTGGTCCCCAATTCCCTCCCCCTTACCCCCACCCTTCATCTTTTTTCCCCCCTTCCCTATCCAATTTCAAATAACCAAATACAAATATATCTGATATATCAGGTAACAAAGTGAGATACTGTAACAATATGAGATAACCAAGGGACAGCAAAAGAGATGAGAGATAACATAGTACATTAAGGACAACAATCACTCATATGGCTTATGTTTCTATATCCTAGAGGTCCTTTTATTTAGCATCATACTATATGGCCTTATGTATCTAGGTTTTGCTCTATTGCAACTCTCTGCTAGGAGAGCCCAAGGTTTCTACTGATTATGAAAAATGAGGGAAACCACTGAGCCTATGTTCCTTTGAGTCTGGCTTACTTCACTTAATAGGATTTTTTCTAAGTCTTTCCATTTCCTAACAAATGGGGCGATGCCATTCTTTCTGACAGCCACATAGAATTCCATTGTGTACAAATACCACATCTTGTTGATCCATTCATCAACTGAGGGACATCTGGGTTGGTTCCATATCTTTGCTATGGTAAATAGTGCTACAATGAACATCGTTGTGCTAGTGGATTTAGTATGGCCTTGTTTCTGGACAATTGGGTAAATGCCTAGTAGTGGAATTGCTGGGTCATAGGGGAGCTCTATGTTTAGTCTTCTGAGGAACTGCCACACTGCTTTCCATAGTGGTTGAACGAGTTTGCACTCCCACCAACAGTGTAGTAGTGATCCCTCCTGGCCACATCCCCTCCAGCATCTGTTGTTATTAGTTTTCTTCATCATGGCCATTCTAAATGGAGTGAGGTAGAATCTTTGAGTTGTTTTGATTTGCATTTCTTTTATGACCAGAGATGTCGAGCATTTCTTCATGTGTCTCATAGGCCATTTTTGTTTCTTCTTCAGAGAAGACTCTCTTTAAGTCTTTGGCCCATCTTTTAATGGGATGGTTGGTACTTTGGAGGTTAGTTTTGGAGTGATTCAATTTTTTGAGCTGTTGATGTATTTTAGATATGAGGCCTTTGTTCATTGTATAGTTGGTGAAGACCTTCTCCCATTAAGCATAAATAAAATGCAAGTAGAAATATATACCAATTTTCTAGGCAGCTTAGGCTAAAGTCTTTGAAGATTCATTGACTGGAAAAGTTGTGTTTCTTTCCTCAGAGAAAACGGTAGACCCTGCTACAAACATTTGTCTTCTGTGTACTCCACAGGATCTCATTCTAAAAAACGAAGACAAAGGAGTTCTCTACAAGAGAACATGATGGAAGTGAGTAGAGGAAAGTAGTAAGGGACTGGAGACTTGGCTACTTTTTATGATTTGTTTAACAACCCAAGACATGTTGGCATTTTTCTAAGGTGCAAAAATTGATGTGCCTTAATACAGAATAAAGGCCCTCGTGTGGATCCATCCATCCATCCATCCATCCATCCCTGAAACATTCTTCTTCAAGGACCAAGGTCTGCTTGCCTGTTTTATTCCACGTGTAGAGCTCAGAAGGCATCTCACACAAAGACTTCCATGTTCCTTGACTCTGCCCCTTTCCTGTTAGGTTAGCAAAAAGATGTGCATTATTCCACAGAGTGAAACCTCAGGCTCGGTTGTTCCTGATAACCTGTAGATCCACAAAGAGGGCATTCAGGGTTCAAATAAACATGGAAAGCTAAGGTTTCCAGTGACTGGAAATTGCTTCATCCATACTGTGACATTCTGACCGATCAGGTAAATATACCAAATAAGGACAAGAAAAACAAAACACAATAAGAAACTAGGGCAAATAGTTGTGGCTCTAGAAACACCCCCACTTTTCAGCAATAAAGACCCTTCCTATCCAGATAATGCCATGCAAATTTGATAATTTGATCCATTAGGTATTTTTTTTTAATCTTGCCTCTCAGCCACAAAGCTATCTTTTATGTACTGGGGCACTTGGCTGCCTCTGGGGTTATCACTTAGAGACATTCTAAATCCCAGAAAAATGAATGCAATCTCTCCAGTAGAAATCATTTCTGTGGGAAAGTGCAGTTTCTATTTGAGTTTGAGGTACAAGGAGCATATCTCCTGGCATACCAGCAGCCAGAACAGAAGCTATCCTGGTCTCATTTGACCTGTAATAGCTTTGGATGTACTTTTCCCTGATGTGCTAAGACCCAGGATCCAGTGTAAAATATGGGGTCCTTTTTGTATTATGCAACGATATTGGCCGTGTGTGTGTGTGTGTGTGTGTGTGTGTGTATGTGTGTATGTGTGTGTGTGTTTGTGTGCGTGTGTGTAATAGGGCTTGAATTTAGGGCCTAGGCACTGTCTTTTGGTGATGTCAAGGATAACAATTTACCATTTGAGCCACAGATTCTCTTCTGGCTTCTTGGTGGTTAATTGGAGATAAAGTCTCATAGACTTCTCTGCCCAGGCTGTCCAACTGTGATCCTATGATCTGAGCCTTCTGAGTAGCTAGGATTACAAGTGTGAGCCACTTGGTGCTCAGCTCATGCCTTCAGTTCTTTAACAATGGATGGGAAAGGACTTCCCCAGCCATATCCTTTCATGGGTGATGGTTAGCTCAATATTAATGAGAAGAAAACTTGTTTGGTTAATAGATTTAAATCCACCCTAACGGTGGGTCTAAAACAATAGGATCTGCAATGAGATGTACATTTGTTTTAGTAATTGATGTGTCCTCAAAAACATGTATAAACTACCATGATTGCTTTTTATAAATTTCTGCATACAAAGTTTGTGTTGTTATTTTAAATCCCTATATCCAAAGCCAAAGGTGCTAGACAGTTGTCAATAATGAAAATGATCATAATGGAAACATGGACAAGTTAAAGATGACTCAATAGGCAAGACTATATTTTCTTATTCTAAAAAACAATAAAGGACACTCACAAAGCATTTGTACCTAGTAGTGTGTGCAGTCCCGACTGCAAGCACCTGGGCTCTTTGGGCAGATATGGAGATGAGAAACATGTCCTGAAGAGGCCAAAAGGTGCTTTGTCTCTATCTTAAATGTTCTACAATTTTGCTTTTTGTTAAGTCTTGATGATAAATATCTTTCCATTAGCCTATTACCACTTGGACTTTTTTCTTTAAAAAGTATAAAATATTTTATTTCATTACCACATATTTTGGTAATTAATCGCTCTCACACTCTGTGTAGAAGCTCAGTTAACTTCAGTGCCATATAGAAATTAAGAAGACAGGAGAGGCCACACAAGAAGAAATGGCGTTAGGAAAGAGGACCAAAAATGAGGACATTCATGTAAATCAAAATTTCTCCAGACTATGAAATAATTGGCCTTGCGCTCACCTAGTGACCGAGGGATTCCTCCATAACAATTCCTCTGTGTGTGTGTGTGCACATGTGCATACGCACATGTGTATATTCTGGTACTGGAGATGGAGCTTAAGCTCAGTGCCTGGGCATCATCCCTTAGCTCTTTTGCTCAAAGCTAACATTCTACCACTTGAGTCACAGCTCCAGTTGTAGCTTTTTTGCTGGTTAATTGGAGATATTGGAGATAAGAGTCTCAAAACTTTCCTGCTAGACTGGCTTTGAACTGTGTTCCTCATCTCAGCCTCCTGAGTAGCTAGGATTACAGGTGTAAGCTGCTGGGTGCCTAGCTAATGTACTGCATTGGTAGTGGGAAAGATGAACATAATCACTCATTCCCTCCATTTGCACGAAAACATATTTTTCTTTCTGTTTCCTTAAAATGGATTCCATTTGTTTATTAATGCGCAATGAGAAAAGCGCATGTCATCCTTTTTTATTTACTTCTTTTAAAAATCAAATTCCTACCCCTCTCATTACTTCAGTATATTAAAAAGCTGCTGTGAAGGCAAGAGGTAAAAGAGGGTTAACCTGCTGTGCCTTCCTATCAGCTCTGGTAACTTGATCCCTGGACTTATCCTTAAGCCCTGCTCCAGTGGTCAAGAGCCTTTATCTAAAGCCTGTCCCTCATAGCTTTCTTCACTCTTGAGCCCAGTGACAGCTTGTCAGTCATCAGGTAAGCAATGTGGTGATTACACGGAAAGGAATTTCTTGATGGTAACTAACAAGATGACTATGTTAGCATCCTTTTTCGCTTTTAAGGTGCCTCTTCATGGAAAGTTTTTGACTAGGAGTATTTCCTTTCCTCTTTACAGGCTAAAGTCTAGCTAACCCTTGGAAGAAATGCTCTCTCTATCCCTTTTGGAAATGGAACTGAGAGCAGCTGAGGGATTCTGAGAAATGGGATTTTACAAGTAGCAGATTGTGGGGTAGGCACTGGTTTTCAAACTTTCAGTTTCTGAAAGAAACAACCAAGGTACAATTTAAAAAGAAAAAAAAATTAGGAATGACTCTTGAAGATTCACTTATGGGTGAGTCAGGTGTGGGGCCAAAGAGTGTGATTTTTGTTTGGATGTTATTGTTTGTAGGGGAGAAGTACTAGGTTTGAATTCAAGGATACATGCTCCCTGAATAGATGTCTACCACTAACCCCTTTATTTGTGATGTTTATTTCTAAGATATGGTCTTTCTTTCTGCCCAGTACACATCTGAACCTTGATCTGCCTATTTTAGTCTCCCCATTGTAGCTGGAATGACAGTCACCCATCACTGTGTCCAGCTTCATTGCAATATAGTCTTATGGACTTTTCTGCCTAGGCTGGCCTAGAACTGTGATCCACTCTGTCTTAGCCTAATAGGTAGCTAAGGTGATCGGTATCTTGTAGCAAGCTTAGCTATTGGTTAAAATGAAATCTTAGAATCTTTTCTGCCTGGGTGGCCTTGAACCATGACACTTCATTTCTCTGCCTCTAGTGTAGCTAATATGGTAGGTGCTAAAAATGTGTGTTTTATGTAGCGTGTCATATAGTCCTAGTTTAAGTGCTCTGGGATACATCAAGCCATTTCAGTGAAACTTCCTATGGACAAGAAATTCATTCTTGAATAACCATTCTCCCTACACTTTATGCCTTTTCTACCTCCTTAATTCTAAACAAACTGTGATGGGTGAAATATAAGGGAAAGTTTTGAAAGGCATCTGTAATCAAAAACAAGATAAATATATCTCTGGCTGGGAAAAATGCTAGAAAGGTAGTAGCAAGTAAAGCTGAAGTGAAGGCCTGCTGTAAGCCACGTAGTATTTGATTTTGACGGGGAGTTGAGAGTGAAACTCATTCCGTGTCACACCTGGACCTGACCCAGTTCTGAGTTTCAAACCAGGGTCTGTGTTAAAGCGCAAAAGTAGTGAAAAGGAGAAGAGAAGAAGAAAAAAAGAACATGCTCCTGAGAAAGAACATTGTCCCAGAGGTGGCAGAGTGGAACAAATGCAGTATCCTAGGCAAGGTTTGAGCCCAGATGCTTTCTGGCCTGGACACTGCAAATGTAAAGTCTCCATCTTCATAAGAGGAGCAGCCCATGTAGCAATGTAGATGTGGTCCTGGAATGAAAGTGCAGGGAGTAGAATGGAGGTGGAGATCCCAGATCACAGAGAGCTGGGTGAAGAAAGAGAGGCAGAGGAAGAGAATATAGACAATGCTATTTAAGCAGAGTATGAAAATCTAAATTCCAATGTATATAAATATAACTTGATAGTAAGGAAACCAGTGAAATCAATGTGAATTCACTGCATAGGAAATGAAAGTAACTAGTTCTAAATATTTTCGAGCTAATTTTAATATTCTCAGAGTATAAGATAATAAGCAATAATGAAACAAAATAGAAATGAATAAAAGAAAGAACGATTAAAGTTTTTGGAAAATATGGTCCTTGAAATTAAAAACATTAATAGGTAAGATTAGCTCTAGATTCAGCATAGTTGGGGGGAAAAGTGACCTGAAAAAATAGCATTCATTAATTAAAGCAGAATAAAGCACAGAGAAATACATAAGAAAATCAATGACAACAAATAAGAGAACCAATAGGGTAATACATTGATAAGCTTCACAATGCAATGTCAAAAAGAGAATGTGAATGAAGTAGAAGAGAGGTAATTCTCAAAAAAATACTGGCTAGAGATTCCCTACATCTGATGAACAAACAAAATGAAACTGAAACATTGCTAGCTAAATTAGCTTTGACTTAAAAATCTAAAATATATCGACAGCTCAAAAAATTGAATCACTCCAAAACTAACCTCCAAAGTAACAATCATCCCATTAAAAGATGGGCCAAAGACTTAAAGAGAGTCTTCTCTGAAGAAGAAACAAAAATGGCCTATAGACACATGAAGAAATGCTCAACATCTCTGGTCATAAAAGAAATGCAAATCAAAACAACTCTAAGATTCCACCTCACTCCAGTGAGAATGGCCACGATCAAGAAAACTAATAACAACAGATGCTGGAGGGGATGTGGCCAGGAGGGATCACTACTACACTGTTGGTGGGAGTGCAAACTCCTTCAACCACTATGGAAAGCAGTATGGCAGTTCCTCAAAAGATTAAACATAGAGCTCCCCTATGACCCAGCAATTCCACTACTAGGCATTTACCCAATTGTCCCGAAACAAGGCCATACTAAATCCACTAGCACAACGATGTTCATTGTGCACTATTTACCATAGCAAAGATATGGAACCAACCCAGATGTCCCTCAGTTGATGAATGGATCAACAAGATGTGGTATTTGTACACAATGGAATTCTATGTGGCTGTCAGAAAGAATGGCATCGCCCCATTTGTTAGGAAATGGAAAGACTTAGAAAAAATCCTATTAAGTGAAGTAAGCCAGACTCAAAGGAACATAGGCTCAGTGGTTTCCCTCATTTTTCATAATCAGTAGAAACCTTGGGCTCTCCTAG
The DNA here is from genome assembly GCF_031878675.1 of Megascapheus bottae. Taxonomy (NCBI): domain Eukaryota; kingdom Metazoa; phylum Chordata; class Mammalia; order Rodentia; family Geomyidae; genus Megascapheus; species Megascapheus bottae. Next base: position 21,854,943 of record NC_143528.1, on the reverse strand, counting down.
CAGAGAGTTGCAATAGAGCAAAACCTAGATACATAAGGCCATATAGTATGATGCTAAATAAAAGGACCTCTAGGATATAGAAACATAAGCCATATGAGTGATTGTTGTCCTTAATGTACTATGTTATCTCTCATCTCTTTTGCTGTCCCTTGGTTATCTCATATTGTTACAGTATCTCACTTTGTTACCTGATATATCAGATATATTTGTATTTGGTTATTTGAAATTGGATAGGGAAGGGGGGAAAACAACATGAGAGGTGGGGGTAGGGGGAGGGAATTGGGGACCAAGACATGTGAAAAGGTATCAATGTATGGGAATTAATGCACCATCTATCTGGCAAATATCATGTAACCCTTCTATTAATTACAATAAAAAATATATGAAAAAAAATATGAGGAATACAGATCTAAAAAAAACTTTCAATTCAGGTAGAAACACAATACTACAAACATTAATTATACTAAATCTCTTAAGTAGGAAGTATTATAAATTATATTGAGTTACTTCCTATAACAAATGTATATTGCATTATAATATTGGATTATGTAGGTGTACTGAAATAATCCTGTAAGCTGTAAAATCATAGTTGAAAATTATGTTCATTGTTTTTTCCAGTCCTGAGTACTTGAACTCAGGGCCTGGGCACTGTCCTTGGGCTTTCTCAAGGCTGGAACCCTACCACTTGAGCCACAGAACCACTTCTAGATTTTCTATGTATGTGGTGCCAAGGGTCTTTGTGCATGCCAGCCAAGCACTCTACCACTAGGCCAAACTCCTGGGCCTGTTCATTTTTTTAATGCAGAACTCATGCACTCCATAGTTTCCTCAGTTTATATTTAGGAAAAATGATCCTCGTGAATAAGCTTGATTTCTTCCTTTAGAAAGTAGAAAATATGTGACTTAAATTTTTTATTTTTGCTATAGTTGCTAGGAAACTCCTTGTGGAGTTTTGAACGGAATTGTGGTGACTGGACTTTTTGATGTCATCTCAGACCAACCTAGGATTTATTTTGCTAACAGTATTCTTTCTAACTATGATCCTGTCAAAATTTAATTTTAATTGTTTATGTTATTTATTTTCATGACATGTTTGAAATGTAGTTGGTGCATGCAATGTATTAGTTATCATGATGAATTTCTTTTAAAAGGAAAATTCAGATAAAGCCACCTTTTGTAATGACTACTGGAAAAAGTCCTATGCTTTACAAAAATATTAGTGCCCAGTAATCTACCTACAATGCAAAACATGGTATGGTAACAACTTGCCTCCTACTCAGAAGGCTATGTTAGGATGAGGGTGAGTTTGGGGCCAGCCTGGGCTATTTAGTAAGACCCTGAGTCAAAAATAAATGATCATATTACAGCATGATATGTGGGCATGCAAAGACAAAGCAGGTATTATTTTTTCAATCTTCCCATTACATTTTCAAAAAAGAAATGATTATTGCAGTTTGGTTTAGAGTAGTGTCTCCAAGTAATATTTTTAAGTAACAATTTTGACTGAATGTGGTGATATGTATCTCTGAAATCTTGGCCCTTGAGAGATATCAGCAGGAAAAGGCCAGAGTTTGAGGCTAATCTGAGTTACATAGGGAGACCCTATGTAAAACTCAAAAATGAAACAACAAAAATAGCAATTCTTAGGGTCAATTTAGAGAGAAATGATACTTATTTAAAACATTTGTATTACTGTTACTTGCTGGGGCATGAGATTTACTGAGAGTAAAGCTGTAGCACTTCTCTTTCACTAGCCTAAATTCTCAGCCTCATGAAAAGTATCTTTTTGGACTAATCTGAAGACAATCATCCCTTATTAAATGTCTCAGAGATTTAGTGTGGGATTACTTAAAAGCTTCACTGTTTATGCAACCTAGACCATATTCACAGGAATGGGAAAATTAAAAGGTACAAAATTGGTATCTTCTTTGTATTTAAGTCAAACAATTTTCAATTGAATCTGCTTCACTGGATTTCAATTTTGGTCATTGGCTAAAATATTGGGTAACTTGCTTCCTCCAATGGTCATTGGTGATACACTATTAATCAGATACTATTTCAAAATAACCATTTAGTTTATTTTTTCCATAAGCTTATGGATTTTGGATGGACCTGGCACAGGAGAGAGGAGAAAGGGCATCTCTTCTTTGGTTCTTTAACTGTGCTTTCTGTCCATAGCAATTTTCAAGCCTCATGGCACATTGGACGTTAGCTTGTCTCATCATTCTGGCACTGTTGTCTTTCATTCCAAAAGCAAATGTAGCATTTCAAATGTCGGAAATGTGCTATAGATTTTTTTTTTGGCAGTAGAAAGGAAGTCAGTTTGATTTTCATGTCTTTAAGAAATATGTAATGTTATGACCAAAATTAGTACTTTGAAATTAGTTTGCTCTGAAATTGGAAAGAACTAATATAAATCTATTATGTGCTACGTATAATATATATATATATATATGAACTTCCTTTGACAGGCAGCCAGTTTCCAGCATTTCTTTTTTACTAGAAATCAGCTTTCATATTTTCATATATTCATGTATTCCTTTGGCATGATAAGAGAAACTGACAAGAATAAAAATAATGGCACATAAAAAATTTAAACTGATATGAAGTCAGGTTCATTAGAATAGAGAATAATTTACCTGTGTTTCTATATGGAACACATCCATGTTCCAGTACTATGTTCTACAAATCACTAACATATCCAAAAATATTTTAAATTAATAAAGATTAAATAAATTGTTGCTTATTAAAATTGTAAAAAACTGGAGTAAAAACTAATATCTAATTTTGGTTTTTTAATCAATTGTAACTTGATAAGCTCTTGTTTTGTCTTGCTTCATCTTATCTAGTATAGTGATACTAAGCCACATGTAGTCATTTACAAGGAATGATTTGGCATGCATATCATACCATGACACGTTATAATAAATCCAATCCCCTTACGTCCCCAAGATAGCATATGTTAAATTAATTAAAAATAAAAAGTGTATTTGCAAGAGTATCAAGAAATTTTCTCAACTGAAAAACACCTGGAGCCTATGTTTTAGAACCCCTGTGGTTAGTTGTTTTTTTTGTGTGTGTGTGTGAAATTTTGGAATCATATAAGAAATGGGTCATCTTAATTCACATCCCAAGAGTAATTGCTTTTCTCTCATTGGTGTCTCCATTTAAATATCCATAATGCGTTTTTATTTTCAACAGCTGCTTAATATGTTACTCAGGTTAAAGTATGGGTGAGCTTAGTCATATAAAACCTTTGAGACATAAAGGAATGTGATATTTCTGACCAGCTGCAAAAATGGTAACCTCTTAGAGAAAAAAAAGCATAATAGAACAAAAAGGTGTAGTAGGAATATTAATCTTTTTTCTTCCTGTTTTTCCTCTCATATTTCCTTTTTGAAAAAAAAAAAGAATCTCTAATAGAACTCTAACCTTTAAAAGTTCTTTGAGTTGAGTGATTTTTCATGATTGGCTGTCTCGTGATTATTTTAATTTCAGTTTAACATTTCTTTTGATTCACTGTGTTTTCTCAATATATTTATAGGAGTTTGCTCCTGGATTGAGCTAAGATTCATAACTCATTATGTCATTCAGAATATTGCCAATATGTATATGTGACCAAATCAAGACTGCTGTTAAGGTCAAAACTGATTTTCCAAAGTAATAACAATGTGATTTTTAGATAGGATTTCCTGAAAAATACTGACTGTATCTGTACAGTCTTGCAATGAATGTTCTTATTCATATTCTTCCCTCTTAACAACATAAAAAGATTTCATTGATCTTAAAACATCCAAGGCTATAATACAGTTCTGTTAAAAAAAATAATCATCATACAGTAATGTATTGACAGGATTCCTGCCTGCATCAGTACTATGGGTCAAAATTTTATCTGCCAGCATATTATAGATGTGAATGACAAAATGCTTAATTCTAAAACAATGAATCTCATTTGTAACATGGAATCCCATAATTTGGAGTGCCATCTTAATGAATAAATCTCCAACATTTCTATTAAATAATGTATAATGTGAACAGTTCATGGCTTATTTTTTTTTGCCAGTCCTGGGCTTGAGCTCAGGGCTTGAGCACTGTCCTTGGACTTTCTCAAGGCTAGAGCTCTACCACTTGAGCCTCAGCACCACTTCTGGCTTTTTTTCTATGTATGTGGTACCAAGGAATCGAACCTGGGTCTTCATGCATGCTAGGCAAGCACTTTAACCACTAGGCCAAACTCCCAGTCCCTCATGGCTTATTTTTCAATATAAAACTATTTTCATATTATAGTTAAGAGATACTCAGGCCTCTTATAATTGTGAATGTTATATGCTTATATTGCATAATTTTTATTTCTTGCATTTTTGGTACTTTGCTAACTTTGAAATGATAGAAAAACTATTCATAAAATGTAGTTTTACAAGATGATGAACAAAGGAGAAAGGGTGAACCATTGTAATAGTGATATTCACAGGACAATATATTAGAAATGAATGTCATAACTTGGCAGGGGAAGGAAAGTGAGAGAAAACATGAGAAGGGGCAACAATGATCAAGAAGTAATGTACTCACTACCTTACAAATGTAATTTTAACCCCTTTACATATCACCCTTATAATAAAATGATTTTTAAATGTAGTTTTCTTTTTTTTTTTTTTTTGCCAGTCCTGGACTTAAGGTTAGGGCTTGAATACTGTCTTTGTACTTTCTCAAGGCTAGCACTCTACCACTTGAGCCTCAGCACCACTTCCGGCTTTTTTTGCTAGGTATGTGGGATACTGAGGAATCGAACCTGGGTCTTCATGCATACTAGGCAAGCACTCTACCACTAGCCCAAACTCCCTGCCCCTTAAATGTAGTTTTCTAGACCTAAAAAAATGCCAAAAAGGATTCATTTTCCAATGAGGAACTAAAAATCATTTTGAGAAAAAAGCTGTCAGGTTGTTATCTATAAGAATCAAGAAGCAAAGATGAAATTGGGTAATAGGAGAAAAAAAGTTTTGTTTTTCTGAAAGTCAGTTACATATTCTTGTACTATTTAAGGGAATGGTTAAAATCCATTGTTTCAGATAAAGCCAAAGGAAAAGCCAGAAATTCCATCATTTTGATGTTTTCTTTATGTGTTGAACATAATTCTCTGGAAATGCAGACAATTGAGGACATTTTTCATGCTTTATCTGAAAATCTGATATCAATAAATCTCTCCAAAACTAAGCTTTACATTTCAAACATTGAACATATGCCGGAAGATTCACATGCATATTTTTTTAAATATTCTTAATTTTGAAAAAAAAACCCTATACTTTGGCCCTCAATTGTAGTAAAAATGAATCATAGTATTATTATTTCCAAAACATTTATCTATGCAGGTGCTAGCATAAAAATGAAAGCATACTTTAAGATTTGCCTTGGGAACAGATGTTTTTGAAAATATTGTTGAACAAAAAAGCAAGCCAAAAAAGTAGGGAAACATTTCAATCTGAATGTGTTACATGTTGGGATTTCTGGAGACAGAGAAACTGCTAGAGAAAGCTGAGCAGTTCTTTTAGGTAAAGTTTCACTTTTATTGAGAAAAAAAGTGAGGCTAGCAAGTCAAGGGATATAAAGGACAGCAACACAGAACTTGCTGGCTGACAAACATCATTTATTTAAATACAGAATCCGTAACTTCCTTTGCTTACTTGGAAAATGGATTTAGGGGTGTGCTCAGGGTCCTAGGCACAGAAGTTATCAAACCTGAAGGATGGCTGAGGTCAGAAATGAAACTCTACATCTTAGCTCTGGTGTTGGGGGCCCATGGGGAAACCAGACCTGAGAATATTAGAATTGCAAGGACGGAAATTGGACACGAGTCCTAAGAGTGTGATGTGACCTATAGAGACACAGACAATGTCTCGCCTCTGACAACCCTCACATCTGCCTCACACTCTGTCCCCAGGGTGTGCCTGGAAATCACAAGACTGTTACAAACAGAAGATGGTTTAAAAAATGGTTTTGCGAAAGTGAAATTCTTTAAATCAATGCTGACAATTCTGAGTTATAAACACTTTATATTAAATGATTTTACTTTTTAATTTAATTTTATTGCCAACGTGATTTATAGAGGGGTTACTGTTACATATGTAAATAGTGAGTTCTTGTTGAACATTGTTACCCACTCCCAAGTTTTTCTCCCATTTTCCCCACCCATCACATTCCAGCCCCCATGTTGTAAAGTTCATTTCCAGCATACTGTCCTGTAAGTGTTGCTGTGGTATTGGTTCACCCTTTGTCCTTTGTCTCACCATTTTGTTATTCCCTCCCATTTCCTAATTCAGATAACATATATACAATATACCAGGTACCAAAATCAGATACAGTGACAACAGGAGATAAACTATAGGGGAAAAAAATAATGAAAGAAAAAGAAATCATTTTATATAATGCATTAAAAACACATGTTTATCAGTAGTAGTTAATACATACTCCCTAACATTTTAGCTGGCTATATGTTAAATGTATGGTTAATATGATCCTACTTAATTTGTACATAATCCTATTAATTAAATGCTATTTTGGTTCCCACTCTTTCGGCAAGAAAACTGATTTTAAGGAGGTGTTTTGTAGGTAGTGTCTCTGATTCTAAGTGGTAGAGAGGGACTTTGAGTAAGTGCAGTTTATTAATCTGATACTTTATGCTATGCAGACTCCTACTTTGAATATATCCCCAATCTTGTGGATGTGAATTTGGTAATTTGAGATAAGATGGGTGAAAGCTTAATCCAGTGTAACTTTTTTGCTCGCAAAATGAATTAATACCAGGTTGTAGTTAATGTGACTCTGGTACTGTCATCTTAGTTGCCTGATTAACATCAATCACCCATACAGAATAATTAATTTAATATATGCCCTCTCAAGTATATGTGTGAATATATATATATGGTTTTATATAATGACAATTTATTGTTTTCATATATCCCACCAATTTGGGAGCCCTCTGGGACTATCCTGTAAAAGGAATTTAATCTAGGAGGTTATAAAATTAAAAAGTAGAGCATAACTGCAATTATGCCTCTGATAAATACTTATCCAATAAAGCATTGCTCACATAAATCAGTTAAAAGTGATTAGGTTCAGAGCCACTAAAAGAAAATTTTTGTGCAACTATAGCTGCTGTCGAGGCAGAATCCTGTGGACAAGATTATAAATCATTAGCATTACTTCAAAGATTTAAAAGTGGTTCTATACCAAACTGTTGGTATATAAAGGTCATGAGGGGTTAAAGCCATTATGCAAATCAATCAACAGTTTGAAATACACTTTTCAAATTTCATTTCATTAGAAGACATGTCTCAAGACAGAGAAGTGAGTAGTTTTTTATGTCCTATCTATTGTTTTCTATATGGAAGCTATTTGCTTAGTTGATACATTGTCTTCATTGTCAAGAATTAAAAAAAAAAAAGAAACCGCATACTATTTTGGACATGTAAGTAATTTCAAAAAAGCAGATAATGTCACCAAAGAAGTAACGTCTTTAAATACAGTCTCACACTTGGCCAGATTAAAAAATCTAAATTTCGGGGCCAGGAGTTTGGCCTAGTGGTAGAGTGCCTGCCTGGCATGCACGAAGACCCGGGTTCGATTCCTCAGCACCACATACATAGAAAAAAGCCGAAGTGGTGCTGAGGCTCAAGTGGTAGAGCTCTATGTAGCCTTGAGAAAGTCCAAGGACAGTGCTCAGGCCCTGAGCTCAAGCCCAGGACTGTCGCCAAAAAAAAAAAAAAAAAAAAAAAAAACCTAAATTTCTTGGAGCCATTAGGCCATTTGTTCTTCATCCTTATTTCATCTTTATATTTAACTTCATTATCATTGTTCTTCCCTATTTCATGCTCTCTTTCCTACTTTTTCTCCACATGGAGAAAAAGTAAACAGAGAAGATATTAACCCCAAAGTAATGAGTATTAATATCAGTAATTGATTATAAAATATGACTTACCTAAGCTAGTGTCCAAGACAAAAATAAACTCTAAAATTTGGCACAGTATACTCTTCTCCTACATCAAAATTCCTTCCCTTACTGCACACTTTATGAAATAAGCCATGGAAGATAAAATAAATGAGTTATATAATTGTGATTCCTATTTGTTTCTGGATATGTTTGAACATTCTGAAAACATTCAGATGAAGACTTGTATTAGTAAATGCTTAGCCTCTGGCCATGACTATTCTCCAGTTGTGTCCAATAAGAGCAAGAAAGAAAGCAAAATGTGACAAAGAGCATCAAAGGAAAGTTAGATTTCTGTTCTCACATTCATATGGATCAGATCTATTTTTGTGCTTCTTAGAGTTCTTTTAAAACAAAAGAAAATAAAATGTGCTATGAAAAAGAAAAAAGAAGCCATCAAAGCTCTTTCTGATCAGCAGGGAATATTCAATTCTTGATTTGCAACATAACTTGGTCTTTACCAGCTAAGCTAGAGTCTTCCCAGCCCCAACCCCTGGGACCATAATGGTCCTACAGAACTCTCAGGTTGCTGCTGAAGCTCGCCATTCTGGATTGCTATTGGTTGAAGGTCAAGTGTAACTGCCAGCATTGCAACTCTGTTTCTCCGTTAGCCAACTGCCCTGGGAAAATGAATCCCACTGTGGCAGTAAAGAAACTGTTTTAAGATAACTTCTTAAATGCTTCTGGTAAAATACCTCTCTCATCTCTGATCCCAGTTTTCTTTTACTTCTCTGTGTAAAAACTATTTGTAATGCAAATGTGTTCTTTTTTCATGAACACCTCTGAAGCCAGGCAAGTTTTTCCTTTCTTTCCTTTTTTTTTTTTTTGGTTGGTCATGGGACTTGAACTCAGCCTGGGTACTGTCCCTGAGCGCTTCAGCTCAAGCTTAGCTCTCTATCACTTGAGCCACAGCGCCACTTTCAGTTGTCTGGTGGTAAACTGGTGATAAGAGTCTCATGGACTTTCGTGCTTGGGCTGGCTTCGAACCGCTATCCTTGGATCTCAGACTCCTGAGTAGCTGGGGTTACAGGCATGAGCCACCTGTGCCCAGCTCCCAGGCATCATGCTTATTTATCAATGGATTGCTGGACATTTACGAATGTCAACTGTACTATTAGAAGCTACTCAAATCATATGACCAGGGAATTATATAGTCCTTTGAAATGTGGCATCATCAGATAAATTTGCATCTGAAACTAAGACTTAAATGCACTGGTGAGACAGAAGGCATTACTGGGTTGATTTGACCTGGTGTCACTTTGACATTGCTGCTTCTGTTGTTGGCTTCCAGGAACCTCCTTACCAAATCCCTGATGCCTTAAAAATTAATTATGATAAAAATTTCTTCTCAGTTCAGACTGTTGAAGAAAGCCTCACGCGCGGGCTGCAAATTATGAAGAGTAAATTAGGGCACCACTGAGCAGGAAGAGTCCCAAGAAACCAATTTAAGAATTCTCTCCAGATTTGGTAGGGACCTGGAAATAGTCCCTTCTGCAGAAAGAACTTGAAATTAGAATGCACTTGTCATTCAATTTCACTGCATGCTGAGATCAACCTTTGGGAAAGAATGTGCTAAATATAGGTGGACAATTTTTTTCAATTTTTACTTCTTATTGTACAATTCTCAAGGCTTTATTAAAAAACAATCAACAGTTGCCATATACCTATTAACTCTTTGAAGGGTTATGGCAGTCAAGAGCTGCATTTCAGTAGTTCAAAGCTTGTCTAGCTTGTATAAGGACCTGAGTTTCATCCCTAGCAATAAAATAAAATGTAAATGTGTTGGATTTCGTAGCATGTATCTATAATCTCAGCACTTGGAAGGTTGAGAAAGAAGATAATGAGTTCAAGGCTAGCCTGGCTACATAGCAAATTCTGGGCCAGCCAGGGCTAGCTACATAGAGAACCTCTGTGTCAAAGAAATGGAAGCACACCAATTCTGTGACTGGATGTTTTAATTTTTTTCCTCCTATTACAAATGGGGGTAGTTGAAGGGCAAAAGTCACCCAGCCTTCAATGACTCTGCTCCTTGTTTCTGTAGTCCAAATGATAGTTGCCTAAACCATTTGACTCCATTTCTAAACTCTCAACTCTCTTCCTATTGGGAACAAATGATAGTACTTGATAGTTTTGAAAGTTTGCTTTAAAAACCTGTCTTGCACACCACCTGTAGGAGTGTTCTGAGCCTATTTCCAAGGCCTTTCTGAGAGCCTGGAGCAGAAATGAATGTGCTCTTCCATACTTTTCTTTTCCATTGGCCCTTGGACATTGACTTTACTCTCTCCATTCAATTACTACTTGGTCATTCTTTTTTTTTAATCTGCTTCCATTGCCTTATTTATTCTGTGTGTGTGTGTGTGTGTGTGTGTGTGTGTGTGTGTGTGTGTGTGTGAATGGTTTAAATACTTTACTATCATTTTATTTTCAGGGTTCTATGTAGGTTGTTTAAAGTATTTTCTCAGTAGGACTTTGATGGAGGAGAAAAGAAAATATTGGCCATTCCTTTGCATCTTTAGAAACCTTTCTTGCAAATCACCTTATATTTGCACAAGTTCAAGCTGAATCCTAAGAAGTTCTGACTATATGAAATCTTCAGTATAGAAGTTTTCACAGCTGTGGTCAATATGGTCCCATGATTATTTGAGTCCTGTTTTAAAGATGTAGTGTTTTGAAAATGCATGCTCATATTCCAGGTTGAAAAAGAGAATCAGAGTCAACCAAGCAGAGTGAAACAATAAGCTGAAGTTAGAAATGAGCAATAGATGAGAGAACATAAATAAATAAGTATATATAATTATGCACAATGCTTTATATGTTAATATCCCAAAACTCCTAAGATGGCACATTTATTTTTAAAACAAAAGGCATTTGTTTATTATCAACCCTAGCGATATGTTTAATTTTGAGAAACACTTTTGACAGTTAATAATGGCCATATTTTTTAAGATTTAAGATAGCTTTGATATCTTTTAGTGGGCTTCTTATAAGACATGAGGAAATTTATTTTGATGTTTCCTAGCTTTTACTTAAGTTCAAAACAACTAAACCTATGCCTTACATTAATTTTAGTCATTATTTTACCATATTAATTTTAAAAAAGAAAGTTGACAAAGCTATCAATTTATCTTACTATGTTTTTTTTGTTTTGTTTTGTTTTTTTTTGTTTTTTTTTTGCCAGTCATGGGCTTGAGCTCAGGGCCTGAGCACTGTCCTTGGACTTTCTCAAGGTTAGAGCTCTACCACTTGAGCCTCAGCACCACTTCAGGCTTTTTTTTCTATGTATGTGGTACTGAGGAATCGAACCCAGGTCTTCATGCATGCTAGGCAAGCACTTTAACCACTAGGCCAAACTCCCGGCCCCTTATCTTACTATGTTTTAAATTCAAGGAAAAAAGACAGGATTATTATAGACTCATAAATACAATATGTTATTGAAAGAGCAGTTCTCACTTATATTAGTACATGAGTGTAAAATAAACCACAAAATATGGAAATAGTAGGAAATTATAGGTAAGTCAGGAAAAAATGGGTCATTCAACTCTGCCTCACATGGTTGACTGGACCTATTTCATATATGTGTGTTTGCACATATATATTACATTACATATATATATATACATTATATTATATATATTACATTATATATATATAGTGATTGTATAAAATTAAAAATTTTAAATTAACTAAAATAAGCCTAAAAATGAATGACAGGAACACAAAACAAATCTATGGAGTACATAGTACTCAGAGAGGTGAATAAAGAGTGTGAAGGAAGGCATCTATGGCTAGAATACTTGATGCACATATGTGGAAACAGGCTAGCATGTTGACATTGGATTGGGAAGGAAGAAGGGCTGAAGGTTATGTCTGATCAAAGTAACTGGTATGCGTATATGGACATGGCTTTAAAACAACAGGTGGAACTAATTGATGCTAATAAAAATGTGGGGAAAATAAAACACAATGTGCCTAAGGTAGTGACATATGTCTGTAAATCTCAGCTACTTAGAAGGCCAAGATAGGAGATTTTGGTTTGAGAGCAGCATGGAAACGAAAGTTAACAAAGTCCTTACCAACCTGAGCCCTAAGCTGAATGCCTGTAGTCCCACTGTATCCCAACTACTTTGGAGGCACAGGTAGGTAGATAGATATCAGGGGCTGGCCCCAGATAAAATCTTGAGACTCACAAATTATCCAAACCAAAATAGCTGGAGGGCAATAGTTCAAATGGTAGAGTGCTTGTCTAGAAAGCATGAAGTTTTGAGTTCAAGCCTTAGTAACATCAAAACAAGGAAGGAAGGAAGGAAAAGAAAAGGAGAATAAAGGAAGAGAAGTATTTTTTAAAAGCATTAAAAGTAACAATTCAATAAGTTACTGATTTGAAAAAGTGGAAATATTGAGATATATATATATATATATGAAATGTAAAATCACTCCAGCAGTTACCTCGTAGTAAATATTAAAGGCAATTAACATTATTAGGCATTTTTTCATTTCTACAGTTTAATTGCTATAGTTTATAGCTTGGTTTAATTTGTTTAAAATATCAACATGACAAAAGCATTTACTGTATGAACGTGTGAAGTACATGTTTTATTTTTATTTTATTTTTTGCCAGCCCTTGGTTTGAGCTCAGGGCCTGAGCACTGTCCTTGGACTTTCTCAAGGCTAGAGATCTACCACTTGAGCCTCAGCACCACTTCCGGCTTTTTTCTATGTATGTGGTACCAAGGAATTGAACATGGGTCTTTGTGTATGCTAGGTAAGCACTCTACCACTAGGCCAAACTTCCAGCCCCAGAACACATGTTTTATGTGAAGGCCTTGTACAATCTAGCCACCTTACCCTATTTAAAAGAATTAAAGCATGGACATAAAGCACATAAACAAAATTAACCTCTCTAAGAATTTGTTTCTTAGGAAAGTGAACGCATTTGTTAGGGGAGAAAAAAAGGACCATGCCCCTCTGCTTCTTGGCTATAGACCATTTCATTTTTTTAATAGTGAAAAGTGAAAAGAATTAAGACAGGAAAAGCTTTTTAATGCAGGAAAAATACTATTTTATGGACTCATTTTTAAGCTAAATAATACAACTCATTGAATATAGAAATCTGATTATTCTCTTTGGGAACATAGCATCATGTAGATAAGAATGATTTCTAAGATGTCTCCTCAAAACATTCTTGTAAATTGATCTTTCTTTTCATATTTTATGAAAATACCTTTTTCTGACATTAAGAATTATTAATGAAGAAAATAGTCCAAGAGGAAAGTCATGTGTCTCATTACCTGGATTTTTCACTTTGTGCTAGCTGTTGTGCTGTTTTAAATAATGGCACCAGAAGATTAAAAAAAAAACACATATTTTGAGGGGATTGTATTCTTTGGGCTTAGATGTAGTCTCTGAATCAATAAGTTTGCATTTCTGTTTCTTAAAACAACAATAAAAAAATCAAACAACCGAAATATCCTGATTTCCTAGCACAACTACTGGAAGTTTTTATAGTTAGTTGCCCTAATATCCTAAATGCTAGTCTTGTCCAACTCAAGTTAACCTTCTCTGGAAGGATCACAAATCTTCGGATAATCTCCTATATCTTAGTAATTTATTTTCTGTCAAACATATAAAACAAATCTTGGTAAAACATTCCATTAGAAAGGGAGAATGGTTGGAAGAAATTTTTCCATTGTGGTATGCACTGCATTTTCTGGAGTTCCTGATGAAACACAGATGTTTCAAAGTGCCCACAAAGATGGTTAGGCAAGATCAGATTGATCCCTGGTTAATCTCAGAGACCTCGTGCTTCTATTCTTTCTACCAAAATATATTGCCTTCTTCTGCTGAATGAACTCAACTGATTTGTAACTGTAAAAAAAAAAAGTTGAATTAAAAAACACCCAAAGTGCAAATTGAATTATTAGAATGTCTGTAATGGTTTCTTTCTAAAATGTTCCAAACATAATTCAGTTTTGGAATAAATGTCTCTTTTGATTTTAAGCAGTGCAAATATTTATATGTGAACCCTAAGTTCTGTTCCCATGGACATTTTTCAATATTTTCCAATGACAAATAAGGGGTTTGAGAATAAAATTGGTTCAGTGGGTAGCAGCTTTTCATATACCCTTACTGGAGAATCACTAAGAGTGCCAATTTCCATCTGGCTTTGAATCTCTGACTTTGAAAAGCCATCAAGAATGTCATGGATATTCTTTGGAGCCCCAGGTTGCTAAAATAATTTACTGAGACAGGAGAATAGGGCACAAAGATTTATGAAATGCGGGCACAAGAGAGGCATGTTGGGCCACTAGGTAGAGAACCTACAGCTAATGCAGCTGATGTATTAATATGAGGTTCCTATGGTACACGCTTTTATGGGATTAGTGAGGATTTGTTGATCCACTACCTTTTCTGTTGTGGGAGCATATTGATTAGCACTTCTTTGAACTATGCTTCAAATTCCATATGGCATAAGAGCTCAGCTTTTATACCTGCATCCACAAGACCCATTTGGGCTTCACTTGATTCCTCATCCCACTTGGCTATTTATATTTTTCTCTTCACCATGACACCTTAAATGGGGCCACCTTCACAACAAATCGCCACTTTTCCTTTTTAAAATGGTAAAATAAAGGAAACAACATAAAGATGGTTAAGACAGTTTCCAAAGATATTGACAAAGTATTATTTTTGATTCTTGACACTTATATAAATTTCTGTATAAATATGAAGAAAACAATGGGTGAATTAATTTTCAAAAATTTTATTGTGTCGGTAAATGACTGGGAACAGTTAATACTAACATTTCATAGAAGTTCAAGCCACATACAGAAGAATTTAGTCATTTGCGTATGTCAAAGTCAGCTATAATTTCAGAATATTTAGCTCTTATTTCAATGGTTTTGTAGCTGTGGGACCCAGATCACTTTCTTTAACCAACTCTGTATATTCATTTTTATTCCAATATCTGATCTGACAAGTATTTGTAAACTGAAGCTAGAGTTAATAATTTGATAAATATAATTTAAAATATTATTAATAGTTGGACTTCTAAAATAGCTCCTAATCTTGCAGAAAGAAAACATAATATCCCCCATGTTCATTATCTGTTGAAAAATTACTGAATTTCCAAACATATTTCCACAATATTTGCTTTTCAGTTTTACATATTTGTATTTCTAATTTTCTTTCATGCTGAGGCATCTGTTCATGATTCTTCCTAGCTGATTTTCAAAATCCTTTTTGTGTGAGTATTTGGATTTGATTCTCAAATTCTTGATGCTCTTGTGTTGCTTCTGGGATCTCCCGAGTAAGAATTTTTGCATTTATAAATTTAACTCTAAACACTATGTTGGGTTTTTTTTTGTAACTCAGGGAAATAATCAGCTTTTTACCTATAACCATTCAACAAAATCTCTATTGTAACTGCTTTTTGTGTTTTTGTTTTGTACAAGCCTTCAAATATATTGAGGAATGAGCTCCGATTTGCAGTCTTTCAAAATTTTTATTTAAAAAAAAACTGTAATCACAGTTCCAGAATGCAAAGGGGAAACCTTGCAACTAAGAGGGAATTTTTCTTTGTTCTAAGGGAAAAAGAATGATATTTAGAGAAAAACTTGTCCTTTGGGAGAGACAGGAAGCTTGCTGCACAAGGATGGAAATTCTTTACTGTTTGTTCTTTCTACAACAGAATTATTACTCATTAATGTAAAAGTCAGGCTGTGATTTAGGCTATATGTATGTTCTGTTAATTCACTTAAAATGCTTTTCTTCAATATATGTTCTTTGTAAGCTATAAGTCAATGAGATAATATATGTGACCATCTTTATCTATGGCTATAGAAAATGACAGAGATAAATATCACTTTGTGCTAAAAATAAGCCTGTAGTAATTCAGAGGTCGGTCTTGAGTCCTAGGGTACATAAAACAGACTGGATTTTGAGCCATGACATCTACACAAAATGGAATACTGCTGAATTTTCATATTAAGAGGTTTTGGCTGAAGGAATTCAGACACACATACACAGTATGGCCCCAAAAATCTTGCCAAGAAAAGTTGAGTTTAAAATGTGGGGGAACAGATCCAAGAATAGGCCTCAAACATGTTGCATTCATTACGCCCAGCTGTGTACATGAGAAGTGACTTTTTATCCCACCTACCAGAACCCTACCCAGTGCTGTCATTTTTTTTTGCCAACTTGCTGACCTTTTTATTCCCACAAAAGGAAAATGTGATTGACAGATGATTATTCAAAACATTTTGGCAATAAAAAATGCATGCTAATGTATTAGCTATAAATACAACATATTTTTGGAGACATTTCTTCCAAGCCTAGGTTTTGTTGGGAGTAAATTTTAAATGAAAGTATGGAGGAAACCAACTTGATGCAAACAACAAATAGATTCTATATTAGGCATTCTGAAAAGCAAGGATTTAAAGTTCCTCCGGTTATCTAGATGATAAGGATTCACTGTAAAAAAAAAAATACTTGACAAAAGAAAAAAATGGAGGGAGGGAAAACCACCCAGAAGCCTATTTCAATAGATTTGGGGAGAAATGAGTGACAATTGCCACAGTCTAGCAACTGTTCAGACAGGATTCGAGGAACTGGATGAACCATAAGATATATGATGTGTACCAAGATAACATTGATTGACTAGGCCACAGATTCTTCGCTTCAGCTTCACCAGCCACTGAGACTCATTTTCTCCCATTTTATCTCCAGACAAAATACTTCCAAGAGACACAATTGAATCAATTTGACTGGTCTTCCTCTAGTATAGTTTCTGCCCATATTGGGCATTAATATCATGACAGACCATTTGATGGATGCTAGCTCTGGCTTTCTTTAGGTAACCTTCTGATTCCATCAACTCACTGGAGCCAAAATTACAGGAATATGCTTAGCAGAGAATCCCAAAAGGGGGCTATTGGAAAGCTTTGTTTGGCTTATGTGGTCTTTGGATCTTACCATACATGCATGTATTGGAATAACAAAGTATGTTTTTAAAAATATGTATCATAGAGATTAAAAACATACTTTATTTGGTTGTCTTCTTAGAACAGAATTTTAATTTCCCTGAGAAATAAATAATATCAAATGAGAAAAGTAATTTGCATTGTTGATATTTTCTTCCCTCTGGTAACTAATTCTTGCTAAGGAAATTATTTTCATATAAATACTTCTCTATTTCAGTAAGCATGAAAAAAATTAGTAACTACTTTGTGTATGTGCAAAGATGTGTGACCTTCAGGCTAGAAGTAGGATATTGCCTAGTGCTAGGAAGTATGCTCTCTTTTTATTTATTGACCCAACAAATCCTGAGGTAACTTATTTCCAATGTCCTCAACAGCTCTAATATTTTCATTGACAAAATTCACATGAGGATTTTATTGTTGCTGCTATTTCAAAAATAGAAGAATAATCTTTGTACCTTTAGAATTAGAGCGTGATTAGCTAATCACACACCACTAATTTGTAGAAGTAATGATGATTCTTTCTCTGCCCCCAAATCCTTTTCCAATCCCAAACATTATAGAGCTGTTAAGTAGTATTTGATATTATTGGATATTAAATATTAACATTCATTTTTATTTTGTAGTAATAGGAGGAGACATTTGATTTATTTAAACTTGCCAGTTAGTGTGGAAGCAAATTGCATTTGGCTACTTTTCTCTGTAAAGAGGCACAGTGTGTTTGTGGCACATATGTGGATCATTTTATAATGATAAATCCTGGGATCATTATATAATGATAGATTTGGGGGTTGTAGAGAAAAAGCAGCCATTGAAGATTTAAAAAGAACTACAGGGCCTGAATGAAATATTCTACCAAGAAATTAGATGCAGGCTTGCAAGGAATGAAGTATAGACATGGGCAGGCTGTGTTTCTAAAAGAAGATAATTTTGGAAGGAATGGAAAGGGGTATTGGTGACGTAGAGTGAAAATATGTACAATGTGACCAGGTGTGCAGACGCTGAGGGTATAGATTTGAGAAATGTCTTTGTGAAAATGGATGAGATTCAAAACCTGTTGACAGGGGTGAAAGGATAGGGTTGGGGGCTGAGAGTCTGGCCTAGTAGTAGAGTGTCTAGTATATGCGAAGACTGGGGTTCAATTCCTTGGTACCACATACATAGAAAAAGTCAGAAGTGGTGCCGTGGCCCAAGTGGTAGAGCGCTAGCCTTGAGAAAGTCCAAGAACAGTGTTCAGGCCCTGAGTTCAAGCCCCAGGACTGGCAAAGAAAAGAAAAAAAAGCTAGGCCTGGGGGAATAGCGCACATACTTAGCATATGAGTTGGCCTAGGTTTAAAGGAGGTACGGCGATGGGATTTAATAAAGAACCGGGCATTGGCAGCCCACACCTGTAATCCTACTTATTCAAGGGGCTAAGATCTGGGATTAATAATTCAAAGCCAATCCAGGCAGGAAAGTCTGTGAGACTCTTATCTGTAAAAACTACTCAGAAAGAGCCAGAAATGGTGCTCTAACCAGAAGGCTAAAGAGCTAGCTTTGAGCACAGAGGCTCAGGGACAGCACCCAGGCCCTCAGTTCACGCACCAGGACAAGAGGAAAGAAAAAAAGAAAGAAAAGGGAAGGAAGGAAGGAAGGAAGGAAGGAAGGACGGAAGGAAGGAAGGAAGGAAGGAAGGAAGGAAGGAAGGAAGGAAGGAAGGAAGGAAGGAAAAGAAAGAGAGAGAGAAAGAAACAAAGAAGGAAAGAAAGAGAGAGTTAAAGAAGTAGGACGACTGAAATTTCTACCCAAGACAAATAGGTAAAGAGTATGTAAACTGAGTCACTAAAGACAAGGAGAAAAATGACTTCTGAAATGGGGGTGGGCATGAAACAGGTATGACTTTGGATATGTTGCTTTAGAACAACTTAAGATATGGCAATAATCATCGCTGGAAATTATGCTACAAAACAACAGAGTGGAGAACCAGGAATAAAGAGGAAGAAATTCTTGTTGACTAATTGGTCAAAACCGTTCAAGAATATGACACTAGCTGTCAAAGAAATAAATTTTTGAATATAAAATTTGGGTCAAAATGCATTCAAGGTAGGCTTGAATTAGAAATGTGTTTTCTGTCACTTTTTGGTTATCTCTCTATATATGAACACATTTTGATATACTTTGTTCTAGTTTTCTCTAATGTGTGAACATCTTGGATTGGTTTCCTGTCAGGTTAAATATTTTGTATGATTGTTCATTTAGTCATTCAACCAACAATAAACCAAGCATTTTTCAATTTTTTTGGCCAATTCTGGGCTTGAGCTCAAGGCCTGAGCACTGTCCTTGTATTTTCTCAAGGCTAGAGCTCTACCACTTAAGCCTCAGCACCACTTCCTGCTTTTTTTTAATGTATGTGGTATTAAAGAATCGAACCCAGATCTTCATGTATGCTAGGCAAATACTCTACCACTAGGACAAACTCCCAGCTCCTAAACCAAGCATTTTTAATAATAAGGCTTACTTTTAAAACATTTTTTGCAGTATAATGAGAGGGGTGTTCATTATAATTTTCAAGTACATTTGCAGTAATTTCAAGTAACATCTAGCTACTAGGAATCAGAAAGATTTCAGGACAAGAAGATACAACAATTAAGCTTGTTCTAATGAAGGACTTATCAACATTAGACAAAGATGAATGCTATTTCTGATGAAGAAAAGGGGTATCCTGTGCAAAATCCAGAAACTGGCTGAAATTAATAAGGCAAGCAAGGCTAGATCAAAACAGGGCATTACTAAAAAGTTCGCATGTTATTTATCTTACTGCCTTTTAATTTTTTTTTCAGTCCAGAAATGTTTATGATTATATTAAGCTTCTGAGGAAAGGTTTTTCTATATGCAGTGAAAAGAATGTAGTAGAGGAAGAGGAAAATAGGGCCACATATTGGCCTCATTCAAGAGAAGAAACAATGGTCACTGTGGCTATGGGAGAGGGAACACAGGGGAGATAAAAGGAGAAGGTGAGCAGGCCTGACATCCAGGCTTTTGCCTCAAACTTCTGCATGGAGAGGAAGGTTTTATTCACTGACACCGGGAATGCAGGAAGAGATACCAGTTTGTAGAAGATTATGAGCCTTGAATATATTGTATTTAAGGTAACTAGAGAAGTCACCATGTGTTGGATACTAACCGGGCTGAGAACTGAAATCATACAATAACATAATAGATAAGCTAAGTCTTCAGAGGTCAGAGAAATGGGAGAAGAAAGACATTTAGTCAGAGTTAGTAATGTCATACAGAGTTACAGAAAATGTGGAAGGACATATTTGAGAAAAACAGAAGGGCAAGTGTGAGATGGAATCAGAATGGCGGACTGAAGAATTTGTTCTTTTATCAATATGACCTTTGAGGATTTGAACAGAGAGCAATATTTGAAGATAAGACACGGAAGATTTAACTGGAATATGCACTGGAGTTGAAATGGAGAGACCTAAGCTGAGCATGATACAACACACTTCTATAATCTTAGCACAACAGAGGATGAGGCAGAAAGGAAGACAAGTTCTAAACTAACATGAGTTTCATAGCAAGTTTCAGGTCAACCTGGGCTACATGGAAAGACTTTAACGCAAGATACCCAGACTAAAACCAAAACCGAGAAAAGCACAATGCTGACATCGTACTGTAGGTTTTTGGAAAATCTAAGATACAATGAGATTCTCAAAGCAATGTAGTTTTGGAAATAACAGGAAAAGCTAGAGGGAAAAAGCTGTGGGAAAAATGGGAGAGCCACAGTTCCTGCTGCAGTGTATGGTAGAGTAGGAAAAAAAAGGGGGGGGGGACTTTGCAAATGGTAATAACTTCAAGACAAAGGGGGGGAAAATCTAAAGAAGGGCTTGTTTTGGAGAGAAAATGTAGTGTAGACCTTTATGATTATTTTACATAGAACTGCAATTGAAGCTCAGTATATCACTATATTTTTTCTTTCATGTATTTTTATTGTAATTAATAGAAAGGTTACATTATATTCACCAGATAGAAGGTGCATTATTTCAAATACATTGATACCCTTTCTCATGTCTTGGTCCACATTTCCCTCCCCCCCACGCCTACCCCTCATCTTGTTTTCCCCCCTTCCCTATCCAATTTCAAATAACCAAATACAAATATATCCAATAAATCAGGTAACAAAGTGAGATACTGTAACAATATGAGATAACCAAGGGACAGCAAAAGAGATGAGAGATAACATAGTACATTAAGGACAACAATCATTCATTATATGGCTTTTGTTTCTATATCTTGGAGGTCCTTTCATTTAGCATCATACTGTATGGCCTTATGTATCTAGGTTTTGCTCTATTGCAACTCTCTGCTAGGAGAGCCCAAGGTTTCTATTGATTATGACAAATGAGGGAAACCACTGAACCTATGTTCCTTTGAGTCTGGCTTACTTCACTTAATAGAATTTTTTCTTACTTCACTTAATAGGACTTTTTCTAAGTCTTTCCATTTCTAAGCAATGTCATTCTTTCTGAAAGCAACATAGAATTCCATTGTGTACAAATACCACATCTTGTTGATCCACTCATGAACTGAGGGACATCTGGGTTGGTTCCATATCTTTGCTATGGTAAATAGTGCTGCAATGAACATCGTTGTGCTAGTGGATTCAGTATGGCCTTGTTTCTGGACATTGCCTAGTAGTGGAATTGCTGGGTCATAGGGGAGCTCTATGTTTAGTCTTTTGAGGAACTGCCATACTGCTTTCCATAGTGGTTGAAGGAGTTTGCACTCCCACCAATGTGTAGTAGTGATCCCTCCTGGCCACATCTCCTCCAGCATCTGTTGTTATTAGTTTTCTTGATCGTGGCTATTCTCACTGGAGTGAGGTGGAATCTTAGAGTTGTTTTGATTTGCATTTCTTTTATGTCCAGTGATGTTGAGCATTTCTTCATGTGTCTATAGGCCATTTTTGTTTCTTCTTCAGAGAAGACTCTCTTTAAGTCTTTGGCCCATCTTTTAATGGGATGGTTGTTTCTTTGGAGATTAGTTATGGAGTGATTCAATTTTTTGAGCTGTTGATATGAGGCCTTTGTCAGTTGTATGGTTAGTGAAGATCTTCTCCCATTCTGTAGGCTTCCTAATTAATTTACTAGCTATGTCCTTTGCCATACAAAAGCTCTGCAGTTTAATGCAGTCCCACTTATCCAGCCTTTCTCTGATTTGTTGTGATTCTTGGTCCTTATTAAGAAAGTAGGTCTCCTTGGCACAAGTCGAAACTTTCTTAATATATCACTATATTTTAAGAGTCTGTTTTCCTTGATTATCAAATTATATCCCATAAATGATACCAGAGGATATTTTCGTCTTTTATCCTTCACCACAAGAGCACAAGAACTGCAGAATCCATCTTGAATGGGAAAAAGTCTTGCCAAGGATGATGACAAGGACAATCCTTGCTTGGCTGGGCCACTTTAGAGCAGCTGAGGACTCTGAGCATGAGCGGAACCTGGGGACTGGGTGCTTCACTTTGACAGTGAGTAGGAGAGCTATGGATACAGAAAAGACGCGGAGCCTGCCCATGGGAATTGCTGGGATACCACTGGTATCTTTGGAGTCTGTGCAAAAGAAAGGATTCTGGATTTATCCCAAGGGTCTGATGCAAAGTCAAAGAAATGATGAAGGTGGATGCCATTTCCACTTAAGTAGCTGTCTGTCAGGAGACTATTGTCTTTGCTGGTGGTCTTCACCAGGTTCTGTGCCTTTCTGGAAGTTGCCGCTTTTGCTCAAGAGAGTCAATTCTCCCCGCCAGACCACTAGAGAAAGCTATTTCCCTTTGACTGTGCTGCGCAGGCAGACAGTGCTGAAATGCAGTATTTATTATGTGACTTCTATCTTCAATGTTTGCACTGCAGGTTGAATTTTTTTTCTTCAGTGACTCAACTTCTTGTGCCTCTTGATGGTTCATGTTTTTCTTTTGTAGTAAATCTTTGTTCCAAGAGGAAAAAATAAATAAACAAAACTGTTTAATTCTCAGTTTAAAAAAAAAGAGAAAACAAAAGAAATGAGACCCAAACTTGTGGATTCAAGTGTTAAGATGCTTTTGAAGACAGAGGCAATTGGAAGATGCCTGAAATATGGTTATTAGACATTCTGTCTCTGGCAGGAGAACCTCTAGAGCTGCCATTCAGTGAATAGGCAACTTCCTGTGCAACTGCCTGCCTGCCTGCCTTGGGCCAGACAAAGGCCCAGAAGGAGCAGCTGCTAGCCGGGAGAAATGTGAGAAAATAGGAAATTGATTTTGAAATAGGATAGAGGAAAAAGCACAAGAATGAAGTTTAGAATTTTCAAATATTCCCCCAGCAGATGAAGGCAATCTTTAGTTATTCTCCTATGAAAATAAAAGGGCAGTGGACTCACAGTCAGAAAATACGGAAGAAAAACCTTAAGTTGATTTATTTCTTCATATTTGGGGAAAATTCAATATGGCTTTGTGGTTTTAGTTTTCTGTGGTGCCTAAGATGACTAGTGTCACCCTGGCTATTTGGAGGTGATGATAGGAAGGATCTTAATTTGAGGCTACCTTGTGGGGAGGGAGTAATAGATCTTATCTCAGCTAACAAACTAGGCAAGATGGTACAAACAAAATCTTGATCTGTAAATTTATCATGGATAGATGGCAAATTAAATCACTAGGAGGATGGGAGACAAGGCTGGAAAAGGAGAAATCTTAAGAAAATGATGACTTAGATAAAACCAATTGAAAACGTATCCTAAGACATTCAAGAAACCAAAAGACTAGGGCTGTTACTTAGTGGTAGAATGCTTGGTTCATATGAAGAACCCTGAATTCCAGTTCCAGCACTCCTCAAAGCCTAGTGCTGGTAGCTTTCACTTGTAATACTGGCTACTGAAGAGGCTGAGATCTGGGAATCTCACATCAAATTGCCACCTCGGCAGGAAAGTGACTGAGATTCTTGTCTCCAATTAATCACTAAAAAGGCCAAAGTAAAGAGCAGCTCAAGTAGTACTAGCTCTCAGTACAAAAGCTCAGGGACAGTGACAGGTCCCAAGTTCAAGATCCAGTACTGGTACATACACAAACAGTAAAAACAGAAAGAAAATCGAAGAAACTCTTGCATGCCCATTTAAGGGATATAAAAGACCTAAAAGATGTTTTTTACTGAAAGAAAGGTTGAGAATCCCTTAAGACCGTCTAACTCACACAACAAATAAGAAGAGCCATGAAAGGAACTCAGGTTTCCTAATTCCTGGAGCATTTGGAGACGAGTAGACATAGTCCTGAAGGATGAATGAAGAGGTTTCTTTCTGCCATTCGTTTCAAACTACAAACTGTTATAGCTGCTTTGTTTCCTGTATGTTCTTTTCTTTTGAGTTTTATCCTTTTATCATCAGTTACCACAATGCTTATTCCGGTAATCTAAGATGTTTATCTGAATTGCTGCCATGACTCAGTTTATGGAAATGCAGTTTTTTAAATTAAAATGCTAGAAATAAGATCCAAGCAATGTAAAAAACTTTTTATGGCATGACTGGTTTACTATAATTTAGGGATTTGCTCATTAATCATAAATTGCAATTAAGTTAATCTGTCTGTATTTCTTCAGTTAGAAAATATATCTTATTCTAACCACTCTTTTGAAGACTTTCCAGAAACTTCCTGGTGCTACATTTACCCAAATTCACTGTAGAATACCAGCCCCGAGAAGGTGCAGTTATGGTGCATAGATCTATACCAAACTCTGAGAACATTTCTACTTCTTGTGGCTGCTTATACCATGTGAATTAAAGCTGAGACGTGGTAGTTAAACTGACATAGTGATATATTGATCTAATGAGTAATATTACAGAAGTAATTCTAAAAGAGTCTCACTTGTTCTGCCTTAATCTTTAAAATTCATTTGAACGATCACATAGTGCAAACCTTTCGTTGAAAAATTCTTTCAAAAACCTGTGGCCAAAAATAATATCGTTCCACATAAGTTCATAGAAGTTTCCATTTAAAAGTCAGACTACCACCACGAATGATAGGCCTTGAAACATCGGGATGCTCTGGGATCACAATCTTCATGTGGACATTTGCTCTTTTGTTTGCTCTTTTCTCAGAAGTCACATTCCCTTAGCCTATCATTAATTTCATAGATGCCCTTCTATACCTTGTAATGATTGTGGAGGATATTCTTGTAGCAGAGTTCGCTTCCTAATAGGAAGAGGCAGCACTAGAAGTTTATTATCATTTGGAGGCTGAACGCCCCCAAGACTGGAATTTTCTATTGGTAATGGCCACCTTCTCTTTCTACTTTTCTCCGGATCCTTCCCTTTCTGTCTTTGTAGAGAACTCAGTAGGTAATGTGTATCTTTCTGTGATTTCACTATTAGTGTTCCCCTTAGCAAGATCCTAAATTTTACAAACTGATACAGACTCTAGAGTGAAAAATTGATCAAGAAGAAGCCCAGGAATGGTTTTTCGGTATTTTAAATATTAGTCATAAGTAGTCTTGTCCTGTAAGTCTTGTGTGATATTACACAAAGGCTTTCAGGAACATTAACAGACAGACATTCGAAACATATGAATGAATGTGAGTCTAGAAACTTAATGAAAACAAAATAGGTTACCTGTCTGTGCTTCCAATCACTCACCTTCATGTCTAACAACCATTAAATTGGACATTCGCCCCATTACCCATTTAGGAATAATTCTCCTTTATGTCACAAAGTGCTGATTTCCTACCTACCTTCCTTCCTTCCTTTTTTAATTTTTTATTGTTGAGCTAATGTATAGAGTGGATATAGTTACATTCTCCAGATAGTAGTTGCATTACTTCTCATATATTGATACCCCATCTCAGGTTTTTGGCCCCATTTCCTTCCCCCACCCCCTCCCAATCATCTTGATTTCACGAACCTTTCTTCAATCATTGTGAGTATTAAGGTACAACACAAAACCCATCCCCATTCTCACTTTCTCCAGGCCATCATGTTCCTACTGATTCTAATTTCCTAGAGATCATCTCTGTCTTCTTTGTGACTTTTTCTTTAAGTTTCCTTTCCTTCATGGCACTGGTATGTAAACTTCCTCCAGGATCCAGGCTGGGCCTTTGCCATTTCAGCCTTCTCATTATTCTGATATCTACTGTATGTTCATAAATATCCATGTGCTGGAACTGGGTTGGTGATTCTACAATACTGAGCTAAATCCCCTCTTTCCATTTTAATGTTCTTGGTGACACATTGAAGTAGAAATAATGAAATGTTCACTCTATTTCCGTTCCCCAAACCATTTGTCTTCTCGTAGAATATTCTTCCCTTTCTGAGCCTAGTTCTCTAAACCTGGATCTGAAAAGTTGTGGTTCTCAGCCATCTTTACCTTTTGTAAGCAACGCAATTTTTGGAAGTGTCATAAAAAATGACGAAAGAGGTAAAACAAATACAGACACATGAGGAAAGAGTAAACTAACAATAGCAGTAGTTCAGTTTAGCATGGCAATGGATTTTAAAGGCAGATTTAAGAATAATCACTTCTAAATACAGGAAGAGCCTTTATGGAAAAAGTGATGACCAGCTGCTCTTTGGATAACTAGTTCTTGGTATCTAAGACAAAACAAAGAACTTCAAATCATGTATTTAAGTTCAAAGATAGGCAGCCTAGTTATTTGACAGTTCCTTGAAACTGGTTTTGAGAACCAACCTTAATGTTGTGAGGGAGGGATAGAGTGGTTGGAAACAGAGGGTCCAGGTTGAAGATATTACTCTAGAATTTGAATAATTCAGTCATTTTTATTTATCACACCTATATTTGTTAAACTTGGATTCTCAGAAAACACATAAAATGGTCTCTCACAATATGTCCCTATGATCAAGACTAAAAATGAGATGAACCCCAATAGATCACTAAGCATGGACAAACACTGCCCTCCCTGGGTGGGCCTGGGAACTGGTCTTGTCATGTAGCCCACGTGCCAGAGATGAACAGAGTTCCTCCCTTCGTAGCAAACCCCTGTCCTTCCAGTTGTGGACCTTTATACATAATAAAATGAGTCTTCAGTCTACATCTTTGTGCTGTGGACTCCTTACAATGTTGCCTTTGACACCTGGTGGCATGATGTAAGCCCTTGTGTGTCTTGGTATGTATTCAGTTCCTGGTATTTCCTACCCCCGGTTAAGTCTTGCTAGCCATCTGGATTTCTCTTGAAGCTCTGCCCTCCTGCCCTCCCCTGCTCTCAAAACCAGGTAGAAATGATCTCCCTTCTTTACCCCCTTCCTCTGCCTCCTGGAAACTTGCCAGTATAGAGCGAAGGCTCACCAAGAGGCTTGGATAGAGCATATAGCTTGATTGCCCCCTGCAAGGAATCCAGACCTCCTCCCACACAGGCTGCTCCTGCTTCCTCTCTTCCCTGTCTGTCCTGGCTACAGAGGATCCAGCAGGTTCCTGTTCAAGGTCATCAGAATTAGGACAAAAATAAAGACCATTTCTCTTGGCACATAGCAGACGTGATTGGA
Source organism: Megascapheus bottae (assembly GCF_031878675.1). Taxonomy (NCBI): domain Eukaryota; kingdom Metazoa; phylum Chordata; class Mammalia; order Rodentia; family Geomyidae; genus Megascapheus; species Megascapheus bottae. Next base: position 21,827,490 of record NC_143528.1, on the reverse strand, counting down.
TATCTAAAAAAAGAAGACTATCAGATCTCAGAAAGCGCTAGGGTGTGTGTGTGTGCGTGCATATGTGTGTGTGTGTGTGTGTGTGTGTGTGTATGAAATTATTTAACACCTTTTAAAATAAAGAAAAAATGTGACTTTCAGAAATGATTTCAGGTGTAGGTCATTCCAGAGACTTGTGAAGCAAACATGTACATTAAGAGTTGAATTTCCTATAGGATTCAAAAGAACCACTTTTGTATAATACTAGCCTTTTAGAGTGATTGTAGACATCTGTGACACATTATGAATTGGCCCTTCTTATAAGACTTTATTTTCAAACCTTTGCTTTTGTTCCTATCCAAATACCACTGGACTTCATTAGAGAACAAACCCAGAAATACGCCTGTAAATACAGTTTTATATCACCCCATAACAGACTTTACCTGGCTATTAGAAAGTTATGGGCTATTGGATAATACTCCAAAACCTGAGGGGAAAATCTAAAATTTTATTCTCTACATGTAATTGAATCACTGTGCAATTATTATGTATCAAGTGATGTTGGTAAACTGTAATTTTGCTAACAGAACCAGGGTTTTTTGACATATTATGTCAAAGGAGAATGATTTCTAAATAAATGTATAATCTTTGGCTGAATACATTGACAGACACATCCTATACTCCAACAACCCCTTAGTCAGGTGTAGGGATATCCAGGGGATATTTCATTCCTCTCTAACCAACATTCCAGTTTGTGAGGAAATTAAGTTCGGTGGTCTCAGTACTTACTTCTCGTTGTATCTTCAGGACAGTAGAAATAAATCTCTGTGCTTCGCATATCCACAAAACTTCCAGTTTCTAAAATCAACTGTCATCTTTTCAAATAGTTTATGTGGCTTAGTCTGTGATAAATTCAAAAGTGAACTGTATTCCTAATTTCAGTTTTTTTCAGTTTTTTTTTTGGTGTTTGGATTATGTGAGTACATTTCTTCTCAAACATTGTTACCCCTTCCCATGTTTTTCTCCCACTTTCCATCTCCCCACCTGATCCCAAATTGTAAAGTTCATTTCCAACATATCGTCTTGTGAATATCACTGTTACATTGGTTTACTCTTTGTCTTTTGCCTGATTCCAGTTTTAACTACAGAGTCAACTCTATCTGGATCTATTAATCTGGTTTAATATGAATCGTAGGGCATAAGGATATCAGAACTAACTCTGTAACGGTTTTTGAGCATGTTCTTAACTTCTTTAAGTTCCAGTTTCTTCATTGGTAACATGGAAAAATGTTGTATTTTTTTATAGAGGCTTAAAGAATCAAGGGAAAAATGCACTGGATGGAAGTGGGGATTTAACTTAGAGGAAGAACACTGACCTACCACAAGTAGTTTGACACAAGAACTTAAAATGAAAAGATACATGCCAAATGCTCAGCATAGTGCTAACTTAGTATAATGCTATAATGTTAACTTTTATCATACTCATATATTTAGTACCACTATTAGTTTGATTTCATTTCTAGCATATCATCACTGAAAACATAGTTTTTATCTTATTTAGCTGGAAAGGTAATCATCTCAGTTTGATTAGACTATTCTGATGTTCTTCCTCTCCTCTCCCCTTTTATATTACTGGAATTTGAACTCACAACCTTAGTCTTCATAGGCTGACCATTTAAGCCATGAACCATAATAGCCCTATTTTTTGCTGGTTATTTTTAGGACAGGGTCTCCTTAGAAATGTTTCTGCCCAGGCTTTCCTTGAACTAAGATCATTCCATTCTCAAGTCCCTTGAGTAGTTATGATTGATTACAGACGTGAGCAATGTCCTGATATTCTGATTTTCCTGAAGGTTGTTGGCCTAAGCAGAGAAAGGACTAACAAACTCCAGGTATACAGCTAAGTTGGTGCCAGTTGAAGTAACAGGGCATTCACGGACTTTTTTTTTTTTTCAACGCAATTTGCTTTGATTTGGTTCATGCATTTTTAAAAACTTTCCTTGTGGTGTTCAATCATTAGGCTTTCATGCCTTAAGAACTAAACTGTTATAAGTAAAATTCATTTAATATTAGTATGATTCTATGTGGGTGTTTATTCACAAGGTAAAATAGTCACACAATTCAACATATTTAATAATGCCTGCTTATGGAACTACAGAGAATTCTGCAGATCTTAGATAAGGAGTGCTTAAATTATGAAAGAGAGTATCCATAAGGCTGATTGAGCTTGAAACCTTCAATGTGGCAAACTATAAATAGAAGATTGAAGTTGAATGGGTGTCTTTGCACTGTATGTGACTCTTGGCTGGACTGCAGTATGTTGAAGCAGGCAGTAATTTAATGCATGAGTGGATGTGGTCACAAGCCCGTGCATTTTCTTGGAGACATATGTGGACACCATCCTTCATTAGTCAGCAATAGAAATAGTTTAAAAATCATCTCCGTTCCTTTGCCTCTGGCCCCATAGTGGAGGAGGGGGTTGCTACTTTTAACTCGGCATCTTTCAAAGGAAATCCTTGGTCATTCTCAAGGGACATTGTTCTTTGTCCAACTCTCAATCATGAGTTTGTATTCACAAGAGTAGAACCAGACATACGGGTAGAATACTCCAATATAATCGGCATAAAATTTTGCCTTACCTGGATCTGCTATTTATAGATGGGCATTGCCTAATTAGCATTTTAAATTGGGATTTTAATAAAGGCTATCAATCAGTGACCAATTTACATAAGCATTTATCTGAGGGAAATGAGCATGCCAAATATCAGTCTTCTCAAGATTCATCTTGACCTAAACGATGATTTATTTAGGATCGTAGGACCACTCATTCCTCCACTAGAAGTTTCTTCTTTCCATGTGGTTAATTTCTGTAAGTCTATATCTGCCAACTTGTGATAGTTGAATATCAAGCGGAAGATTTTTCCAAGTATGGACAAAAAACTGCATGGGTTGTGAAATACTTTATTTCATTCTAAGATTCCGGCTTAAAAATTCTGTCCTAAAGTCTTACGTTGTATTATTTGCATTTACTTCAGGCTCTTGCATACACACATACCCTCAGAAGAGTCAGCCCTATTTCTGTGATCTGTGAAATGCTTCTTTTCCAAAGAAGATATTTGCTTAAGAATTTAGAATTCCTTTGGTGCCCTACAAAATATCCATTGTTCTATTTTTTGACCCAATTTTTCTCAAGAGAAAGAATTGCAAAACCTTGAAATGCCTAGGAAATTTAGAGACCACGTCAAAATAATATCAACATTTTAGCTATGTGTTTAAATAATTTCTATGATACGTTAATAGTGTCCCAATTAAGAGCTGCATGTATTGATTGTTAAAGTGAACAACACACAAGATGGTTGTGATTGTGTTGAAACAGGCTGGGTTTCGTGAGTCATGGTTTGGGGAAAGCCAGAGTTATTGAAAGAAAAGAAACAGTGAGGAGTAACATCAGTTATTTCTAAGTATGGTAATGGGAAAGGAAATCTTCACCTAGGTAGATCACTTGGTAGCAGTAAGAAGTGGCAAAAATCGAGGTAAAACTAAAATGCCAAAAATAAAGGAATTGCTGTTGTTGCTGGGTCTAGGGAATGAGAAAAGAAATTGGTCTGTTCTAGCCAAGGGGCGTGGGGAGAAATTCTCAGTGTAATCCTCAGTGATACATGGACAAAGTGATGTTCGTTTTTTACCTTATTAATGGGGAAGCGGCCCTTTGGCTTAGTCTGTATTTAAAAGAGAGAGAAAAAAGTGACAAGACAACCACAAAATAATACGTTGGTTAATAATGGTATGGCCATATAAAGCGTTCATGCTTCCGTGTGTTTATTTCCAAAGATCCTTGAGTTTTGATGGAATTGGAGGGGGAAAAAATGTCTAAAAACGCATAATAGCCAAACAATTCTTAGTTTATTGGAGAAGAGGACAGGTAGAACGTTCTAGAAGAAAGAAATGGTAGGAAGGCACCAAAGGCAATACCAAAAAAGAAAAAAAAGATAGAAGAGATTTAAAAAAAAAAAAAACACGAAGAATGTCGAAATAGCTTTCGTTGGAAAGTGGAACCCGTGCAGGGCGGCACATCGGCGGCTGGGCCCAGGCCGCCCCGCGTGGCCTCCCCGAGGGAAGATCTCACCAGCCTGCAGCCGGCCCACATCTGGGCACTCGCTGGCTCCGCTGGGGTCCCGGCCGCAGCCCTGGTCGGCGGGGTACCCGGGCTGGGCCACGGCCGAGGGGCAACCACGGGCCATGCGGGGCCCCAGGGCGACACCCACACTCTGGCCGTGCACACCCACCGGGGCCAGGCTCGGGCACCCAGCCGCGGACCTCCTCCCCCTTCCTGCAAAGGAGGTAGGGACCCCCCCCCCCCCGTCCCAGGCTGTGTGCGTCCCGTGGGCGGGGGAGGGGGAGGACTTAGTTTGGTGAGCACGCGGGAAATCCTGGCCGCCTCCAGGCTGTGTGGCGCGTGGACGGCGGCGGGGCCGAGGGTTCGGGCTTCCACACGGGGTGGAAGACGAGATTCTTTAGTGAGACGAAAAAGTAGAACTGGGAGACGTGATCAATTTTGCAAAAAAAAAAAAAAAAAATCGATAACCGCTCCCCCCCCCCGGGAGGGAAAGAGCCGCGGTGGGGAGTCCGGCGGTTCCCGCGGGCCCGTGGCGTGTCCTAGCGTGGACGGCTGGAGATGTCCCCAAGCAGGGTCTTCGTCGCCAGCCGGTGACCAGTGTGCAGTCTCCGGTGGGGGCCTGGTTGCGAGGATGCGCCGGCCGGTGTGTGTCCGTGCGTGGATGTGCGCCCGGGTGTGTGTGAGCGTGTGTGTGTGTGTGTGTGTGTGTGTGTGTGTGCTAGCGCGCGCGCGCCGGAGTGCGCACTCGGGGGGCTGCCCGGGGGTGGCGGCCCGGCTGGGGGCGGCGGGCACTGGGTTGACTGGGGCGGAGGTGGGAGCAGCCCGGCCCGGCCCGAAGGGGTTAAGCCTCGCCGCCGCCCCCTCGGCGGCCGGGTGTAAACAGAGGAGCCTCAGCCTATCATGTCTGGCTGCCGCGCGCAGCCCGAGCCCCGAGCCCGGCGCTGTAACACGATACGCTCCAGACCCAGGCAACTTGGCAGCGCCGGGCTCGGCTCCGCACGGCCACAGCGCACAGCGAGGGCGCGCCGCGGCAAGGTGGGTAAGCGCGGAGGCGGCGGAGGCGGCGAAGGTGGCTGGGGCTCGGGGGCGGCGGGCCGGCGGGGCAGAGCGCGGGGCGCCGGGCGAGCGGGGCGCGGGGCGCCGGGCGGGCAGGGCGCTGGGCACCGGGCGGACAGGGCGCGCGGCGGGCAGGGCGCCGGGCGCGGGAGCGCGCGGCTCCGGCCCCCTCGTTCCACCTCCCGGCACGCGGCGCCCGCAGCCGAGCCCGAGCCGCCGCCGGGTCCCCGCGTGTCTCCCCGGCGGTGTCCGGAGGGGGAGGAGGCTCCTCCGCGCGCGGGTTCGAATCCGTGCCGGGGCGACGCGAGCGCCCGGGAGGAGGTGATTTCTCCGGGGCTGTTAACCCGTGAGGGGCCGCCTTTTCTGGAGGTTTGGAGCAGGGGAAGGTTTGAACTTTCCCCGCCACTCTTCGGCGCAGGTAGCCGCGGGCAGCGTGGAAGTCTTTTGTTCCCGGTATTTTTAATTAGATGGATTTCTTTTTATGACTACGATGCGATCCCAACCCAGGAGGGGAAGCCATCCACTCTCCCCTCTCTCCTTCTCGCTCTTATTCTTTTTTCCTCCCCTCTCTGCATTCTGAGACTTTTGCGATGTATTTTTTTTTGTCTTTAAATGGAATTCGTTGGGAGCAGATCGGAGTGATAATGATTTTTGGATAATTTATGTCTGAAATGTTTAGAAATCGGCCTTGAGCTTGAATGCAACAGCCCTCTGGTTCCATTAACTGAAATCCATCATGCTAATTGCTTAATGGTGGGGTGGGGTGGGGGGGAGGCACGAAATAATCTTGCTAATTAAAAGCAGTTTTTCTCCTGCAAAATACTTAACTGTGGGCTTTGTGTCAGGAGGGGGTTTGAGAGAGCGGAGTCTGCAAAGAAATGCGAACTTTGAAGCTGGGTTTCCGGCACGTTACTCCCGTGCGAAGAAAAGAAAAATACATAGATAAGAGAGTTTGGGAATGGCTTGGAAAAACTCGTGCAATATCTATTAAGACACAGCTATCGTCTAGCCATTCGTGTGTGTGTGTGTTTGTGTGTGTGTGTGTGTGTGTGTGTGTGTGTGTTAATAAAATAAACCAAAGGTGGAGGTGGGTGGGCAGCTTTCCGAATGAGAAATCACATTTCCTCCCTCTCCAAGGCTAGCAGTTCTCTGTCTGTCTACATTATCTTATAAATGATATATACAGATATATGTCCCTGTGTCACAAAGTCATTCTGTCTTCTGCAAGCCTAATATAATCAAATTCAGTTCTTTAAGAGGGTGTAGTTGAAGATTTGATCCCCCCCCCTTTTCCACTAAAGTGGAAATACTTTCAGTAATTGAAAGCAGATTCACGTCTGGAGTTGTACAAGCCAAGGTTTTCATTTTTAAAATAAACCTTTTGTTCTCTGGTTTTAAATGTTTCAGAGAGCTATCCAGAGCCCTCTGTGTGCTAATTGCTAAAGTAGTTCTTAAGAAGGGATTGAAAATACTCTGAGAAGGCATTTTAGGAATACAGCTAACTTACCCCAGCCTCTCTCTAACATATTGGAACTGAGCATTTACTATGAGTGCCCCACATTTTGATTTTTCCCCCCCAGCAGATTCTCAGGCATAGAGATGCAGCCTTACTGTACCAAACACCAAAACCTTCACCAGAAGCCATGTGCTTTCAGAGGTTTAAAAAGAAAAAAAATAATAAAACTTGAGAAATTTTGCTGCGATCCCATTTTGTCCTGTGATTTACACAATCTTATGATACATTTGAAATCCAATGTAAAGTATGTTTAATTTGAAGACATGCTGATTTTATGTTAATGCTGACAGACTTAACCTTGAAAATTAAGATTGAAAATTGTTCCTGTCCCATCTTCAGGGGCTCAGTGTTAAAAGCTTAAAATAAACACATACACACACACACACAACTGGCTATGAAAGACTGAAATTAGGATATATTCTAGACAAAGAGGGAGACAGGGATCTCTGATTAGCTGGAATGATACAGAAGGGTGGAGAAAGCATCACCACATCACCTCCCTCGTTCAGGACAGGGAATCTGAAACGATTTATGTAGTTAGGAGGGGAAAGTTGAAAGAGTTGCACTTTTTGACGAGGACAGTTGAGATCTGAAAAAAAGAAAATAGGAATATTCAGAATGTTCTTCATTGTTGCTTTCTCACCCTGTTGTGTTGATTATTAGTAAAACCGGGCAGTATAAATGGCAGTTTTAATTCTTAGAAACCACTTGGTGTAGTGTGCCTTTTACCTTGTTTCCTGATCTTCCACAAAGTGAATCATTTGAACACATTATAATAAATAGGTGAATAGCTTTGTCATGATTATAAATATTTTTGGTATTCGCTTGTAAGAGCTCTTTTTAATGAAAAAGTCAATATTTAAAATATTGAACAAATCTTTCCAAACTGAAATCTTGCCAAATTTTGGCTGTGTTGTTATTCTGTTTCTTCGATGTTCAGGGCCACGTTGTGCTATAATGGAACTTGATTCTTCTCAAACATTTAGGGGAGAAAAGCCATAGAGCGTGGACTCTTACAGATGTCTGAGCACTGATTTTTCAGTGTAATATCCTTGTCTAAACAAGGCTTCTCTATTTACTCTTTTTTCCTTCTTACATTAATACGTGTATTTTTAACTTGGTAAGGGAGTGCCCAGAATCTTCTGTTATCTGCAATAATATACTTAATTTATCATGGGACTCCTGTCTTTGATAATGTAGGCGCATGGCAAAGGAGACACTGTCTAAATACAGTGATCTTGATAATTAATGCCATAAGATAGATTAAAATGCTGTATTTCAGGTATTCATTTCCTTAAAAGGGCCACCAGAACAGCGTTGCTAAGCACCCGTCACCACTGCAAGTGACAGAAAATGACCCAAATTAAAGAACCTGTTCTAAGCTGTATTCTTGTATTTTCTAAAGTGCATTTCAAAAGGTTTAACAAGACTCCTTCAGTTAGTGGAGAAAAAGGATCTATTTTCAGCTGCGATCAGCAATTAAGAGATTGGGTTTTAGATTATCAATTCTTTAGATTATTGTAGTGTATTTTGTTTCCTGTGTCTTACTCTTTAAGCAATGATGAAAAAAAGATTTTTAACAATCTATTTTTTCTAGCAATCCAGACATCAATGCTAAAAATAGGAGGATGAATTTAAATTATTATCTAAATGAGATGTTTTAGACTTTCCCCCATTTTGGAAAAGTCTAAATTTTACACTGATAGAGTATATTACAGGTTCACGAATGAATTTTTTCCTGTACGTATACATAAGTATACATGCGTATATTATGTGTGGCTTAAATTAAAAATTAGGCAGTAATTATTCTATGCTAGCATTGATAGGAATACTTTCATAATTCTTGAGAAATAGGGTATTTTCTTTGTGTGTAGTTAGATGAAAACTATAGTATGAAGGATATAGTTGGATAAGCTGTAGTCAGCAAGTAAATAAACAAACTTTGGACAGAGTTTTTGTTTATTTTTGTTTTTTGTTTTGACCTTACAGTGAACTGTACCCTTTTGAGGTTGGCCAGAAGTTCCAAATAGTTATAATTAAAAGTTAAAACACTACTATGTGAATATCAAACAAGTATGATCTTCCAGTAACCTGATTCTTGGCAAAACCAACAATCACAGAGAAAGTTGTGAACTTCCCAGCAAAGCGAAAGGAATGGAAGGATTTCTGTTGTACAGAGACTAGGAGAGAGGTGCAGGAAGAGTCCAAGGTTTAGATTAGAAGTACTAGCAAGACTGGCTAAATCACATTGTTCTGAACAAGTCTGAAGCATATAGACTTTAAGGTATTAATTAAAAATCCTACGTGATGAGATCTCATATACTGCAACACTGAATATTTCAAAGCTAAACTAATACTTAATTCTTTATTCTAGTAGAATTAGTTTACATTAAAGATTCATCTGTTATTTAGATTTATAAGGTTATTTGGCCCTGCTCTTTCCCCTAGCAATAGATAATGTAATATAAATCAAATTTGACTTATTGTAGTTTTGTCTAGAATGGAAAGTCTTTTCATCTGAATTTTCTCACTTTAGGTAGGTGACATATTTTTTTTCCTCAGATAGAATAGCTGTATGATATCTAGGGATTATATATGTATTTTAGCTGGCATGAAATGATATATATTTTAATATTAAAGAAAGCAGTCCTTGAAAATGGATATGCCAATTTTAGTTTCAAACTTAACTATTCAATTACAAATCCTATTTAAGTTTTGAAATGTCTATTCCTAATTTTTACTCTATCATGTTATATGCATCCACTTCTTCGCTATTGGGGTGAATAATTTATATCATAGATGTTAGGAATGGTGGACTAATTTCATTGGGAAGGAGAAAGCATTAAACAGTAATTTTAAAGGCAAATAACATTTCAATAAAGGTTAGATTTTGGAAAACACATCTTCTAGTATTTCAAACAACCAAAAAGAAAAGTTTTTATCTTAAGTGGCATAATTTCAAACCTTATTTGATATACATATCTTGTGATGTACAGTTAGAAGTCAGAATGTGTTATTACCAGAATGACTAATGTGAAGTAGAAGTATGTAATGTAGAAGATATAAGCTTCGGTCATTTTTAGTTCTAGATACTGAGCTACATTTAAAAAATAAAATAAGATGACAAGTCTTCACAGATTTGCTGAGTGTTAGTGTGTATGCAGGAGAAAGAGAGGATCTGCTGCGTAGATGCTAGTAAAAGGGACACTGGGACACATTTTGTGCCTTTTCTTTTTAAAATAATTTTTAAAAATTACCTTAGGAAACAAATTGAACATTCTTAACCTCTTATAATTATTTAAACATTATTTCATTTTACCCCTTGCTTAAAAGTTGTGCATTAGTGGTGTAGACACCTGGCCGTGCTCTTAAAAGTTTATTTGTCTTTTAATTCCTGTGATAGTAGGGGGCAGTACATCTCCTTAATTATCTTTGTTCAGGGAAATGCTGAAAGGCCAGGGTAGTTAAACAGGGCCATTTGGATTTGTGAGGTCGAAGTCAGAAGCTAGGACAGTGGTTAAATGCATTACCATGCTATGGAACCATTCCCAGGGAAGTGACCTTGGTAGAAGTAGAACAAACCATTTGGCCATTTTATGACAGCCATCCCTGCTCCTTTTATTACTGACCGATTTTCATAAGTCATTTTTATCAAATTTCCTTCTTTTTTTTGGTTTCATATACTATTTTCATTCTTCACTGGGAAGCTGAAGAAAAAATTAAAATTGGTTTCTTTTTAGGGATAGATTTTCCCTATATTTTTTATTTTATATGTTGATACCTATCTATGGAAATAGTCCTTCATTAAATATTAAAGTGATCAGGCTGCCTGACCATTCTGTATTTGCTTTCGAGGGTCATTAATGGTGATGATTAGTGTCTTTGCAAAGAAGCTGCTGTCCTGCTATTTTTCAAATTATTTTTTAAGCTATTAAGAGGAGAAGACTTGCCAACTTCAATTTCAGTAGTGGGAATAATATTTGTTTTAACAAGTGCCTAAGTATGTTTACTTGAAAGTTACTCAAGTTTAGTAGAGCTATTGCCTCTGTTCCAGTCCTCACTTCCTTGATGAAGTTAAAACAAAACCATAAGATTTATAGTCTATATTTCTCAACTTTATGGCCAATATTTTTCTTGTGATATATTTTATATCAACTCTAATAAAATGGAATTTTTGCTTAAATATTTGAATGAATATTGTTCAATCAGGGGAAGGATTTCTATTAAGCAGGGGACGCGAGCTAACCTTTTTGGCAAAGTGCAGTTAAAGCAATTAAGTACTACATATAAGACTGGTTCTCCTGTCAGATGTTACTGATTGGAGTTAGGCTGATGCTTTTACCTTTTTCTCAATTTTCCTTTTTTATTGTTAACAATTAATGGACACAAATACAAATCTTACCATTAAGAATGAAAAAACAAAGGCTCATTATCAAAATGTCTATGGTATTATTTCAGGCTTCATAGGAAATATTGCCTTATCAGTCTTCTATGAATTATGTAATACTAAAAATTTCAGAAACTCAATTGCCACAAAAATAGTTCCTTCAAGAGAGTTGCATTTCCTTTTTATCTCAAAAGATGTATTTCTTTAAGGACCTTTTTATTTAATTGAAAAAATACACAGCACCCATTGGATTATGATATCTTTAAAATGAGTTATAAACTCCCATCACCCATTCTGTTTTCACAGCCAAGGTTTAAAATACAGGCTCTTTTCTTCCATTTCTTAGCTTGTTCTTTGGCTTTCTATTATGGAGCCCTGTCTTCTATCTCCTTTATCCTGTGTCATTACATTCCACAGTGTCATTACAATTACCATCTTGCCTCCTTTTCCTTCCCAATCCTACCTCAGCCCCCTCTGCTCTTTTCTGCTCATAGCTTTCTATTCGTGCCTTATTCAGCATCTGCTCTTGTCTGTGGTTCGCATATCTGTTCTTACTCATACCATCCAACAAATCCTTCAAGAGTCTACTTGCATGACAGGCATGCCTTCTCTGCGGTCCTTCCTGACTGCCTGGGGCAAAGTTGGCTCCTTTACCTTCTGTGCTTCTACAACACCTGATACATACTTCTCTCTCAACACTTCATGTATCATACCATAACCATTTGTTTGCATTTCTCCCTCCTTTACCAGGGGACAAGTTCTTTCAGGTCACACAGGGTGTCTTATTCATCTTTCCATTCCAGCGTGATGCTGGAAACAAACAAAAAAAATAGAAGATGTTTACTAAATGCTTATTGAATGAAAATAATTGGATTTAATTTCTTGGTGACTAAAGTTGTCATTAGGAACCTGGGTTATTCTGTGTTAAAATATAACACTTGGCCTAGCAGATCTTGCAGTGACTGCAGACTGTCAGTGCCAGCTATAGCTACTGCTATTTTGTCTCTGTGTTGAGCTCTTAACTGTGCTAAATATCTTATAAATCTCATATCGTTTTCTCATAACATCCATGTAAGAAGAGATTTTTCCCATTTATCAATGGAGAAATTGTTACTTGCCTAAATTAAGTAAATTCAAGGTTACAAGAGTTTTAAGTAGCAAAATTATAATCTCAGTATTACCCTGTGTGATTCCATACCTGTTCAAGATATCATGTTCTTTCTTAATATTTTTGGTTTGAAATCCAATCAAATACCTGCTAGACAGGTGCTCCACTATTGTTCTTTTTAAAGCATTTTTAATTACATAGGTGATTCAAGTACAGGTACCATTTTATAATAGGTTTTTCATTTCCCTCCCATAATACATGCAACATTTACTTCTCACTGCACCATCATCAACCAAAATAATTAGTCATTGTTGTTGTAATTTGTCCAGCAACTAGAAATAGAAAAGTTATGACTGTAGCACTTCTTAGTGTTAAACTAACTTTATTAGGTTGTGATTCTTGGAAGTGTTAGTGCCTTCATATCTCCATCTTCTTGCATTTCTGGTCAGCTATTCTTTGAGGATTGTTGAATTCCAATTATGTATTTAAGTATTTAATTTCCACAATTAAATATTGTTACTAGAAGTTCATGGAATTATATGTATGTCCATGTATACATATATGCAGATAGATATACAATAGATAAGATAGATAAATGGATAGATAGATAGATTAGATAGATAGATAGATAGATAGATAGATAGATAGATAGATAGATACAATGGATGTACAGTTAGGTATCTTGTGTACTTTTTTGGAACTGGAGATTGGATTGAATCCAGGCACTATGCTAAAGAACTCTCTACCAGAGCGTATAGGTTTTGGATTGGTTTGTTTATTCTGTGGGATATGGGGGGAGTTATATTGTCCAGACTGGCCTTGAACTGCTGGGTACAAATGAGGCTTTGGAGCCTCAGTCCCCTCTATAACTGGGACTACAGGTGTCCCTCCTGGTGTCCAGCTCCAATACATTATTTTAAAATCTGGTAAATGTATCTAACAAGGTTCCACTGGGGGACTAAAATTGGAAAGGTACATTCTTTTAAAGGGCAGGCATAAGAGTCAGTATACCTCCCATGTTTTGTTGTTGTTATTTTGTTTTGTTTTTTACCAGAAAATCGAGAAATGAGAAGAATACTTTTGCTACTAAAAGATGAAGAGAGGTAAAAGAACAGAGAAGACACTCCATACTTCTGCTTTCTGCTCCTATCTTTATTAACCTTAAAAACAAACTATAATAACAACAACAAAAACCTTTCTTAGAAACTTGGTAAAACAGTATTACTACCTTGTCCTATGAAGAAGGTAGAAGTAGAGGCTTTCAAAACTGCAGAGAAGTTTTGTAATCTTCATAATCATTTACTTCAGACTTATAAGCAGGGTTAGTAGCGGGTCATATGTATCAAGTATTTACTAAATATTCTTATCTATGTTAAGTTCCTCATAGAATTTAATACTTTTCACTTTATAGGAAGGGAAACTGGGGCACAAAAGAGTTAAGTGAGTTGCTTCTTTAAGACAAAGCCAGGGTTTACTTATTTGTTAATGAATTAAGTTAGTACCAATGCGTCAGCTTGAGATAATAGCCTAGCCTAGCCACTTCCTTAGCTTTTTCACTGAAGGCTGGTGCATTACACTTGAAGCACAATTCTGCTTGCTGTTTGCTGATTAATTGTGGCTAAGCTTCTCAAAGACTTATCTATGTGAGGGCAATCCTCAGATCTCAGCCTCCTGAGAAGCCAGGACTGAGAAGCCTGTATCATAACTCCTTATTGTGTAGGTAGGAAAACTGAGGCTTAAAGAGATGAAATAACTTACATAATTATTGAACTAGTAAATTACAAAATGGTATCAGGAACTCAGTTCTGTCCTATTGTCAAATTTATTTTCTTCATTATTGAATCCAGCATCCAGTGTATTTGTGAAATTAGGATTTATTTGAGTTGCAGCTTTGCTTTATATATAATTTTTTCTTACTGTTAACAGACTACAAAAGATGCCAGTGTCCAGCCTTCCATAAACATTGTAGCCATTGAACATTACAATGATTTCCATATTTGCACAAGGCAAAATCATTTAATCTCAACAAGTATTGTTTAGAGAATAGGTGTTTTGTATTATTCTCCAGTTTTGCTTTTCATCTTTTTTTTTCAGTGAGACATAATCATAAATAATCATCCATGGTCTACTAATATCCTCTTCCTGATTAATATCCAACAATGATTAGCATCATTGATTAGCAAATTAGCAAATTATGCCTTTATTGACACGTCGATTCCCCATTTAATAGCTTGTTTATTTAATTGATGGCTAATGTTTTTACTATTACAGGCTATTAGCACATCAAAACAGTATTTATTGAACCTGGCAAAATGATAAATTACGTTTGTATTTACAACTTTGTTCCCAGGGCTAATCTATTGGTGGTTTTACTTTTTATAGTTTCGGTCTGCTGAGATCTTTCACATATGAAGTCAAATAAATTAATGCAGATTTCAAACTTAGAATGGTTTAAAATGAGTAAATATATATTGTGCTATATATATGTATATATACATGTATATAACATATATGTATATATATACATCACATCTTTACATTTATGCCACTGGGTTCACATATGTTTACATGAGCATCCTGTTTTTCACTCTTTGTAAAGGTGTAGTTGGTTGGGGATGATGGGTCTTTCTGCTGGCTTTTCCATTGCTTCGCTTGCCTAAAGGATAGGCAGGAAAGACATGTTCTGTGGAAGAGCCTTGGGGAAGGAGGACCCCCCCCCACTTTCATCAAGGAAATGTTCACTGTGCCGTGGACCAACTAGGTTTGCTTTGGTTATAATAGATTTTCTGAAATGAAGGGGGCTGTCCTCATTATGAATGGATTATTGCTATCCCATGTTCATTATAATACTATTAACCAAAGTGTTTTTGGATCTGTTCTTTTGAAATTGAGTTTGTTTGCAAAGCACAAGCAAAAATAGTTCTTGTTATGTAGGCATGGCTCATTGCTTACCTTCCTCACAAGCTTGACTAACCAACATTTGGCTATTTCAAAAATTACATCCGTTCTCAGGAGAGAGTATTTACCACAGTTAATTCTATTCAGCAAATGTAATGTTAAAGCCTGGGAGGCCTTTTCAAAGGAGAAATTTCAATATTATACTGAGAAAGGACTGCATCATTTGAAAAAGGACATTCCTGCACTGGCCACTTTGAAGACGATAATGATCATCTGGTGAATTCTAGCGTTTCTTAAGACTTGAACAGCAGTATGTTATGACTCCTTTTATGTAAAAGGCCTGAACTAGATTTGTTGTCCTTAATGGGCAGAACAATTATGTTTAGAATTTCATTGCTCTTAATATATAGTCATTTAATAAATATGATGCATCTTTTAAATGATGATTTGTGAATGTATGATAATAATTTTACATAATTTGTACTGTCTTTAAAATTCATTTATATTGTATTTCCTACAAAAAGCGAAGTTCAGACTTTTATGCTCCCAGAATTTGAAGAAACAAGATCTGTTATAAATTGAATTGTTTGCTTTCACAATTAGATATCAGTGTAAACTTCTGATCTGTTAAGGTACTTATTAATTTATTAACATTGGGTACTAATTAGTACTCATTACTAGAACTGTTTCTCAAGGGCTAGGCATTAACTTCTATTCTTATCATCTCAGTTGAAGCAGAGTATCAGTAGAATTAAATCTGTAAAATTTTTAAAATTTAAACTTTTAAAAGGAGACAGAAAATTGCTAATACTTTTTTCACTAAGAAAAAAAATACATAGTGTATATTTTGTAAAGTCCTTCTGGAACTCTGCTTCTAAATGCCAGGGGTATGTTTTAATGAGATACTACTTGGAAAGAAGGCTATTGGAAGGTTTTATTAATCTCTGTAGTATATGAAAATGGAAATAACCTGAAATCAAATAACTAGTGCCAAATTCTGATAAAACGACAGGTCTTCTTCACCAAGCTCCCTTAGAGAGCACCTCAAATATCAATACAGCTAAATTTTAAACAATATCTTGAATTATTTCTGTTTTTTTGTTGTTGCTTGTTTTTGCTCTTGTTGTTGTTGTTGTTGTTGTTTTGTTTTGGCCAGTCCAGAGGCTTGAACTTAAGGCCTGGGCACTGTCCTTGAGCTTTCCCAAGGCTAGTCCTCTACCACTTGAGCCACAGCACCACTTCCAGCCTTTTCTGTGTATATGGTACCGAGGAATTGAACATGCTAGGCAAGCACTCTACTACTCGGCTACACACTTAGCCCTTGTTTCTCTGTTGTTAATCTATATAAAATTGCTTTATGTTATAGTTTTCCATTTGGAAGAATTGTGTCATTACACTTACCCTGTTATGATTTAGTCAGCCATAATTCAATGAAATACTTGTATCCCACAGTGATTCCCTTTACCAAAGTACATTTCAGCCATGGAAATAAGCCTAACTTCTTCCATCAGCAAAAATAACAGTTGTATTCATAAGCAGTGTACATACCAAATACACAGTAATTAATGGTAGAGAGTAAACAAATAGAAGGAGAAAAGAAAAGAGAGAGATGGGAGGAAAGTCATAGTATCAATCTGTAACGTTTTCTTTAAGATGCATAATATAGCCATCTATTTTTGTCACACATCATCTGCTTCTCTGACCACTCTAAAGTACTAAAATCAAATTTTTAGATCTAAAATACTTCTGTGAAGTTACTGTGGAATCTGATTTTTAATATGGTCTTTTAAAATCCAGTGTCACTGAGTTTTGAGTCATTATTCTTAGATTCATGTAGCCATGTTTTCTCTCCTTTTGATAAAATTAGAAAACAGTACTACTCACCTAAATATACTTAGCATGCTCTAAGCAATTCATGTTGGGTCCCAGAGGCTCACACTTAAAATCCTAGCTACCAAGGAAGCTGAGATCCAGAGGATCATGGTTCAAAGCCAGCTGGACAGAAAAGTCTGAGAATCTGTTTCCAAAAATAACCAGAAAAAATATACTACTTGGACACATGGCTCAAATGATAGCTGTGCAGACAAGCCACGTAACTTTAAAAAATGAATTTATTCCGTATTTCCTGAAAACTTACTCTACTATCTGATAAGTTGGCTATTCCTAACAATACAATTTTGAGTCCTTTACATTAATTTTCTTCCCAGATATACTTGATTCTTAGTCATCAAGAACTGCAAACCAAATCTTTGGGGAAATCTAATATGATCATGTCATAATCATATTTCACCACTAATTCTTCTGCTTTATATTTTTCATTCCAGAAATGTAAATTTTCTTTCTCGGGCAAAACTTTGATCTCTCTCTCTCATGCTCAAAATGTCATTTCACAACACTATTCAAGCCTGCTGGAACAAGGGGTAGGATTATGGAAAAATGATAGAAAGAGGACATTTGGGATGGAAACACAAACAAGTTTAATAGTTAGGATGCATGAAGTATAGTTGAAGAAATATCTATCAAATAATGTGTTTTGAACATGAAGTTCATGAGAGAAAATTTTGGAAGATAAACCTAAAAAAAATAGTAAGAACTGGGATATAGAAGATTTGGGGGGAAAAATCATAAAAGGTATTTGAGGATCCACTGGGAATCTGGCATGAAATACTATCATATAATGGCATGTGTTTAGGAGAAGGAGCCTGGTAGATGCTGTTAGATGAATTGTAAAAGGGATGAAGACATAGAGAAAACAGTGGTGGGCTTTTGTATGGCTGTTTTCTTCCCAAAGGCAGGGCATTCTGTTCCCTAGGTGTTTGTTGAGCATCCCGACACAGTATAGACCCTCAGTGAACACCTGTTGAATTGCATGATTGACAGTAGCAAGAAAATCATACAACATGTTAGAGGGTTTTTTGTTGTTGTTGTTGTTTGTTTGTTTTTTGCCAGTCCTTGGCTTGAGCTCCGAGCCTGAGCACTGTCCTTGGACTTTTTCAAGGCTAGAGCTCTACCACTTGAGCCTCAGCACCATTTCCGGCTTTTATCTATGTATGTGGTACCAAGGAATCGAACCCCAGGTCTTTGTGCATGTTAGGCAAGCACTCTACCACTAGGCTAAACTCCCGGCCCTAACATTTTAGTTTGACACAGCTAAAATTGACTAAAAAATTGTAATTTACTATCATTTTGGTGTTTAATTGCATGCTAAATTTTTTCATATAATTTTATTGTAATTAATAGAAGGGTTACATTATATTCACCTGATAGAAGGTGCATTACTTAACATACATTGATACCTTTTCCCATGTCTTGGTCCCCATTTCCCTCTCCACCCATGTGCATGCTAAATTTTTTTAAAATTTTTTATTGTAATTAATAAAAGGGTTACATGATATTTGCCAGATAGAAGGTGCATTAATTCACATATATTTATACCCTTTCACATGTCTTGGTCCCCGTTACCCTCCCCTCCACCCCTAGGTTATTTCTGTTAAAGTCTTTTTAGGCCTCCTTTGCAACTCTGATCATATCTTCTCAATTCATTTCTTCTAGTAACTGACTGCAGACTCGTTGTTTAGTTTTTATTTTACCCTCATCTGAGCCCCTGAGTTTCATTAGCTCATTTGCAGACATAATGTATTGAATTGTTCCTCATGTGTGTGTGGCGGGGCGTGGGGGGCGGTGAGCCCTGGCCTGGACTTTCTCCAAGACTAGATAGAGCTCTACCACTTGAGCCACAGCACCATTTCCAGCTTTTTCTATGTATGTGGTACTGAGAAATCAAACCCAGGTCTTCATGCATCCTAGACAATCACTCTACCATTAGGCTAAACTCCCGGCCCTCTTTTTTTTTTTTTTTTTTTTTTTTTTTTAACTGTAATTCCAAGATCAGAGATTGTCTTCTCTTTGGGATTAAGCTTTTATCTTTCAGCAGGCCTTGACTCTCAGAATAACTGTATCCAGAGCTCTTTTTTTTTTTCCTGAGTAGGCAAGTTTGTTTACTGGCTGTCCAGCCTTTACATTAATCTTTTGATTCCCAAGAAGTCACAAATAAAGAGCTAGAGTTATTTTTTCTCCAACTGGCAAAAGACCACTTAAAATTTACTTACAGTTATTCTAATTGTTGAAATAATAACACAAATTTTTTGAGATTTATTTTCTCTAGCTCTTTACTCAAAAAAATAGTTTTAGGAATGTAAGTGATTAGTTTATCTTTTTGTAATTTAAAGACATAGGAAAACATTCAATATTACTCTGATTCTGAGAGAATACTTTGAATTTCAGGTCCTGCAAAGAGAACTATTGTGTAAAACCACTGCAAAGACTATCCAATGGTGCAATTACTGTTATCTGGATTTTACTTTAAAGGAATATTATTTATTGCATTTGTTGCCAGTATATTGCTTTATCTCAGTAGAATAGTTCACTTGATAGAGTGCTTTCATACAAGTACTATCACTTATGTATCTTGTTATAATTTTTTCCTGAAAAACATATTCATTATATGTAAATAGAAGCCCTATTAAGATTTATAAAATATCAAGGGATAAATTGACATGCTTTTATAAACATGTATAATTATCAAGAATATTAGCTGTCTTTCAGTTTAGAGATATTTCCATCTTAGTTGGAAAGAGAAGAGCTAGCAAGACTATATTCACAATAATGAGTTTCTCCAAAATAGGAAAAAATCTCAAGTACTATAGTAGAAGCTAGATTTATGCTAAATACAAGGAATGATGTGTAGTTATAAGATTGAAGAATAAAAACTTATAGACTTTTCTTCAGAGAAACAGGATATCAGAGAAATGTGTTTATATTTTTAGACAGATTCTGTATGAGAATTCTAGTTCTGTTTTGTAGAAGTAGTTAGTTCCAATCTTATTGACTTTTAAATATTTCACAGTATGAAAGTGTATAATATTACTAATATAGTTCAAATTTTGTTTGTTCAGTTTGAAGCTTTGTAAATCCCCATTGCCTATGTGTCTTTGTTCTTTTGGTGCTTATTTTGAATTCAGTAGGCTTGAGTCTTTGGACATATTATGTAGACAGAATGAATGTATGTGGTCATGTCATTGTGGGTTTTTTGAGGAGTGGGTCAGGGAAAGAGTATATTGATTATTACTTCTCAGGTGAGTAGGGTAAAATATGCTGTCTGTTGAAGTGATTGTCTAGGAGTTAAGTCTTTCTTAAGACAAGTGTAGTGCAGCAAAATAAACATTTGCAGTGGTTTTATATAAATTACCAAAACGAAATACTAATTTATGGAGAGCTATTATGGAATGATAGTTTGCATCTCCCACCAAACTTAATAGCATGTAACCTACTCCCTGCATGAGTACATTTGGAGATGGAGCACTTTGGAAAGGTGATTATGTATTTAGAATAGAACTTGTAAGAATGAGATTTGGGTTTTGACACACAGCTAGAGCACACCATTCAATTTAATAAATATTTAGTGAGTACTTACACTGTCATCAATACTCCATTACTATAAGAAATGCACCAATATGTGTAGCCACATAATCCACAGAATTACAATCTAGCTTTAATCCAGAATCACTTCAGCTTGGCCAATTACATCCAGAAAAGTATTACTCTGAATAAGGTCAGATCCTCAGGTTCTGAGGAAAAGGGCATTTTTTTAAGCCACCACAGTTAATATAACACTTAACGAAAGTTAAAAAAACAAACCTTAGCTCTCCTCAGGTTTTTGCTTCCCCATTTCTTAGTGGGAATATTCACACATTCATACTCCTGTTCTTTTTAAGATATTTAATCTGCCAAAACTAACTTATGTTTCTTTTCTCTCAAGAGTCTCACATTATGCAGAATTCTAGTCAGAGAGCCATAGAATTTTGAATGTTTGCTATTCGATTGTAGGGGAAATTAAAATTGAGTGTTAGAGACTAGAAAGTAACCAAAGTTGCTGATTGCTATTCATAGATCGGGGACATATGTGGCCAGAGAGCTGCGAGCAGGCCCCTACCATTGACCATTGTCCAGTATGTTGCAATCATCTTTTCTGATAAACTCTATGTGAAAGTGATCCATTGCCTAAGAAATTCCCCATGTTTTTTTTTTTTAATTTTGTCTTTTATTGTCAGGGTAATGTATAGAAAGGTTATAGTAACATTCGGCAGGTAGTAGGTATATTACTTCTCATACATTGATTCCCCTTCTCATGTTTTTGTCCCCATCTCTCTCCCCCCACCCCCTCCCAATTGTAAATGACCCTTTAATGAAAAAGAAAAAAAGAAAGAAATGGCAGAAGAGGTGAACTTTACAATGACCAAAAAAGATTATTTGCTACTTGGCTTGAGTGATCCTTCACTTGTGATATTAAGGAACAAAATTAAAATATCTATACATACCAGAAAATGGTTTCTTAAAAATGCCTACCTTTGCATAAACATGTAAATTATTTCTCTCTGAAAATGAATCGCTATCTAGGACAGGAATCTCATGAGCTTTGTTGCCAAACGTTAAGCCTATACAATGATGTCTAAAACGTTATATTCCCAAAGAGTGGCATGAGGTACTTTCCTAATAAGCACAGCTCTTGCCTAATCAGATACAGGAAAGACCTTCGGATGATGGTAAGGGAAGGAAGCTAGCAGCTAGAGAACAGTGTCAGGCACATGGTATCTCTCGCTTGCAATTTGGTTTGGGGCCAGTCTTGCCAATAGATGAATTTATATGGGAATATGGAGCATAGCACACAGCCTTTACAGCTCTCATCTTGTCACTGGCATGGTGAAGTGAGCAATTCTTTTTTAGAGGAATGCAGTGGAAAACAGGAAGGCGTTGTAGTCAGGGACTTTCTACCAATCAGATATTAGGAATGTTTACAGATGGGGATCCACTACTGAAATTTCTCATTCAGACCTACAATCCACTGAGCTCAGCTGGCACAGGAGGATGGAGGAGGGATGCATATTTTACTTAGATGACTTAAATTCACAAGAATATGAATAACCATTGAGATTGTGATGACTTCTTGCTGGCTTCAGAGGGTTTTTCAGCAGAGGCAACCAATAGACGGCATCGTGTATGTCGTTTACCATATGTCTTCCTATGTCTTTGCAAAGCAGAAGCCACTTTCTTAGCTGTTTTCCTCATAATATTGGATGCCTGCCATTTTTTTTACAGTGGTCAGATTTCTGCTTCACGTGGGTCCGTGTAGTTCAAACACAAGATGTATATGCAGTGCAGAGGTGTAAGTTCTAATCTGTTCCTAGCTGGCCAACTGTGGCTGGGTTACAGTGTCCTAACAGATGCCTCGGAATATCTGTAGAAGCAATGGCTTTGAGTAGAGGACCTCAGAGTATTGATTTTGTTTTTTCTTTTTTTCCAGTTTTGAAAATCTTCTATTTTACTTGTATTTAAACAGATAGGTGATGTTAACCATTTTCAACTATTATTTAAACTGACGAATATTGTGAATGACAAAACTTATGTTCTTGTGTCTACTGTTATGCAGAGAGCGTCCAATAATAAAAGTAAAACTCCTTTTTTAGGCTACTGACATCTTTCATTTTGTTTTTTATTCCTTTTCTTTTTTACTATTATCTTTGAGAACAACATACAAAGGAGTTGCCATTGAATAAAGCAATTTATGAATATATCTTGATAACATTTCTTTTATATAACCTACTTTTTTAGTGGTAGTCAGTTGTTTAAGAATAAATAATCTAACTCTGTATCATACTACTTTTAGGAGCTTGTATTTCAGTACTGTTAGGCTATCTACCTGTACAATCTTTCAATATTTTCCAAGAGCCTTTAAACAAATTTAAAATGAAAAGTCTTTTATATGTGTATATACATATCCCTTTGTGGTTTAATAAGACTGTTATTGTTTCTTCTTTATTTCCAGTGCTGAAATTGCAAATTCTTGAGTAATTGGCTAAATACTCTCTATTTTTAAAATTAATTTCTAAATGGCTAAGTGACTTGAAGAAAAGCCAATACAACAATAACAGTATGATTTTACAATACCTTTTACCATTATCCAGACTCATCAACTAATTTTTAATCTTACATTTATGTACATCCCAGTGAGAGCACTAGTTTTAGGAAGTTTTTAAAACTTGGCATATTGCTGGTAAGCTTCTATTTTTTGGATAAGTGAAATTAACAAATAAGAACAAGCTGAGATTTTGTGTTTATTTCATTTAGTATTGATGTCAGCTACCCTGTGGCCCAGTTAATACTTCTATAGTAGTAAAATAAAGTTAATCTTAACTGCCTTTTCATTCACCTAATTCATATTTCATAGGTTCAAGTTCAAAAAGAATTATATAATCCTAGTCAGAAAAATTTTCAAGGTCATGAGAACATCAGGATCCCGAGAACTTAGGAAAATAACCAAAAACCAGCTTTTAGGATTCCTACCCAGTATATTCTCCATTATAGTAGTATTTTGGTAAAACAATTATACTTTATAAAAATATCATCACTTTCTAGACTGTGCAGTCATATATAAAATCCTGTTTTATAGCACACATTTTTTAGAAAAGAATTGTATTTTACAACATCTTTTGCTTTGTTTTTTCATGCATCCCTAGCATTTGACAAGAGTTTCTCCAGATTTGAATGTTGTAATGATAAAATACCCAGCTAGAACAGAGTCATTTTAGAAATGAGTAATGGACTCATAAGAGTTGAAAAAAAGTCTCAAATGCTGAGCAGTACTCATTTGTCCCTTATAAACATATTTATATGTATACATACTATAGAAAACTGTTTAATGCTGGCTCCTTAGGGTCATTTATCTGGATGTATTGTCCTAAGAAAGCCACTTACCAACTAATGAGAATAATATATACATTTGATCAAACTACTTAGAGCAGCATCCAAGTTTAGGTAAATCAATATTTTAGAAAATTATCTAGAACTCAAAACATGTTTCCTTATATTACCAAAATATATCGTGGGGAAAATCTGTAAGCTGCTCATTAAGCCATCATGTGACTTATCTTTAAGACCATTCTCCTCTCAGCTCGAGTCCTGAGAGCCTTACACAGGTCAGCTGGTTAAACAACTGGACTTGAACCTGACCACTTGATTGCAGTAGACCATGGTGTAGGATGGAGGTCAATAATTATTTCCGAATGGGGGAAATGAAAGAGAAGAACACACTTAATGGCTGTTTCAAGAAGGAAATTCCTGGAAATTTAAAGAATCCTTAGTTACTCTTTGCCAGAGGCAAAAATAAAACACATTAGAACAACTACTATACTTTGCGGTTTTTTTTTTCCAGCATAGTCTAGGGGCAGGAATTAGAAATTGGTTCTAGTATACACCAGGATGTAGGAGGCTCTCAAAACCCTGATGGATCTGTCTGGAGACATTTTTGAAGATAACAGGGCACTATAGACTAGCCTCAATCCAAAACTCCTCAGGTCTGTTGCCACTTATCTAAGTTTCAATGCTTAGAAAATTTTCTGTTATAATAAAACAATCACAGGGTTTTAGCAAGTTTGATTTGGGACAATACTTGTAGTGATTTCAATGAAGATTGGTGTTGTAGAAACATCCCAGTGATAGAACTTAGCCTATCTCATAATGTTAACAAAATTAAACTTGTCTTGAATTTTACTTGTATTTGTTTCCATGCCCATTTTTAGTGGGAATTTGAGAGAGCAGTGAAATATTCAAAAGTTGGAGATGCCAGGTTTGGGGAGGGGGACATAAAGACAATGTAAAGGATACTTAATTATCTTAAAAACCTCACTGTAAGAAAGATAAAACAGCAACTTTTGAAATGGATATATATAATAAGTATCTTATGAAATAATGTAAAGAAATAATTGTAGATGAATCTTTAAGTAGAATTTCTTATAATATACTACATCATATGTCCTATCATCCATTTTCTCAAAAATTATATTCAGAAATTGACTTTTACTTTAAAGCCTCATTAAATCATTATTATGACCAGAGATAATTAAAATAATTTATTTTAGTGGAATATATTCTCTGGACTCTCCCTCTCTATATCTATTTCCAATTAAATTTTTCTCTCAAAGTTAGAAGAGTCGTTCATTTTAATTACTAAAGATACCCTTTGGGGAATTTCTTGGGTGGACTCTTGGATTTCAGGAGACTTTTGCCTGGGAGTAAATTGCAGAGTAGAGGTCATAACCAACTTCTCCTCCCTTCTAGCATGGTGAACTTTATATACTATTCTGCCCAAATATAACTACAATGGCATTTTTCCCAGCCTTAAGTTCGCATGTTTATGTTTTCTGTATGTTTTCCTTGATTACGATAGCAAAAGGTCTATTATATTTTTTTGTACTTACCATCTTAATTTATCACTTTGTTCCTTTCCAATTGATAATCTTCACTTGAATATTTATCCATCACTTTTTCCTTTTTTCTTATATATTATTATATGGCTATTAATACCCTACTGAATACAGCTTTATGCCCATTCTGTGTGTGCCTAGTTTTAGTCATTGTTCAGTGTTTTACCATGGCTGCATATTGTACTTTCAGGGTATTTTTATTTGTACTATGTTGAGAAATGTAGAATTCACTGAATACAGAAGAAGTGACTTTGAAATATTAGCTTTAAAGGATATACTGGGGTTTCCTTTGTGTCTTTCACAATGATCTTCAGAAGTTTTACTTACATTGAAAGTATTTTGGTAAACTAAAGACTAGTCACACAGGTTTATGTTGAAACCTAATACTTTTCATCACAAGTATAAACAACTGCAAAGGATTTGTTTCAGTGTATGACAGACACTGATATTTTGAAGAAAACTAAAACCCCAAATTTAAATGCCCAGTGAATGATTAACAAATGCTCCAGCAATTTTGAAAGTTCCCATTGTTCTGCTTAATGTTATCTTCTACAGTAACCATAGCTATGTATGTATATAGAAAGACATAGATATACATATCTGTATAAATATAAAAGCATAAATATAGTGAATATTTTAAATGTCCTATAGCATGAGGCCATAAGAGGTGGAATGGAAACAAATGGTGCATTTTGTTTTAAATGCACTGAAAACATGCAAGGGCGTACTTAGTCCACAGATGAACAAGCACATTAAAATAAAAAAAATTATTCGTCATATAAAAGAAAGCTCAACTGATCTCCTGATAAGATGAAGTCACGCTTTGAATACTTCATTTAATGGGGAAACAGTTTGTTTCTCATTCCTACATTAGCAAACCTAGAATGAAGATTCACTTCTTGGTAAGTTTCTACATAAACGTCTTCTTATCTTTTAGAGTGAAGGAAACTCTCTTATGCAGATATGATTTTAAAGAAATCAGTATGAGGATCTGAAACTTACATGTTTACAATTACTCAGGCCTTTATAACTCCTAATGTTCTATCACTGAAGAGTAGATGGAGGGCTCACAATTTAATAGATAGTACATTTTCATGAGCAATTAAGAATATACTGCAGTCATTAAATGGATAATTAAAATATATTCCTATTTTAGCTATCAAATTTGCATTTTTATAAATTTTTTAGATGTTTAATTATTTATTTAAAGAAGTGGGTGTAATTCAACAGGGATGGCTTCAGTATTGAGAATACAGAGACAATTTCCTTCTATTTCAGAATCCTTAGTCTTCCTGACTCTTGCCCTTTAAGTGCTAGAAGTATCATGACAACCAGACAAAAAGAACTGTCTGCTTGAGAATCACTGATTTAAACAAACCTGGTTGCTTTTTAAAGTTTTAGAAGACCCATGAAACTCTTAATGTCTCTAATTAAACCAAACAATAGCCTATCAGGAAAGGAGCCAATCATATTCTAAACACAGTCGAATTGTTTCTTTTCATAGCTTGCATTTCTTAACATCTTGCTTTGTTTGACACGGAGAGAATTCTTGCCTTTGTAGCTAATCTTTGTGGATGCAACCCTTATAGATTGTTTCTAATTCAAGTTAGTGACTCTTGTATCATAAATTCTATTTTATGTGGGACGAATATCATACTCCCTGCATCCTTCACAATTGAACTTGCTTCATTCATTGTGCCTTAAACTTTACATGAAACGTAGCCATGTAGCGAAAGTGGAATATTTTTGGTCTTTTGATGCATAGTGGTTTGCAAGTCATGCAATGCTATCTCAATCTTCCCTCATCCCCCACCCCACCTCATTTTAGTACATCAATCAGGCTTCATCAGGGTTTCCCCACGTGAGTATTTTGTGGCTGCAAAGATAAATAGAATGGAGAAGGGAAGAGGAGAAGGGAGAAGAGAAGAGAGGTCAAAAGGGAGGCCAAAATAGTGTCCATGTAACCAACACATTTACACCAATATGAAATCATTACAGCACCTAGTTCTGAATAGTTCTTAACAACCATCACAGTGGTAACTAAATTGCAGCATCAGTTTGAGAAACAACACTCAAACTGAAACGGGTGGGGTTTCTGTACATTACTTAACACTGGCCATTCTTTTGTTACCAGTTAGTTTCATGGAAGTTCAAATATTCAGCAGACTTGGTTGTAGACATTTCAGTAAGAAAATCATATACATTATGATAAAGGCTGTGTATTGACAGACTTAATATTAGACTGAAATGCCATACAAGTAGGCAGAATTTAGAAAGCACTTGGCAGCATTCAAAGGATTGATACTTCAGTGGGACTTACTTTATTAGAAACCCCGACATCTTCCTATATACATAGACACATTTCGTTGTTCAGTTCATAAATTTAACTTGTGGAAATGACAAGTAATAGCAAGCCCACACTTGGGGATTTCATCTTCACTGACTCATTTATCACTTGTTTTACCTTTCTGGAATCACAGATGGTTTTAATATCTGTCTCTATTGAACAATCACTCAGATGTGTCCATCTCCATCTTTATTGGATAAATAATAATTCAGTATACCTCAAGTGGCTGTGATAATTGGGTTCCCAAAGAGAATTTCAACTGCATAGGTATTGCCCTACTCCAAATTTGGTCTCTCTAGTACATTCAAATGTATTTCAGCTTAAGTGAAATACAAGGCATGGTACTATTTTTGTATAAATTGCTTAGAATAGATTTTGTAAGGAAGACCTCAGCTTAACCTCTTTGCTTTCTAAAAATGGCATTTACTGTACCATTCCACAAAATAAGTCTTTGGTGATATTACTTGATTCATTCCAAAGTGACCTACACTTGATTAAGTGATGTCTCATCTAATAACTGAGATTCCCCAGAGATTTTTGTTGGGTGTTTAAAATGAATATCTTGATCTAAAGTCACTTTAGTCTATACCAGGTCTTTACTTTGCCTCTGTACTGAGATTTAGAAGAAAACAGCTGTGTTCCTTTGATCAGTCTTCTGTCAGTGAAAAGAGATGGTCTGGCAGAGGTTCATTTGTGTGTGTGATTTCGAGTTTTAACTACTGGAAGTTGGTAAAAAGAAAAAATACGGAAGAAATACAGTTTTAAAGAGCAGCTTGATTTGCTTGATTTTTTTAATGCTAGAGGAATATGTTTTTACAATATTTTTAAGAGTTAGCGAGTGTTGATTTTTGAAAGAGTGCTACTTTAAGAAAAGCAAATTCAGCTGCCCATTGTATGTTTTTCAGGATTTACAAACTTTGATTATAATCACTCTAATTTTGATTTTTAAAAAAATACACAGATTTAGTGTATTAAAATTGAATTGGTGCAAGCTTCCCATAGAAACTTCCATCTAAACCACAGAAGTGAACTTTGAAGTCTGACTGTAATCTGAGCAATACTTCCAAGAACAAAGCACAGGATCTTGAAGATAGTCTGTGATAAATGTTACAAGAATAAATTATTGGCGAATAACATGCAGAAAACCAACTCCCCTGCTGTCTCACAGTAGGCCTGTACTGACATTGGTTTTGAACTGACATGGCTCTTCAGAAATGTTGCTAATGCCCACTTCTGAAAGTGTAATCTGTTTCATAGAGACATTGTTCCTAAAGCCACATTTTTTTCAGATCATCCATGTGTAAATTCATGGGATTAATTAGTATAAGACTGAAGAAAATTTAGGGTAAGATTAATTTTTAAAACATTTTCTGGTTGCATGGCTCATTTAATATTGGCACAGAAAAAATCATCCAGGTTTTTGGGCTAAGGATTGAACCTAGGATCTTAAGCTTTCTAGGATAACTTGATAGTTATTTTCCATTTAATAAATATACATAAAATTATATATTTATTATAAAAAGTTTTATTAGACAATATATGTTTATTATATAGAAAAATATATAAATAAACATAGAATATTTACATTCTTAATAGATTTTAATTTTCATTGATATTTCTGTTTGGATTTATGTTTCTAATATTTCTTCTCAATGAATAATTATAAATAAATTGCAACAGAGCTGTAATTGCCTTAGTGATTTCTTAAATTTTGACAAATTTCTTAGATGGAAATTTGCAATCAGAAAATAACAAACAGACCACCACTACTAAAAACAGATTGAACCTGGTGGCTCACACTTGTAATCCTAGCTACTTAGAAGGCTGAG
Source organism: Megascapheus bottae (assembly GCF_031878675.1). NCBI lineage: Eukaryota > Metazoa > Chordata > Mammalia > Rodentia > Geomyidae > Megascapheus > Megascapheus bottae. The sequence goes on along the minus strand of NC_143528.1, from coordinate 21,797,934 downwards.
CTGTAAGGATCACACTTCAAAGCTAGCCCAGGTAGAAAGTCTATGAGACTCTGACCTCTGATTAAGCCTCCCACCTCCCCTGCAAAAGCCAGAAGTGGAGATGTGACTCAAGTGGTAGAGCTAATATTAGCCTTGGGCCAGAAAGCTCATGGACAGTACCCAGGCCCCGAGTTTCAGCCTCAGAACTGGCACAACAGAACAAAAGAAAAGAAACAAACCACAAAAGAAAGGGAAGAAGAAAACAGACTGGTTCTATTTAACATGTATCCAAACTGAAATCTGGACTGACTCTGGGTTCAATATGGTTTATAAATTCTTCATGCTGGAGAACAGCCACTTCCAGTGGTGCCGTGAAGATAAGGAAGAAATGTCGTAGTTAATATTGCCTTTAATTTTTATTAGTAGTCTTGTGTACTGTACTTCTTAGTAAAGTTGCTACAGGCGGTGCTTTTAAATGTCTGTGTTCTTCAAATTGTTTGAAGAGCCATACCAGCTGGTTGGCTAGAGATTGTTCCAGCTTGTGTGTTGAACGATCTCTAGTGCACACCATAGCTGGGTGTTAGTATTTGGATCCTTTCAGAAAGCAATACAAGACACAATCTCCTACCTGTCAACAAAATACAGCTTCAAACATCTATTGAGACTTATAGAAAAAGACCCTGGTAGCTATGGGCAACAGATAAAACTGAACATGTAAAAAAAAAAACCACCAAGGCTACAATTCCCCCCCCCCCATTTTTTGGTAGAGTTCCTTTCAGGGTAGAAATTTATATTTGAGATGCAACAACTGCATCGTAGATACACACATGAACAATGGTTTATCTACTTTATTTTCAATGCCTGTTTGGAATGTCATAAATAAAATAGTTCTTATGTTGTGAAATCAAATGAGCATTGAAAATAAGCAAGACATAATTAATAAAATCATGCATACATTCTGGAAAACAGCAAAAAAGGACCTGTGACTAATTCAGTACAAAGCAGAACAAAAGTTAATTTGGTTAGAAATTGTGTATACTCATATCACACAAACTGTACTTTTGTATACAGAAATAACTGTTTCCAAGAATAGCTTCATGAACAGATGAAACTCTTTCTAGTGATAGGGATCGATGCACTACCAGACTTGAATAATGTTTAGTTGACTTGTTCCTGTGGAATATAAACACATTTACATTTGTATTTGCTTAGAATTTTGAGTTAGTAACTTAGCTCAGTAAGTTTTATAGTTGAGATAATAGTTCTCATTTGTACTTTTGAAAATAGGCTAAGCACACCTATTAAAGTTTCGCCTAGTTTCAAAGTGTTATTTTTACAGTACTCTTGTGCATTATAAACCCCCACATTTAACCAATGTAGAAAAATTGGGCGAATTTTGTTGAATGGCATACCATGTAGAAAAGATTTATACATGTGTTCATTTTTTTTGGCTTGGCTATTTTAGTACCATTTAAACACTATTTAATCATGAATGTTTAAATACTGGCCTTGATGGCTTTGATACACAGTGTTTTGCTCTCATTCTGTTTATGACATTCTTACAAAACATTTTTAAAGCAAACAACAGTTGAGCTTGACTGTTGGAGCTTTGTTTAATAACTGGACTTTGGTAAATAAGAAATATTACATGTAAAATTTTACTGCTGTTCTTTTTGAGATCTTTTTATAGCCCCATCATGTGCCTTCCTAATCAGACTTCATCTTTATATGGTGACTTGACTCTTTGCCACTAGAGGGCAGTAAAAAAATTGATTTAGTTAATAAGCATACTACATTAAAAAAAAAATGCACCATCACTCTAGATTATCTTCCTGAATAGTCTACCTTCATGTCTTCTTATCCATTATGAAGGAAATGTATAAATGAAATCTTGGGCAAGGCTTATCTTCCTGACTTTATAGGTTGTAATTTATAAATTTCTTCCTTTTTTAGTAGTATTAAACTTAATGGCTAGATAAAATGTTGCTTAATCATGTGGTTTGTAGAAATTAATGATTAAAATAGTTTTGTTTAAGGACATTATAAGTATGTCAGATCAAAATGATACCCTTTGTATAACTAATAAGGGCAAATAAGGAAAAAATTATAAAAACACGTTATATATTGATTATTTTGAAATAGTGAGACCTTTCTAAATGACAGTTCTTAGCTAAGTTATATTGGAGACATTCTTTATTTAACACATATTTTCTAGTATTACTCTGAGGAATACTTGTCTTTGAAAATGCTTTCCAATTTTGTTGAAAATTAGAGTTGGAGACTAAAGCAGTCAGTACGTAAAAACTTGGAGGCCAATGCATAGTTTTCAATAACCTAATATAATAAATGTTCAATTTAGTTTCCTGTTAGACTCAAAAATGTACTCAGCTTGCCAAATTAAAAGTCTGTAATTTTCAGGAGTGGGTAAAATTGCAGGGGGATAGAAATGTTCAAATCCTCTGATGCTACCACACACATTTATAGTTAATTAGATCCGTGATGAAATACCAAAGATAACTTTCAGGAATTAAGCAAACTCTGCTTTTACATTATTTTAACTTTTATTTATTTGTCTACATTTTAATTCATTAATTTGAAAGTTATACATAGATGTAGTAGAAACAGCCTATCACATCTTGACATGGCAATCTCAGCTCAGGCTGAATATTTACTAATTTAAGAATGTTCATGCCTTGTTAAAAATGCAAGGCTTATGATAGTGAATGTGCAATTTTCAAGAAATGAGGAATGCCATTTGTTTTTATTAAGCTGGGATTTGAATGTTTGAAGAAAGCAATGAGGGAGGCATTTCTTCAGAAATTGAGGTAATAACCCTCATTTGTAGTGTTGAATATTATTTTTACAGTACTCTCATTCTTTATAGATAAACACAGGAGCCCATGTGTTAAAGAGCCATATTGACTTTATGTGTTTACTGGTAAATTGTTTTTGGGATACTTCTGCATTTTGTGAAGAATTCTATATAGTTTCAAAATTAGATGTAAGCATTTTTTTTATCTCTGGGATGCTATTTTCTTATGATGGAAATACCCATGTATTGACTGATTCAGTTTCATGAGAAACTTTTTATGGGATTGTTAATCCTTTATAAATAAGAAACTGGATAAAAGCATGAGAAATCTTTTCCCCTGCAGATTTGCCTGATCCATATATTCCAATCTTTAGATGTAACTGATAGCAACAGGAACTATTAGAACACATTTATTAATTTTATTATTATCTTTAAGTAGTTGTACAAAGAGGTTGTCATTTAACAGAACAGTGTATGAATAAAATATTTCTTAGTCAATGTCACCTCTTTCCTCATTCTCACTCATCCATGCCCTACCTCTCTTTCCTTTACTCTTTATATTTTTTTATTTTTATTTTTATTTTTATTTTTTTGCCAGTCTTGGACTTGAGCTCAGGGTGTGAACACTGTCCGTGGTCTTTCTCAAGGCTAGAGCTCTACCACTTGAGCCTCAGCACCACTACAAGCTTTTTTTCTATGTACGTGGTACCAAAGAATCGAAGCTGGGTCTTCATGCATGGTAGGCAAGCACTCCACCACTAGGCCAAACTCCCGGCCCATCCCTTACTCTTTTTAATCTTGTAGGGTATACATTGGATTCTTCTCCACTTGTTCCCTCTCTTTTCTTCATTCATTCATCTATCCCTTTGACTACAGTTTTTAAAATTATATCAGCAACTGTTGTTTTGATTGGTAATGTAGTATTGCAGATTAAAACATATATTGTAAAGGTAATATACAAAGGGGTTCGAGTTACATTAGTAAGGTAGTGAGTATATGTTTTGAGCAGCAATACCCCCTTCCTCATTTTTCTCCATTCCTCCCGTAATTCCCCATTCCAACCCTCCAATTTGTAAAGTTCATTTCCAACATAATGTCCAGTGAGTATCACTGCTGCGCAGGTTCACCCTTTGTCACACAGCTCTGTGATTCCCCTTCCCTTCAGCAAATCAGATAAACATGACAAGGGATACAAGAATCAAAAACAGTCACACAGAATAAACCAAAGGAAAATAAAGATATAAGAGGGAAAGAAAGGGAGTAAAGGAAGGTAGGAGAAGAAAGGGAGGGAGAGAAAGGTAAGGAAAGGAAAGATAGAAAAAAGGGGGAAAAAAAACTGCAAACAGTACACTGAAAAAGAAAACCCTCATTTCCAGTTCTTGGAGTCCATTTCAATGAGCATCATTTTATATGGTCATATACACATAGCTATTGAGCTATCATAATCTTCTGCTAAACCATTATTATGGAATTTTTAAGTGGTTTTCAGGATGTCACATTTTTATTATCTCCAAGGATGTCTCAATTTTCAGGTTCGTTGAAAATGTACTTATTTTGGTCATGTTAGCTTTTAAGGATGACACCAAAACCAATAACTAACTGTAGCAAATCACAGCTATGAGACATTTATATCCCAAGTTTCCAACAAAAGGAAATCCAGAGGAAGTTGTTGGAAAGATGAATTGCTTACTGAGATTTCCTGGAAGTCCCCGCTATTCCCGAGCTGAGACTGGGAGGTCTCTGGTTCCCAGTGAACTCAGGAAAAAGGTTCAAAAGCGGGCTGGGAGTTTGGCCTAGTGGTAGAGTACTTTGCCTAGCATTCACAAAGACCTGGGTTTGCTTCCTCAGTACCACATACATTTTTTTTTTAAAGCCAGAAGTCGTGCTGTGGCTCAAGTGGTAGAGCTCTAGCCTTGAGAAAGCCCAAGGACAGTACTCAGGCCCTGAGTTTAAGCCCCAGGACTGGCAAAAAAAAAAAAAAGTTCAAAAGATTTGATCTCAACAAATAGTAATAAATGTCTATCATCTTGGATAATTGAAAAGCATCATAAAGATTTATTGGATATTCTTATGAATATATGCTCTGATTTTATTTTTTAATACCACCAAAATATAATACCAGTGTTACCACCATGGTAACAAAAAGATTTGTGTTTGTTGAATCCTGCAAATATTATTGACTATTATATCAATATGATTAAATTTTGTGAGTTCATAGTGCTTTAGATTAGACTGACAGAAACTAAGAGGGTTTCTTTGGCAACTTCTTAAAATTTTAACATGCCTTTGATTGCCTACTTATAAAAATACCTATCAGCACTATCTTGCCAAGACAGGAGAGCATTGCTTCTGAGCCATTTGCAGTATGTGAAAAGTCGACTTTCATGTTCTTACTTCTCAGACACCCTTAAGTAGCTATTACCCAAGAATATGATCATTTTAATGCTCTTCTCCCATAGAATGTCTTTCTTTGTAACATATGATCCTACTTAAGAGAGGTCATTATATGGAGATAGGAAGGATCCCAGGAAGCAATTACAAGTGCATATTTTCAATATATGGACCAATTTAGGACTTCAGATTCATCTTTTTAGACTTAGCTTTCTACATATTCCTTATATTTAGTTTTTATAGAAGCTAGGAATATTATCTAACGTCTTACATTGTTTGAGAAATAAATCCAGAAGAAAGAGAAAGTATTTATTTGTCAAGTACATCGCCACAATTTTATATTCAGACATCCAAACAGGACTTATTAATTCATGTTATGTATTTGTTGCCCCAAACACAAACTGTTTGCTTGCTTTATCTGTGGTAATAATATCTTTATTATTTTATTTTTTTAATATTGGTGGCACTGGGGTTTGAAGTCAAGGCTTTGCTTACTAGCATGCACTCTACCTCTTGAAGCATGCCTCTAAGCCTTTTTGTTCTAGTTACTTTTGAGGAAGGAGCTCACTTTTTGCCTAGACTAATTCATAGTATTCCTAATTACATTTCTCGTGGTGACTGGGAAAACAAGCATTCAACATTGGGGTTAAGATGGGGTTGCATCTCGGAGATCTCCTGGAATTGCAATCCTTACAATCTTTCTCAGTAGATAGGATCACAGACTAGCTCCTGGCTCAGTAATGACACTTTTAGACGGGACATAGCAGTGTGATCATTAAAAGTATGTCTTTCAGGGTCTGGGTCTGATGTACATTCCTGTAACTTTTGTACTTGCGGAACTGAATGAAGCAGGAGGCTTTTGATTTCGAAACCATCTCGGACTAAGGAACCGTAACTTGCCTTAAAAAAAAAAACTAACCACAAAACAAGCATGTCTTTACAGTGGAAGTATTAGATGGTAGGACTAAATACTAGATAACCACTAGTGTGTATTTAATTCTATTTTGCAGAGTTCTTATCTAATTCCAGCATTGTATGCATAACCGTAGAATAGTCACAAACCAAATACTTAATGCTAATTTTTTATTAAAGAATTTATTAACATTATTTCAAATGACAAGTTTAACAAACAAGTGTTCAAGAAGGGAATCTCTATATACAATCACTGGGACTTAGTTTTTAGAACTTAATCCAAATTAGGCTAAGGGTTTGTATGTCATAGAAACATATTAATTTATGAAATAAAACATTATGTCTGTAGAGTCATAGGTTTTTATGTCTATATGGTTATGTTTATATTTCCATTACCATGTCCATATTATTGGGTGTGCAAATATTGAGTCCTCGCTCTTGTACTCTTTGGATTTAATAGCCACATATTAAGGATACCATGCTTAATGCTAATTTTTAAACATGCACAGAATGTAACAAGCTCTAAATAGTTAACCACTGACATTGCTCTGGACCTTGGACCATTTTGATGCCATTTTCTCCTGGAGGTGCTTTGACCAATGTTCATAGAAATCAAAGATAGAATGGCTACTAAGAAGAAGCAGTGTGCCACCCCACACATTAGATAAGATTATCAAAAGATTATCAATAGATAATGAAAATGTTCACAAACAAAGGGGTTGTGCTTTTCCATTAGTTTATTTCTAACATTTAGCACAGTGTCTTACACAGAGTAGAAAATAAGTGACAACTGGAAACAGTTGAGTGTCAGTCACTGTTCTAAGTACTTTGCATGGGTACTACTTTTAATCACCCATCTAAATGGAATCCAGGGAATGGAAAAGATTGAGTCATTGGCCTGAGGCATAGAAAGTTGGTTGTGGAACTGGCATTGTAACACAGTCATCCACCATGATTTCATAGGGTATGTTCTCAGTCATTATCCTGCCACTTCTCAAAATGGATGGAATGAACCATGACCACAAAATTTTATATACAAACTTTGTTTTCTTTTCTTCTTTCCTAACAGATAAAACAGTAGTAATATTTTACCTTGTTTATTTTTTCTCTTTCTTGAATTTAGAAGCATTTTTGTTATCTTTAAGTAGCTGTAAAAAGCTTAAAGATACAATGCATCTTGATTGATAATCACCCTTTTCATCCTTCTTTCCCATTCTTCCCAATCCCATCACTCTCCTCAACAAGTGATTATTTTTGAAGATTTGAGAAAATGAGATACATTAAAGGTCATTTAATATAAATTGTCCTTCAAATAGGACTAATTTTGATTGTATTTTTACATCTAAAAAGGTTTGGGAAATTTTTATAGGTCACAAATGTTGTAGAGTATTTCAGTTCCTAAAGAAAATTATGATGAGTTAAAGAGAGAAAAATCTATCTTATTTCTAGAGTTGAGAGCTATTTTAAATTATATTGCATTTATGCAAATCAGCCCTTATTAGAGTTATTGATAATGCTAGATTTACCGTGAGTGATCTTAACAGCTACTTAAGTTGGTAATGTGTTTGAAATATTTAAGCAATTTGAGGAGAAAGTGAACTGTTCTTTAGGGTTATTATCTTTAGGTAGTTAAAAATAAAAACCAACAAGCAATAATAGCATTCGTTATAGCAGGAGAAAGTTGGTCTGTGAGTTCAGTGGACGGACTTTAGAACTCAGCTGCCCGGGTCTTCAGTCTGGAGCTGAAGTGCTCAGGTCCTGCTCACAGCTCACCTCTAAGGACAGACTGTTCATTTCTCAGTGCCTCAACTCCCTCATTTCCACATTGGGGGATAAGCATAGTGTTGTAGACTCTTCTCAACAGAAGTAAAATCCTTGCAATCATTCTTAGCGTGTAATAAATCTTTGCTGTATTTTGTATTAGGAACTAAAAAATGAACTGTAAAAAAGTCACTATAGAGGGTAATTACAATAAAAAATTTAAAAAAAAGAAGAAATGCAATCCTGAATCTATGTGTAGCTAAAACTGACACCCCAGTCTTCTTGACATTTGTTATGATTAAAATTGCTGTTATTATGGATTAGTCACATACAGAGAATACAATAAATATGGGACTTCTAACAAAAAAAAGTCACTATAACTGATAATGCAAATATGCTCAATATATGATAGTAATTAATGACCACATATATCTCATTCTTCAAGCCATACATTTATGGTTTCAGTTTTTATGGAGAAAACTTTTATATTTGTTCATTTTTAATTACTTTTAAACATTGTTTTCTCTATTAATGATTCAATCACATTCAAGAGCACATTTTTTATTCTGAATATAAATTTTAATTATGTTTTCACAGGTGAATAAATTTATAAAAACAATTATAAAAATACAACTTAAAAATACTAAATTTTAATAAAACTTAATTGTAATAAAACTTTAAATATTTAATTGTGGACTTAATATTATACATTCATAAAGATATTTTAAAATATATTCCTCAAGAGATAGAAAAAGTTAAATTTGTAATTGAGAAAGTAGCCAACCATTACTTTAAGGAGATAACTAAATTTAACATAGTAATGGAATATTCCAGAATTATATACCACGTAACAAGAAACGATGAGAGGAATAGAAACTCATTTTTGTTACATTTCTGCCAGAAAGGCATAATCTAAATCAAGCAAAATATGAAGAAAATCCAAACTATAAAATATTCACATTATTATTATTTTTTGCATATGGGGTATTCCAATTTCTTTTTTTTTCTGGTTGCTCCAGTTTTATTTTATTTTTTTCATATATTTTTATTGTAATTAATAGAAGGGTTACATGATATTTGCCAGATAGATGGTGCATTAATTCCCATACATTGATACCCTTTCACATGTCTTGGTCCCCATTTCCCTCCCCCCACCCCCACCCATTATCTTGTTTTCCCCTGTTCCCTATCCAATTTCAAATAATCAAATACAAATATATCTGATATATCAGGTAACAAAGTGAGATACTGTAACAATATGAGATAACCAAGGGACAGCAAAAGAGATGAGAAATAACATAGTACCTTAAGAACAGCAATCATTCATTATATGGCTTATGTTTCTATATCCTAGAGATCCTTTCACTTAGCGTCCTACTATATGGCCTTTTGTATCAAGGTTTTGCTCTATTGCAAATCTCTGCTAGGAGAGTCCAAGGTTTCTACTGATTATGACAAATAAGGGAAACCATTGAGCCTAAGTTCCTTTGAGTCTGGCTTACTTCACTTAATATTATTTTTTCTAAGTCTTTCCATTTCCTAACAAATGGGGCAATGCCATTCTTTCTGACAGCAGCATAGAATTCCATCGTGTACAAATACCACATCTTGTTATCCACTCATCAACTGTGGGACATCTGGGTTGGTTCCATATCTTTGCTATGGTAAATAGTGCTGCAATGAACATTGTTGTGCTAGTGGATTTAGTATGTCCTTGTTTCTGGACAATTGGGTAAATGCCTAGTAGTGGAATTGCTGGGTCATAGGGGAACTCTATGTTTAGTCTTCTGAGGAACTGCCATACTGCTTTCCATAGTGATTGAATGAGTTTGCACTCCCACCAACAGTGTAGTAGTGATCCCTCCTGGTCACATCCCCTCCAGCATCTGTTGTTATTAGTTTTCTTGATCCTGGCCATTCTAACTGGAGTGAGTTGGAATCTTAGAGTTGTTTTGGTTTGCATTTCTTTTATGACCAGAGATGTCGAGCATTTCTTCATGTGTCTCATAGGCCATTTTTGTTTCTTCAGAGAAGATTCTCTTTAAGTCTTTGGCCCATCTTTTAATGGGATGGTTGTTACTTTGGAGATTAGTTTTGATTCAATTTTTTGAGCTGTTGATATATTTTAGATATGAGGCCTTTGTCTATTGTATGGTTGTCGAAGATCTTCTCCCACTCTGTAGTCTTCCTACTTAGTTTACTAGCTATGTCCTTTGCCATACAAAAGCTCTGCAGTTTAATGCAGTCCCACTTTTCCAGCCTTTCTCTGATTTGTTGTGATTCTTGGTCCTTATTAAGAAAGTTTCAACCTGTGCCAAGGAGGTCTAGTGTATCTCCTATTCCTTCTTGTAAAGTTTTCAGAGTGTCGGCTTTTACTTCCAGGTCTTTAATCCATTTGGAGTTAATTCCAGTATAGGGTGACAAAGAAGGATCCACTTTAGTTTTTTGCAGGTGCTTAACCAGTTCTGCCAGCACCACTTGTTGAAGAGGCTGTCTTTCTTCCATTCTATTTTTTTGGCTCCCTTGTCAAAGATTAGGTGGCCATAGGTCTGTGGTTTAATATCTGGTTCTTCAGTTCTATTCCATTGGTCTTCAGGCCTGTTCTTGTGCCAGTATCAAGCTTTTTTGATAATTATAGCTCTGTAATAGAGTCTAAAGTTTGGTATTGAAATTCTTCCTGCGCTGTTCTTTCTGCTAAGAAGTGTTTTTGCTATACGGGGTCTTTTATTATTCCATATGAAATTTTGGATTGCCTCTTCTATTTCTTTAAAGAATGACATTGGGATATTGATGGGTATTGCGTTGACTTTGTAGATAGCCCTTGGCAAGATTGTCATTTTCACGATATTGATTCTTCCAATCCAGGAGTATAGGAGATTTTTCCGTTTCCTCAGTTCTGCTTTAATTTCCTTTTTCAGGGTTTTAAAGTTTTCATCAAAAATGTTCTTTACATTCTTAGTTAAGGTAATTCCTAGGGACTTTATTTTCTATGAGGCTATTGCAAAAGGAGTTGCTTTCCTGATTGTTGCCTCATTCCTCTCACTGTTGGCATAGAGGAAGGCAGTTGATTTTTGAGGGTTAATTTTAGGGTATTACACTTTCTTGCAGACAGTGAACATGTTGTGACTTGGTAAATAAATCAGTACTTTCTGGCAGTGGATATACAAATAACTTCAATACCACTGATCTCAATTATCTTTAGGAGAAATTACATATATATGCCTATATATAAACTTTTTCTCTAACTTCAAATTTATCATCATAGCTGCTAATTCTAAGTAAGGGTGTTTGTTATTTTTTTTTATTTGCATTGTGAACAGTACTAACTACTTAATTCAAAAAATAATCGTGATAGAGTTCCTTTACCTAATGGTTACTTCATAGAAATGAATGTTTCAGAAATTATTTTCTTTTGTACCCCACAACAAAAATGTGTATAAATCCAGCAAACCTCGTCCAACAATACACACAATTTCAGTCCTGACAGAGCAATCAATATATTTAATCAAGTAACTGTAAACAAGTTTGTTTCACTAGATTGTCACTAAATTTCTCAGTGAAATTGAGATATTTGGGAATTATTTGGGGGAAAACAAAAGGCCACTGAAAAACTTGTAAGAAGTCATTTAAACCTTCTGAAGATTATTTTAAATAAATCTTAGAATATTTTGTTGAAAAGTGTCTTTTTCACTGCGTTATTATTTGATTTTTTTCAAGGGCTGGGAATGGAACTTGAGACTTAAATGTACTAGGCAAAATTCCATTGAATTTTGAGGCAGGGTCTTCTTGCTACATACCCCACAATCTGGTTGTAGTTGTGAGTCCTCTGTGTTCAGCTGGAACACTACTGTTGGCATGCATCATTACTCTTACAAGCTGCATTCCACTCTTATAATTATCGTATTATTGCTGATACACTTCTATAAAGAACATTAGCTACTAGAATAAGCAAGCTACCACATTTAGAGGATTAAGGAGCTTTGAAGCTTCTCCACCTACCATAGGGTTAGGCATAAATCAAAATTATCCTTTAGTGAACCTCACTTGCAGAGCCCACGGCTTAGCAGACGCAGCCCACTGCAGCGTAGGGGTTGGGTATTCTTCATCTCCCTCTCCTCTCTGCCCTTGTGATCTGACTGAGAAGTTGTGTCTCTTTGCAGTTGTCCAGCATCATACAATGTATCACAAACCTGGGAACAATAAAGTCCAAAGCGCATTGTCAAGCTGAAGAATATAGATTTTTGAACCATTATAATGTGGACACACAGAGAATATTGACTGGTTGTATAGTTGCCTCCCTGAGACACCTCCATTCTAGGAACCCTGAGGTTCTTAATCCACAGTTACCAATCCTTGATACAGCCAGTGACATCAATGCTCATTTAATGCAAATGAATTAAATTCAATGGTATTCCTAAATAAGGAATAACTTCAGCAAAAAAAGAAGAAGAGGAAGAGGAAGAGGAAGAGGAAGAGGAAGAGGAAGAAGAAGAAGAAGAAGAAGAAGAAGAAGAAGAAGAAGAAGAAGAAGAAGAAGAATTATTATTAAGCTGACCAAGGTGAATCAGCAAAAATCTTGGGAATAAATCCTGATCTCCACATAGGGTTAGGGTCATAAAAGCATTAGAAGTTCCATGTTCTTCACGTTTCTTTCGGGATGGCTTAGAATTTCAGACTGGAATGTGGCCCACCTGAGTTTCAGGCCTCTCAGATTGTAAAAAGAAAAAAAAAATGAGTGGCCTTTGTAATGTGCACTGCCTTGTACTTAAGGGAACAGAAATTTCAAAACTGGCTTCATACCAAACTTACTTCCATGAGGTTTTCCAGATGGTGATCTTTAAGACAGGAGAAGTCCAGACCCAGGCAAACAAAACGTGGTGTTCTGTGATTGAGCTCATTGCCTCTGTGGCTCACTCCCTTCCACTGTACACCTCTGCACCACACATTTTACCACGTGCCCTGACTCTGCTCCAAATGTCAGCAATGTTAAGAGAAATCTATTGTGGACATCTCCTTTAACTCCCTAATGCATGGACATGATCTCCAGAATTCAGACAATCACTGGGGTGTGGAATGAGGCATAGAAAAGAATCAGTCATAGAAAGTACTTTATATGTCTTCTGCAAGCCAGTGTCATGATATAATTCCATATTTCCCTCTGATGCCAATCTGAATGGAAAGCCTCTTACTAAATGTAGAGGACTTTCCAGCTTTATAATTAGTTTGTTTGTTTATTTATTTGTTGCCAGTCCTGGGCTTGAGCTCAGGGTCTGAGCGCTGTCCTTGGACTTTCTCAAGGCTAGAGTTCTACCACTTGAGCCTCAGCACCACTTTCGGCTTTTTCTCTATGTATGTCGTACTGAGGAATAGAACCCTGGTCTTCGTGTGTGCTAGGCAAGCACTCTACCACTAGGCCAAACTACGGGCCTCGCTTTTCAGCTTTTAAGTCATGGTGACAATTTATTTTGTGCCACACCTCCTAATCAACAAAGATAATAAATTAACTGTATTTAAAAATCATATACCAAGGCTGAATACTTTAAAAACTAGTCTTTCAGGAAAAAAAGAAGAATTTTATTTTTAAAATATATGTTGATGTACATGTGTTACAGAAAATAAAGTCAGTAGAAGCTTTTGTTTCATTATTAGTCTTAGAATACTATTTAGGTAGACATACCACTGAGAAAAATTTGACTGTTCAATGAAGTTGCATAAATGTCCTTTTTATACTAAGCCTGTATGATGTTCCTCTACCTTAAAAAAAATTGAATGTAATGGCCATAAGTGGAACTGTGACTGTGAAGTGGTAGAGTACTTTACTTGAGTAAAAAGGCTCAGGGACAGTGCCCAGGACCCGAGTTCAAGCCTCTGGATGGACTTATTCACACATACAAAATTGAGTGTGAGTAAAGGTTTGTAGTATTTTTTTTTTTTTGCCAGCCCTGGGCTTGGGCTCAGGGCTTGAGCACGGTCCTTGGATTTTCTCAAGGCTAGCACTCTACCACTTGAGCCTCAGCACCACTTCCGGCTTTTTGCTATGTATGTGGTACTGAGGAATCGAACCCGGGTCTTCATGCATGCTAGGCAAGCACTCTACCACTAGGCCAAACTCCCGGCCCCACGTTTGTAGTATTTTGAAAATAGGAGTGAGTGGTTCATTGAAGCATTTATTCTCTAATCTAGTGTGTGCGCATGGCAGATATTTCACACTTTGTGAGGCACAAACAGTGCCTTTAAATACTGGACAAAGTAGCAGGAGTTCTAAAATGTAGTCATCTGAAGCCTGAAATTGTATATGATGGTACTATTTTTAAGCTAGGTTTGGGAAAGAGTGGAGATACAGATTTGTACAGAGGAGAAAGTCAGTGAGTGTTGGATAACTGACAAATCCAAGGACAGGAGGTGGAGACCTGGAGGAATGAGGTTCAAATCTAACTAGGGCAGAAAATCCTGCAAGAATCCATCTCCAAATACAACAGATAACATGTTGAGTGAATGATGTGGCTCGAATGGTAGAAGAGTATTCATGAGCAAGTAAGCCAAGCAGGTGTGAGACCCTGAGATCAGTAAAATAATAGTAACAATAGTAATGATTAATTGTTCTAACTAATCAAAACCAGGTGAGAAACACATAGATGGTGATGAAAGAAAATATGCTAAAAATATGAAGGAATGAGATTTAAACTTACAGGGGCTGATGCTCTTGGGAAGAATGGATTTCATTGTAACATTATCATACACGTACATGATTTACTTTGATCCTATTTGAAGGGAGTCAACATTTTTGTTGGAACATCCATCCTTGGTGAAACATGTTTGTTTAAGAGACCAGGCTCAAGGAGACAGAATTGGAGTCTAAACTTGAGATGTTCAGAGCAGTGGCCATTTGAATAGAAAAAGAAAAATGGAGTGGAATGATTTGGTGATCGATTTTATTTCCAAGCTGAAAGAGGGAATCTTCAGTTGGTCTCACTCACTGTCTGGAAAAAAAAATAAAGAGCTTCAATTTTATAAATTAGGGAGTTACCTATGTAAAGTCATATGCATACGAATAGGAATATTAATGCTAAAGAGCATGACTGAGCCCAGGGAATGTCAGTTTTATCTTGTTCCCATTCTTTACTTTATGTTATGAAGCTACATAAAAACCAGACCAAGACAACAAATAAAGAGAGAAAAAAAATCTCAAACTCAAGAGCAAGTGAGAGCTAGCCAGGTGGGAAAGATGTCTGAAAAGGCCAGTGTTACACAAAGCTGAGACACAATCTGTTTCAGGAGGAAGATTTTCATTGTAATTGAGCAATCTAAAATGGAGACTATATAAAGAGAGTTATATAATATATTATAATATCATTTTTCCATGCACTTGAAATCTGAAAATATTAATAATTTAACACTTCCAGGGGGCATGCTAAGACAGGAGCCAGTGACGGGCAGAGGGCAGAGGGGAGTAAAGAAAGTGGTAGCAGAGATGAGGAAAAAAAGGGATTAATTGGACCTAACAGGAATTTGCAACTACTAAAACAAAAAATCATTTTTCTCTCTCCTTTTCCCACCCTCTTTCTTTCCTTTTCTCCTTCCTTCTTTTCTTCCCTCCTTCTTTCTTCCTTCATTTCCTTCTTCTCTTCCTTCTTTCTTCCTTTCTTTCCTTCTCCCTTTCATTTCCTTCCTCTCTTTCTCCCTCCCTCCTTTCCTTCCTTCCTTCCTCCCTTCCTTCCTTTTTTCTTTCCTTCCTTTTTCTTTATGATGCCAGGGATGGAAACCAGAGCCATGCCCATTCTACACAGCATACCAACCAGTTCCTACCCCAGCTCCAGTTGTTTAAATTATCCTAATTACATGTTATTCTACAGTTAAAATGATCATTTTTAAGATTTCTTACTTTTTGAAAAAATGCTTAGATAATCTTGAAAGCATACATGTCTTTCCAGATCCAATATATTTAGAATTCTTGGCCAGAATATTTGAGCCATGGGTTTGTATCTTTAAGAAAGAGACTCTGAGATTGATAAGTTAATATATTAAATTAACATTTAGAACCATAACTTCATTGAAAATGACTGAAACCTTATGAGAGATAATATAGTTTATAATGTTCTCTAATAAGCGAAGGGAAATGTATCATTTCAGAAACAATTCTAATTATTTTATGTATATGTGATTTTGAAAGCTACGTTTTCATAATTATTTTACTAGAAAAATTTTACTGTGACTTCAAACAGATTAGAGTTGAAATTCCAAGCAACACTCTTTCTTTTTAAGAACCTTTTGGTTATTTTATGAGTAAATTAAAATTTCAGGGTTTGTGTGGATTTACAGATGGGGGAAGGGTGGAAATGCCAAGACACATAGTGGGCACATATAAAATATTTAGACTTGAATAGAAAGAAAAACTACCCTTTATTGAGTTAAGTGTGAGTAAGAACACTGTACTGTTGTGATGATTGATGGTTTTCGCATCACATGTAGCAGACTAACATCATTTCACAAAAGCTTGGCTTCTAGCTTACAAATTACCCCAAATTCTGTTGCGTGAAGATAACGTGGTATGCCTCCTAAGCAAAACAGTGCTTTGGTCCTCACCCTCTCCTCCTTCCACCCCTTCTCCTTCTCTCCTTCCCCTCCTTTCTTCCTCCCTCATCCCTTCCTTCCCTCTTTCCTTCTCATCTGTCTTCTTTCCCTCTCTTATTTTCCTTTGTGATGTGGGAGGTTTTTTTCCCTTTAAATTTGACTTTATATCATTGTGTAAACATCATTAAGAACACCATTTGACCATTGCTTTTAGCTAGTCACTATTCTGTTATCAAGGAAGTGTATGTTGTAAAAACTAAATACATTGCTATAGAAATCAGGAAATTAGTCGGACCAACTTCTTTCCTATTTCTTTACTTAGACAAACACCTGTTTCTAGCACTAAGGTATATGAACCATGATTCAAACAGTTGATGAGGAAAATTCATTCTACCAACAGTCTCTGGATGCCTACTCTGTGCTAACTCTTTCTTCATTTGTCAGTCAAGGACAAACTCTTGGTGCTGGGTGCCAGTCTGTACTGCCATTCCACTGTAAACAGTGAGCGGACAGAACTCATGGCAGAGCTCTTACCTAGAATGCATGAGACCCTGACCACGTTTAACCCACAATGCCTCGAAGAAAGACAAGAAAAAGAGAAATCACAAACTACAGATTTTTATTGATCACTACATTCTTCTAAGAATTCCCGGACAGGACACTGACAATTCATTTGTTAATATCTGTTTCTGTATGTTTGTCCTCTTTGGCTTATTGAATAATTATACATGTTCAGATATTTCATTAATAAATATATCCCAGACTCAGCTTTTTTTGCTGTGTGATGGTAGTCTTGATAACCAACTGCGGTGGATAGGAGTAACTTAATTTGTGCTGTGGTAAATGCTGTGTCTTTATTCTTAAAAGATACTTTTTATTATCTCTAAAATTATATGCTTTCCATTTTGCTTTGGAGAGGGACTAGAGAACAGCATTCTGTCCTGCTCTACAATATGGCGCCTTCTGAATCAAGAGCTCACAGTGTTGATGGTGAGAAAACGTGGCAGACCATAGGGAACAATATGTCAGGTGTTTACAAAGTAGGCTATCGTGCAAAAGTGGATGGCATAGGCTTTGCTCAGATTATTACTTGAAGTTACTTGGCTGTATTGTTTTAATTTAGTTATACTGAAGAATTTCTTAAGAGGATTTTGTATATTGACAGGGTTTTACAAATTTTTCCTGGGCACATTAGTAGATGAAGAGGCAGGCTCTCTGGCAACTCTGGTAGAATCTGAGGCATTGTGTTAAACTCGGCTTGCTACTCTTGATCTTTGAGGACCAACTCTCCACACTGACAACCAAAAGCAAGCTTTTCTATTTCTGCTTTATGCCCACTGCTGGTTTTCTTGGGTCTTGTTGTTTTCTATGCTTTCCAGAATAGTGTACAAAAGAACAAGAAGTAGGAGAAAAGGAGAGAATTTAATATAAGTGAATGTATGTCTACTCAAGTCAATCCAGAGAATGTTACTTGTTACTTCTCTGGGTGTTGAGGCTTAGGAAAGAGGTTTCTAGATATGATTTTCCAAATAATAACTTATACTAAGGTTTTTTTCTTGAAAGCAGTATGGTCAGTATTGTTTTAAACTAACACTGTAATTTTTTTCAACAAGGTTTGAGTACCAAAGCTTTTAATGTAAACTAACCTTTCATACCTTGAAATAACAGAACATACTTTTTTGTCTTTTAAAGTTTAATATAGAATTTAATTAGCACTGTAAAATTTTAAGGCATAATCTACCTTCAGAGACCATTGCAAAACCAAATACTCTGTGTAAACTTTGGGAAATATTCATTTATCATGGCTTAATTTGAGATATATAGGATGTTTGTGAAATGAATGAAGGATGGTGGTATTGATAATATGATTAAGTAATGCTGTCTACTTAATTATATTATTTTAAAAATTAGCAATGAGGTTGATATAGATATATACATAGGTTTCTATAGAACAATTATTACAACTTCCAATGAAACTCGTTAACCTTAAGTACCAACTCAAATGAGTTAGTATATATATGTGTGTGTATATATATGCATATATACACACATACAATGTATATGCACACATACACACACATGCATACACAATGTTTGATATACAATGTATTAGCCCATCGCCTGTGCATGCAAAGTAAACATTCTAGAACTGAGTTACCCATCAGTCCTAACTCAGATGGTACTATGTTAGATAAACAGAAGTATCTATGTCCACATATGTTATGCTTATGTCTTTTTCAGTATGTCTTGTTAATGTTAAATTGATACCAGTGGGCAATATTCCAAATTTGTGTCAAGGATTGCATTGAAACATGTTGCTGAAAACTGCACTATGACTCTTCCTCTGTCTCTCTCTCTCTTTTTCCTAATGTATGTCCTATTCAACTATCTATAAGAAGTGTCAGGGTATGATTTTTTCATTGCTCTAAGCTACTTACCACAGATTTGAATGTGGGGTACCTACAGCATCCACTTTGACATGAGGCAAGATGCCATGAGACTTGAATTACATTGTCAGCAGGTGCTGCTGTGGACATAGATGTAAAGTAGGAAGGAAGAGATTGAGATGCAGAACAGTAATTGGAAAGAGAGAAATAAAAATCCTTCCCTTTCAGTTGCTTCACTGATTCCCAATGTTCCAGGTAAAGTCTGCCTGCTGAGTGGCTGAGAGGATCAGGTACATGCTTGCAATTCCATTAATTTCAGAGGAATGGCAGTGGACTGCATCCACCTAGTAGGTGTGCTGAGCTGAAGTGAGAAGATGGACTGGAGGCAGAGGACAGAAAAGGACTAGCCCAGATCATGTGTTTCTTAAAACAAGGGCCAGGGGCGAGTTCTATTATTTCTCACCAAATTCCTAGTGGCTCTGCAGATTTTTTTGTAGTATTTGAAATCACATCGGAATTGTGACAGCATATGTTAAAATTATTCAATGCAATTCAGTAATATAAGCTAATGTTCCCTGAAATGATTTTTAGAATGTAGCAGACTGTGAAGGTATCCTGATTAAGGGACTTGGTTCTGATTACAATAATGAGATATATGGTATGGTGTCAAAAACTGTCTTCTAGTTGACACAACAATCCATAATTTATAGATTGCTTTAAAAAATTAAAAGACAAAGTCAATTATAACTAATTATGATGCTACATTTGCTTGAGAAGTTATTATATCCTTTGGGATACAGGAAGTAATATTCACGTCAGTCAGGAATCTTTTGCTATAGTTTCCTGGTTCTATCTTAACATTTTTTTCAGTTTCATTTTGTAAGAATCCTAAGCCACTGAAAGCCTGAAACCCTGCTATTTTTAGAAATAACTATTGTAGCTCTGTACATCATTGCACATTTGTTCCTATTCTAAGCTCCTTATCTGTGCCAAATCTTCAGAGAGGTTACTGGAAGTTTTGCCCAGCGACTGCTGAATCAGTCAGAGATACATTTTAAATGATGCGGGAGAAAATAACAATAAACTGTATAAACATTCTTATTATTCTCATTTATACTGGCCTTAGATATGCAATAGGAATCAAACTCCAAAGAATTGCATTTTTACTAAGTTTTCATTTCATCAACCATTTTCTTTCAGTCAAAAGCCAAATTATCTGCAGGTGTTATTATTATAATGATAGACATGTTAATGTCTTTTGGAGTGGCGAAAGGAAGTTGGAGTTTGTGTTTTTCTATAGTTCGATGTCAGAAGACGTTATGTGTTTTTACTTGCTCAAGATCAGTTAGCTATTAGAGGGTAAGAAAATTCCCTCCTTGTGTAAACTTCTAGGAAAATGTAATGACTTCACAAATTGGTAGCTGCATATCATCTTCTTGCTGGACCTGTGTTGCCTGCTTTAATCATCCAAACCTTTATAAGTGTCCTTGAAACACCTGTGTTTCATGTTGCAGAACAGGTCGGGATTCCTGTATGTTAGAATGGGTGTCTTTCTAGTGGAAGAAAAACAAGAGAAAATTCTGCCAGCAACATGCTAAGAGGATATGTAGTCTAAAAAGAGTAACAATGAACTATTTGTCTGAGTAATACTACAGATTGTTACCTTGTTTTATATACAAATTTAGAATTTCATTTTGTCAGAAAGCTTTCAGAGGGTGACCTAGTACACGTGCCAATGACAAAGGCTCAGAGCATGCTTTATGCTTTGTGAAATGGGATTGTAAAAATCCTCTCAAAAAATGACATCCGAAATAGCATTAAAACACAATTTCCTTTGATAAGGCTTTAAGGCACTCATAGGAAAAGTGATACCGCTTTGAGTGAGCCAGTGTCAGCATTCTGTGATGTTGTGTTGCTCATAACTGACATTAGTCCATTAAGGGTGCGAGGGTCATTTATTTTCCTCCTGAGGTCATTAAATACCATTATTGATTTCTGTTCAGTCAGTTAGATTGTATCTTCACTTCATGATCATTATATACATTAATGCCAAGTCTCTATTTCATGCACTTTTACTATTAGATACTATCATATTTAAAGTTTAAAGTAACATTAATAACAGTTTTCAAAAAGGAGGTGTGTATCTAGTTAGCTCACTAACCCAAGGACTAGGCTTACCCAGAATTGTAAAAATGATGAAAATGTTAAAAAACAATACTGCTTTTTGTATATTATTGAAGAGGATTTATTACTTTAAATTTTTAAATTTATTTTTAAACTAATCAAATTAATAAAACTGGAATGCAGACCCATAGAATATTCTTCATTTATAGCTATTTATTTTTTAATCATTCATACTACTTTACACTGAATCATGGGTGGGTCTTTTATTCTTCCATTTATTTAATTTCCTGTTTTCTTGCCCAGTAATAAAAACATAGAGTAAATTACCTAAGCTGATTATTGAATTTTTTGAATGCTAAATAGGAAATGAGGAGGGAGAAAAAGAAAAAGTTATACAAAGATGATGTTCTATTCTGGAAACACAGATGAATAGTACTGATGACTAAAAGAAGATTTTGGTATAGAGATTGCCTTCTTGAATACTTGTTTGTTAAATACGTCATTTGAAATATGATATAAAAATCAATGTTAAAAAAGTTCTAAAAAAAAGAAGACTTTGGGTATATGATATAATCCATTTTACGGTCATTGAAACATATGATACCTGTTTGTTTGAAATGACGCATAGCTGCTACATTCCCTTAAGATAATTGGGCTTGCGAAAAGAAAAAGTACTGGAGAATCCTGTCATAGATTTCTGTTCTGTTTGTCTTTAGCACCAGTAATTTCTCCTCAATTTTATACCTGGCCAGTTGTATTTCACTTGAAGTGAATGTCTTAAGAGTAGAAGGAATTTTTCAAACTCCCCTTTTTTTTCTGGCAGTGTCTTTCAGTTATTTTCCTTAGCTAATCCTTTCGGAATTTGCACAACAATTACAATTATCCATGTATGCGGCAGTGAGCTGATGTTGGTTGTGTCACCTTTCTCAGAGGGAGTTCTTTCTACTCAAGTCTTTAGCCTGTAGTGCAGAAGGACTCCAAGGTACCAAGTCTATTACAGCAGTATCTTTGAGGGAAGTCGTATGCTCAGCACTTTTTCCTAGGCTTCTTGCCTTTCTCAATGAAAGAAACCGGAGCAAAACTGTGATATTAATGAATGATGACAAGCCTTTTGCCTGTCAAGCAGAGGTTCCCGCCTTCCTCCTGCAAGACAAAAACTTAATGGAAGATGCTCAGATGGACGGAGCTCTCTGATGATACCCCTTAAGTGCTCATCCTTTTCTGATGCGAATATTCAGAGAGCCGTGAAGCTGCAAGTGGCAGCATTTAATACCGTCTTTCTCATAATGCCTGAATAATTTTCCAGAGCCTGATTGCTGCAGCTGCTGCAACCACGGATATTTGTTTATTTTTCACCTTGGTCCTGAAGGAATGCTGACCTAGCTAATGTTCAGAAGCCACGGTGGGGGCAGGAGCCGGGGGCGGGGGAGGGGGAGGTTTTATATTCATAGCCCTCGTCTGTTCTTTCAAATAAACACCAAACTGAAACCAGTGATCAACCACTTTGGTGACAGATACATAAAAGAACTGGTTTGTTCATGTGCTTTGAAAGTAGGGGAAAGAGTGGTCTTAATGAAGAAGTTATTTGGGGAAAAAGGAAGACTCTTGTATATTTTTTTAATGGATGTTTGTGAGGAAAGCAGAAAACATAGGCTGTGGTGGTGAGTTACAGAGCTCTTCTTCTAGTAGTGCGGCTCATTATGTTAAAACAGCCTCGCTTTTAAGCTACTGTAGTTTTCGTTTTATGTGTATTGGCCTTCATTTGCTGAAATGCTTCAAGTTCACACTAGTAAAGTCATTTTGAAAACGGGATGTAATTACAAAGGTATCTTATGCTTACCAACAGCTTTTTTGGATCAATTTAATTATCATTACTTGTGGATACTGTAAATTGAATATCCCTTCCCTAATTACATTAAACTCAGGGGTTAGCTGCTTAAACATCTAAATGAGAAAAGTTCATCCTTTGCTATAAATAGGAGAATTGTTCTCTTATTTAGACTGACCTTAGAAGCTAAGCATTTTACATGATATTGTCAGGTGAGCATTATAAAGACAGTCTGTAATGAGATCAGTAATGAGGAACTAAGGTATAATGGCCCTTTGAAAAAGTTAATTTATTCAGCATTTTCTTATTGCATGATGGAATTAAAGTTTGTATGTCCAGACCCCTTTTTTAAGGGGCCAGTCACACTGTTCTTGCCTTACTTGCACTGCCTGTAGTTTGAAGTGGTTTTATATTACTATTACAGCTTAATGGAACCCACCATTGTAGTAGTGAACTAGGCTTGCCCTTTTAAGCAGATCTAATTTATTTAAGGACAAGGAATGTTATTTTGCTTGCCACTCTTTCCCTTCTTTTTGCAGCAATGGTATGCAGCAATGTATTCAATTCTCTTAAAGAGCCTAGTTTTTGGAAGGCCAAAAATGCCTTTAGACACCCATAAACAGGAACTGTATTTTTGCTGTTGTGAAAAATCAGCCTGTAATTAGTTGATGTGTATGTCTTAGGTTGTTTTCTGTTCAGCTTAAGTGATTTTGTGCATTGTAAGGAAATGGAGCTTGCTCTAGTGAGGGATTTGCTTGATTTCTGCTTGTTATACTCATTGTAAATTTTAGTGCCAAACATAGCTACTTGCATTTATTTACCTTGTTTTCTTTCTCTATTATAGCTTCATTAAAAATCTGTCTACCTGCTTACAGTTGAAACCTTAAAATGTAAGCATGACTACTTATTTCCAGTATGCTCTGTGATTTCTCATAAAAAGTACCTGCAAGATAAGACACATTAAGGCTACATGAGTTATGATATAATGCAATTCCTGGGAACACTAGGAGAAAGATTTTTATTATGCAAAATAAATGTCTAAAATCATTAATCAGTAACGCTCTTTTTTGAGACTTGAATCAAAACATTTCCTGAATGTTTTCTGGATTTTCTTCTGAGGTATGTTGTAGAATATACCAGAGTAAAAGCAAAAACAAAATGTAAACTTGGTAACAATTAATAGATTACATTGTTTGGGGGCTCTGAATTTTCCAGAGCAATCTCACATTGTAAAAAGACTACTCGCTGTTGTAAAATATTTTCGACCATACTATAACTACTAGAGATACACTTTACTAGTACAACATTCTAAGTAACAAAATATAAATCCTAGATTTGAAATTAAGTTTGTCTTCTAATATATTTAAAATAGTTTTTTTAAACAAATAAGGAGCCTCACATCCCATTTTAGTGTTTAAAGGTATGATATTGACTATTCATACAAGTGGCGATTTTCTTAATCAATTCAAACAGGCAGTGGACCTTGGAATTACATTTCTAATATTAGAAGACTATCTGAAAGCAAACTGACTTTAAAACTACAGGCAGCAATTTTATGCTTCTGATACAATTAGACACCGTTACTAGTCATATCACTTCATTTGTGCCATAACTCCTTTTATTCTTTATAAAAAGGAATCCCAGTTAGATATTTAAAATAGATAGATAGATAGATACATAGATAGATAGATACATAGATAGATAGATTAAATAGGACTTTCAAAGGGCCCTGAATATAACATGTTCCTGGAAAAAAGATGTTTGGCTAAGAGTGTTGAGTAATAAGTTTGTTGAGTAATAAAAATGTTGGTCTTGAAAAATACAAGAATGGTTGGAAGCCTGTCTAGGTATCCATGCATATGACTCTTTTCTTGAAAATTTGAGAGGCTTTTGTTTTTGCTTTAAATTTTGAAGCCTGAAGGAGGAATGTAGATATCATCACTGGCACATGAAATCACCTAAGTGTTGAGGTTCTCAATGTACAGTTCAAGTTCATGGAACCAAAATACCTACGACAGAGCCTTCCTGGAAGGAAGGTGCTGATGCACATGTCTTTCAGTAACATCAAGCAGGGAGCCCAAGATGCAAGTGCTTTTGATGCTGATGCTAATTGACACACATTAAATTTAGCTCAGAAATTAAGGCCTATTAGGAAAACTGCTCCTCATCACTTATCGTCACTTCTTGAGAATTTTGTATACATTGTGGAATATTGATGCTGTTCTCCAAGCTCAATGTCATGATCCCTTCTGATTACTATAATTATGTTTCACTGAGCCAGTACCAAATTGGGCAGAGTCTTGCTGAAAATGTTCTCCCACTAGCTTTTCCAGCAGCTACTTCTGCACGCTCGAATTTTATTGATATTATTTTTATGGGCCCTTATTAAAATGATTTTTTTAATTTCTAGACTTCAATGCAACGCAAGAACCATATTTAAAGAGCATCTCCATAAAACCTGGCTATTAAATGCATTTCCTTAAGGACCTAGATAGTTTTATATTATCTTGAACATTAAGTGCTTTCTTGAACTTATGAAGTGCTTATAGTATAACTCTAATAGAAGCTTGAAAATTAAGGTTAGAGTTTTGACTTTGTATGGTCTGTGGTCACCCAGAGTACATAACAGTGATAAGACAGTGAAATGATTTGACTTGGTAATAAAAGAAATAATTCTTCTGGCATAAAGAAGTATACTGGGGTGATCTGAACTATATCATTAAAATAGGAGGTTAAAGAAATCAGTCTTGCTGAGTGCTGGTGGTTCATGTCTGTAATCCTAGCTCCTCATGAGCCTGAGATCTGAGAATCATGGTTCAAAGCCAGTTTGGACAGGAAAGTCTCTGAGAAACCCCCCCCCAAAAAAAAACAAACAAAAAATAAGGGAAGTGGAGCTGTGGTTCAGGTGATAGAGCACTAACCTTGAGCAAAAGAATCCCAGAGACAGCCTGTCTCAAAACCCAAAATTGGCATCAAAAAAAAAAAAAAAAAAGAAAGAAAGAAAAGAAAAAGAGGAAGGGAGGGAGGGAGAAAGGGAGGGAGGGAGAAAGGGAGAGAGGAAGTAAACAACAGAGAAAGAGAAGAAAGAGAAGATCAGTCTTTGGTGTGGAAGGGTAATAAGAAGATATGTTAAAGTCTCAGTTTCAATAAATACCTGAGCATTTAGTTTTCACAACTACCCTCTGCAGATTTGTTCCTAGTTTTCAGATGACACAGGAATTCAAACAACTGACTTCCCTAGCATCACAGAGAACCCAACATCACTTGAACCCAAGTTTGTTATGGCTAAAGACTTCTAGTAAAATTGCCTACCACCAGATGAGTGTGGCTCGTGAATAAAGACAAGGAAGAAACATTTAGAGGAATCCTTCCACTCCAATCTATTCTGTAATTACCTTTGTCCAGACGCTTTGCACCATCTTCATTTTCCCACAATCATCATAATATAAATAAAAAGTGTGCCTACTGTGACAGCTCAAGGACATACAAACATGACTTTCTAGTGAGGTATAGGAACTTCCATCTGTAATCCTGTAATTCAAGCTGTTCAAGCGAGGCTGAGACTGGGAAAATAGGCATTGGAGGTCAGTCCAAAGAAAAGTGATGCTCTTATCTCAACCAATAAACTGGGTGTGGTGACTCTCTTCTGTAATGGCAGACTACAGATGTATGTGTGAGGGAGGCTCTATCCCATATTAACTCAAGCAAAATTGCAAGACTCTTATCTGAAAAATAACAGATAAAGCAAAATGGGAAGTTTGCCTGTAATGGTAGAGGGCCTGCTTAGTGTGCTTGCGGCTCAGCTTTCAATCCCCAGTCCTATGTTCTCAACACACAGAAGTAAAGGATGACAGGATATGTTAACTAGAGAACTAAAAACTGTTTAAGCACCACTACTGGCCAGATTCCCACCTATAAAACACTCACTATTTGTTTCCTAGGATATATATATATATATATATATATATATGTGTGTGTGTGTGTATATATATATTAAAACGTTCACAGACTATAATAATGCTGTATATATAAACAATGGGTAGTAAATGCGAGCATAAATTGTCTGTGTGTTTGTAAAGGGTAAGTTAGAAAAGCTTTTAACATCCTGTGTCTCTTAAAGTAGCAATAGGGCCAAAATCCAAGAAAGTGAAAAATGGTGTTTTAAATAAGACACTTATATGACTTTTCGTTTATATAACCATCAAAATATTGTTCTGAAGTGTCAGAAGTTCTTCTGGTCTGTGTCTGAAGCTGGTGTGAGAAGCATGGAATCCAAGAATTAAATACTCAAGTAGCTGAGACATAGTAAAATGAGCTTGAGGGAATTTGGGGCTGAGTGGCGACAGTTGAGTGAATTATTAAGTAAACATCAAAAAGGTAAAAATTACAATCATGTTCCATAGACCTTCTCTTAAAAATTTATGTTAGCAGTTCAATTATTTTTTATTCAGATGCATATATATATATATATATATTTGTGTGTGTGTGTGTGTGTGTGTGTGTGTGTGTGTGTGTGTGTGTGTGTGTGGTATTAGGCTTAAAACCATTGTACCCACATCTCCATTTCTGGCTGTTCGTTGGTTAATTGGAGTCAAAAGTCTTGACAATTTGTCTGCCCAGATTGGTTTCAAATAGTTCTTCTCAGATCTCAGCCTTCTGATTAGTTAAAATTATAGGCACGAGTCACCAGCCCTCGGCATGATTATAATCTTTATCTCATTTATGCCATGAACTTCACATATGTTATATTAATTCCTATTTGCCCATATTCCACCTCTCCTTATTCTCAACCTTCTCCATTCCACCACATCCTTGTTTTTTGCTTTATTTATGCTTGTTGTTTTTCCTACCAAAGTATGAGGGAGTGAAGCTTAATTTTTTTTTTTTTGTCAGCTATGGGGATTTAACTCTGGGCCTGGGCACTGTCCCTGAGCTCTTCAGCTCAAGACTACCACCCTACCTCTGGAGCCACAGCACCACTTGCAGTTTTCTAGTGGTTAAGTGGAGATAAGTTGCACGGACTTTAGTGCCTGGGGTGGCTTTGAACTGTGGTCCTCAGATCTCAGCCTCCTGAGTAGCTAGGGTTACAGGCATGAGCCTTTGTGCCCAGCAAGCTTAATTCTTAATATTGCGTTTCTACTGCTTTTTACCTTTCTGTTCCCAGCAATGTACTTTTGCTCCAAACTTCGTGCTTAAGTAGATTTGTGAACTGGGAAGGAAAAAAATGTGATAGCCTTGTACTATCTTTCAACTACTTCCATTTTGAACAACATGTATTTCACTTAATAATCATCAAAGGAACAGTTCATTGCTATATTAAATTTATAGTATCCAAAACAGCTTCATGGAAGCTGAGGTATTTCTCAGTGGCAAAGCATTGCCAAAAATGCTTGAACACACACCATACCAGTTTATATACTGACAAAGTATTAAATTTCACCACATTTTTGATCCTGAAATTAAGTATAAAAGTGTATGGTCAAGTCTGACTTTTGTTTGAGTCAATTCTGAGGCTTGAATTTAAGACCTTGCACTTTTGCTCAGTTTTCTTGCTCATGGTTAGTATTCTGTTGTACCACTTGAACTACATTTCCAATCCAGTATTTTGCTGGCTAATTGGAGATGTCTCTGGCCTAGTTCAAAATTGTGATTTTCTAAATCTCAGGCTTGTGAGTAGCTAGGATTCTAGATGGGATTTCTTGAAGCCCGGCTAGGATTAATGTTCTTCATCTAAGTCTTAATAGATAAAAAGATAGAATAGAAAATGAAAATTCGAAAAAAGGAAAGAAAAAGAAAGAAAGAAAGAAAGAAAGAAAGAAAGAAAGAAAGAAAGAAAAAGAAAAAGCTATACACATACAAATTAGTCAAGAACCATGAAAAACAAATGCTTGGAATTTTTAACGATCAATGAAGAGATTCAGTTTATTTCTAACATTAGCAAAGATTTTTAAAAGGTTGTTAATGTCACTGGCATACACTTCTGGCAGATTGTTAATTGGTGAACACTTCTAGGAGAATAATTTCACAAAATAAATTTCAAAATATGTGATTTCATTTGTATTGCTAGGAATTTACTCTAAGTTCATAACTGAAATAATGTGTGTGAATATACATGTAACTGCATATATATGTGTGTACATATATGTATATATTCGTACATATATACACAGAGAGAGAAAAAGAAAGGAGGAGGTGGTCAGCAAGAGAAAAAGAAATATATACATTCAAACATAGAAGGACTTTTACCATATTGTAATTGCACAGTAAATCAAATAATTCCCCAAGGCCAACACAAGTGGGGGAAGCAATCAAATAAAGTACACCATTTAACATAATCTTGATATCATTGATTTATATCCACATGATCTCTAATAATTACTGAAAGAATTTTTAGGATATAGTGCTTGGAAAATTATGCAAAAGATGTTGTATACATTTCAAGGGGGATTAGTAAGAGCTCAACAATACAGGTGTCCTTAGTTCCAGAGTAGTACTGTACTCATTATGTTTAGTACTTAGCACAATTCAACTGCTAATCACCATTAAATACATGAATAACTAAGCAATGAAAAAAATGTATAGCATGAGTGAAAAAATCAGAGTTGGAAAGAGCTATTTCAGTTTTTAAAATAGCTAAAGTTCTCTCTACATATTGAGGATGTTCATTGAACACTGCATTACATATCTTTACCAGTAATCTTATTGCATTCTAACTTTAGGAGCATTAACCAGATGTTATACCCAGACCTTATAAATATCAAGTAGGTAATATAATCAGTAGGGTTTTCATAAGACTGAGATGGGTCATATTTTCAAGTGTTTGTTTTCATAAATCATCTTTTTAATTAATTTACCTACATAGTAAATCAAATAATGCTGAAAGGCCCATTATGAGGAATTTTATTTCCTCACCCTGCTGCATTTCCCTGTCTAAAATAGCTGTTCTTATACTTTTAGTTGTTGATTTTATGGTTGTAGCCACATAATTCATAATGCAGATTTTAGATTTTACTTATTGGCACCTTACAACATGAGGATGCATCTCTTTTGCCATTGGTCTGTATATTTATTTCCATAATGTCAGTGTGGCTTATGGGGCTTTTTAATTTAGTCATTAAGCTTATGTTACTATGTTACTACTAGTAGCCTATGCTACTCTGGCAATGTTCTCAATGCAGTCTTTGCTAGAGTATGCTCCTGAGGTTCTAAGGTATAGCACAAGGAAAGGATATCTTTCTGAGTCTGTATGTAAACACATCCAGTTTATTGCTCTCCTACCTGTTTGGTTGTTTGAATAGACCTCTCTATTGAAAATTAGCTGCTGTTAGATAACCTCTGTTGTAGACAGATTCAATCCCATTGTTATTCTTTGTATCTCACCCAGTATTATAGGAAGATTTGATATCGTAAATTGTCTCCAAAAATTTGTGTTATTTCATGGTGATGTTACTTGTGTTTTTGTGCTATGTGGGGTGTGTGTGTGTGTGTGTGTGTGTGTGTGTGTGTGTGTGTGTGTTATTCATTTCTGCTTTGTTCTCGCTAAGTCCTTTAAATATGGAAACAATGCTGTATTATGGTAAATTTTCTTCAAGTAATTAAAAACATTACCTCTCATTGTGCAGTTTTCTCTTTCTGGACTCCTCATTCACAGAGGGTTGGCTCTGTTGATGATCCAGTTTTCCTGTTTCTTCAGTCACATTGTCTCCCTTTCACAGTTTTGGTTCTGCATTCCCAGAGATTGCTTAGCTTTTTTTTTTTTTTTTTTGCCTTTGATCTTTCTGTTGAATTTCCTTTTTTATACTCACATCATGCTTTTAATTTCTAAGAGCTCTTTCTCTTTTTTTCTTTTTGTTTATTTGTCTTAACAGGACTTTTTCTTTTGGGGGCAATATCTTCTTTTAACTCTATGTGGTGAAATTTGGGACTGTTCAATTTTAATTTTCTGTCCCCACTTGAATTTTCATTCCCCATCTGTCCCGTAGTCCTTGGCTAGTCACATGTATTAAATTGGGAGATACTAAAGGTTAACTGAAAGCTCCATAGTTTTGTCTTGGAGTGAATTCAGCTTCTTTTCCCATGCCTATAAATATTTGTATGTGGCTGAGGTTTATTTCTATTTGAAAAACAAATTCTACTCCATCTTAAACTTAGACAACTCAGTTGGTAGTGTTTCCATGTACAGATTAGCCGAAATATTCCTTCTTACGTGATCCAACTTTTCTGTTTCTCAGATAGGATCTTTCTGTGGCTCTGTAGCCCGGCTAGTCTTGAATTCGCAATCTTTTTGTCTCAGCCTCTTGAATGCTGAGATTATAGACAAATTCCACCAGACTCAACTACGGTTCGCTTTCAAATCTTTATTTTCCCTTTACCTTCTATCATGCTTGGTACCCTCGAGTTCCAGTGTCTTCTCTATTGTGTTTCTGCTCAGGGTGGGGGCTATAGGGACTGTTTGCTTGTAGGTACTGAGAATGTTTACTTAGGTTCAATGCTTCTATATTTAACCTATTCTCCAATATTGTGTCCCATATATCTCTATTATTTGTCTTAACTGAAACCTCCAGCCTTTAATTTCTCCAGATGCCTAGGATTGAATCTTTTTCTCTCTGCCTCAGTAGGTCCAAGTGGTAGATTCTGCCCCCCCCCATTTATTCCTCTCCAATTTTGCTGACCCCTTACCATTTCTTACATAGATTAGACACACTTCTGCCTTGGGATTCTCTCCCTGCTAAGAATGTACATAATGAGTGCATCACATCAAGAAAGAGCCCTAGCCAGGTGCTGGTGGCAACCCAGGCCAGAAAGTCCAGAAGATTCTTATCTCCAATTAACCTTGAAAAAGCTGTGAGTGAAGCTATGGCTCAAGTGATAAGAGTACCAGCCCTGAGCAAAAAAGATCAGAAACAGTGCCCAGGCTGAGTTCAAGGCTCAGGAGTCATACACAAACATGCAAAGAAAGACAGAAAAAAAAAAAAAAAAAGAAACAACCCCAAGTCTCCAGAACTTTCATGACTAAGTGTTGCAGGTTGACTGTGGCATTCATGGAACTGGACTCAGCTTCGCACATCTCTCTTTAGCAGCAGGTCATAGGGGCAGGGATGGACCAAACCTAACAGCTCTGCTTAGAATATAATACTCCTCACCTAAGTGCACATTGCAGAAGTCAAAGCAAGTCACCAGCTAAGACCAATGTCAGTGTATGAGGGAAATGTAATAAGGCAAAGGGAAATCATCTACCACATCCTAATATTTAAACAACTTACTCTCACTTCCTTCAAGTCTCTGTTCAACTACTAACATCCCTGCAATGTCTTCCTTGACTCCATCCTATTTAAAATTGTATTACTTTCTCAACTTCCTGCTCCTTTTCCCTGACTGAAAAATTCCACTGCTCTTCATACCATCTAACATATAATCTAATTTGCACATCATTCATCCAAACTCAAAAATAACCATCACATGCATTACTCTTTCAATTTTCTCATTTCTCAACTGAATGATTTCTGGGCTACATAAGGTCAGTATGTGTTTTGTTCATTACTATTGAATTGTGACCTCAAATAGCCTGATACATCTGCTCCAAAATACTCAAGATCTATTTGTTACCTTGGCATTACTTCTATTTTTCAGACCTCTTGTCACATCTCAGGCTGAGGTCCAGTGCTTCATGGTTTGCTGAAATCACTCTTCCATTGGTCTAACTGCTTCCATTTGGATTTATGATCATAGCTTCATTATTATTTTAAATGGTCTGGAGAGATAAAGGAAATAAGCATCTCTTATATCAGTTTGACTATTCTAAATAGATATCAGGTTTTTTAAAGTTGATTGAGTAGGCTCTTGATTTAATGTTGGTTGTAGTTTTCACACAACTACCAAGTGCAGATTAAATTGGGTGGTTTTTTAAAATATTTTTATTGTGATTACTAGAAGGGTTACATTATATTCACCAGATAGAAGGTGCATAACTTCACAAACATTGCTACCCTTTCTCATGACATGGTCCCCATTTCCCTCCCACCCTCCCCCCACTTATCTTGATTTCCCCCCTTCCCTATCCATAAATTTGGTGGGGTTTTTTGTTTTGTTTTCTTTCGTTTCAGTTTGTTTTTCTTTTTCTCTTCAAGTTCCTCTCAACTGCTGTAGTAAAAATATACTGTTAGCATATTTACCTATAACGAGATGTGCTTTGGTTTGTGATGTTAGCATCTGTAAGTTGGTGATTCTTCTTGTGCATCCTTTATTTTACTAAGTAACATAAGGTTCGCTCTACCTGCAAGCAAATCTGTTCTTGTATAGATGTGAGTGAAGGGCCTGATGTGGGATCAAAAGTGTGTTCGATCCTGAATACATATGACATTTGTAATTTGTATTCAGAGGATCTGTCTTCTATATTTGGCATGGCTTCTAACCACACAGATGCACAGCAACTCCATTCCCTGTAGCTGTAGGGAAGCCTTTGCATTGTACCTCATTGCCTTTGTGGTGACTCAGTGACTTGTTTGTACTATGGTCTTCCACCCTCATCATCATTTGCGCTCTCCCTAGCCCAGGGAGAAAAGGTATGTGATATCATGATGTGATCCATTCTTTTCCAACTCCGCAGGCTGACTCTCATTTCTTTTATTCACATATGAAACAGATGAAACTTGTTTCAGTTTTTTCATACTATCTTGGTCTGATTGGTTGACAAACACATCAGGACCTTCATGGAACCATAAGCCTAAATCAAAATGATCATTATTGGTCAAAACATTCTGAAATTCCACCTGTAGAATTACCTTTCACCCTAGCTCAGATTCTGCATGAAAATGTTCTTACTGCAGTATACCAAAATCTTATTTCTAATTAGATAATGTTAGCATTGTACGAATGTCTAAATACACTGGAATTTTTTTCACTGCAAAGTGTTTTTACAGTTCTAAAAATAAATTCTACAAAGATGGAAATCTGTTTGACACCTAAAACTAGGTGATCAAAATCTCCAGAGTGCCCTATAGCATGCTAAAGTGCTTTCTTTGAAAGGAAAATAGTTATTTGAGAGTCTAGATTATTGTTTGGTAAGAAACAAACAAATATTGTGCCAGATTTTTGTGCCTCTTCTTGCCTTGTTTGCACTTCCTTACATACCCTGGTCTTGCTTTTAGTTTCATGTCTTTATCACTAACCATGTAAACCATAGTCTTGTTTGATAGCATAATCGCAAGCTTACAGAAAAATGCCTTATAGAACAAAGTGGAAGGATATGGGCTTTGACTTTCCCCTCATTAAGCCAAAGCATTAGTTGTCTTGAAGTAGATATGAAGAGTGAAATTAAAGATAGGAAAATCTCAGGATGTTTTAAGTGGAGGGCAATGCCTGAGATGGTTGCTGATAAAGATAAATGAAACAGTTCCAATGTAAAAAAGGGACAGAAAGACCTTTCCAAGACCTCTGGAAGAAACACCTTGAAAACATAATCAGGAAACTCCCAAACATTTATCACCAGCTTAATGTTAACACTATGCATAAGACCCTGAAACTCTGTGGGCAATTTGTGAGACCTCTCTTTTGTTTCTGTTTTTAAGATTGAAAAATGTTCTTTTAAAGATGATGTGGTGGTATTGAATGTGTAGATTTGGGACTTATACCTAAGGTTGAATTTTGTCTTTGCTGTGAGCTTCACAGCAATATGTAGCAATATGTAAATTATAGAATTAAATAATAATACATAGAAATAATGTGTGTGAAGTTTCTAAAAAAGTTCAAGCATTGACCTGGCACATTGTGAGCAAAATGTCATTTATTACATTCTTCCTTATTTACTAAGATTTGTCTGGTACATATGTATGTCTGTGTGTTTGTGCTAAAATTTTATCTATTTCTATTTTATATGTGTTAAAGTAACAAGTAATCAAAAGGCTGAATGTGCATTATGAAGCATTTTAAGTTCTGGTTGGATACAGCATAAGACATTACCTCCAGGTTTATTTGTGAAGTAGGTTTGGTCATGAACATGAATAATACATGAAAGATTACAGTAAAGATGATCAGGCTTATATGAGTGTAACAGAACTTAGTTTGGAGCTTCATACCAAGCCCTTCCACAGAAAAGCTAATTGGGTAGAGCTAATTAGTTAGTTAGGGTCTCGCATGTGCAAAATCCTGAGTTCAATCCCCAGTACCAAAAAAGAAAAGAAAAAAAAAATAGAGTTAAAAAAGAAAGCTGGTTGAGCATGGTAGCTCACGCCTGTAATCTTAGCTACTCAGGAGGCTGAGATCTGAGGATCAAAGTTCAAAACCAGCCCAAGCACAAAAGCACCTGAGACTCTTATCTCTAACCTCTAGAAAACAGAAAGTGGGGCTTGGCTCAAGGGTAGGATGGGAGCCTTCAGCTGAAAGGCTCAGGGACAACGCCCAGGCCCAAGGGTAAGGCAGTAGCCTTAAGCTGAAGAGCTCAGGGACAGCACCCAGGCTGAGTTAAAGCCCCATGACCCACAAAAAAAAAAGTGGTGGCTCTTCCTACCTTAAAGATCATTGACTTGATAATAGCGAATATAGATTGTTCAAATTATCTGTGTTTAAGCTATAGCTAATACTAAAGTAACATCTATATCTGTCATATTTATGATCTATAAAGTCTCTTTTGAAGGCACTTACATATTGTAGAAAAGTAGAGCTCTAATCTAGGTCATAGTCCTAAGAGGGACACAGAAATCAACATCTGAAATTGAAAGCTCTTCTTTTGTTCTACATTTTTTAGGTTATCACTGAGGGAAAAAAAGTACACTAAAATTAGATGAAATAAAGTAAGTCTGAGTTATTGAAAATGTAAGGATGATAGAGTGAATATTAAACCTTTTCTTTCATCCCTTTTTTTGCATCATTATGTCTAACAATTGAAGTGTGTCCAAATAATGATAGTGCATATGATCTCTCAGAATTCATCAGCACTGCTGTTGTCTTTTTCTTCTACTATTTGGGTACCTGTTCAGTCTCTCTGTTGCCAAAACCTTACTGCCAAGTGTCTTTATAAATCAATGACTGAACTTAGATATTTCAAAATGGAATCAATCCTTTAGTGTGTTTCTCCATCTCCAGCCTACCACAGGAGTCATTTTTTCTAGGCAATTACATCAGCTTTTTCTATAAATCATTGCCTAAGCACTGAGTTTTCTTAATTTAACCTGGTCTGGAAAGATCTTAAATCATGACATGTAAAGATGAATTTCCCTAGGAAAGAGGCCACAGTATGTAACTTGTACTTATTGTCTTTAATTGGGGAGATTTGAACGCAGAGACGTGCACATTTTCAATATTAGCAAGATTGTTTGCAAAAGATTTCATCAACCATCTGGCAATCTTCCACTTTTAAGCTTTATGGGGGCTCTTCCAAAGCCATTTCTTCAAATATCTGGTGTCAAATTATTGTCATTTCCTTTGTCAAATTATGGCATATAGAAATATATCTTAGAAGAATATTGTTGAAAATTAGTGTCTTTTGTTTTAATAGTGCCTACCGATTGTTTTATCTGCTTATATTGTGAATATATCTGTGACTTTATCTCCAAATTTGGTCTTAGAGAATGATGTCTCCATTGCCCTGAAATGGATAGCTCCTGTCCCTGAGTGACCAATACTCAGTTCAGGCATGGAAGTCCCTTCTGCACTGATCCTGGGTTTATTGCTAGCTGACAAAGTAATTTGAAGTCATTAGTTTAACCTTGACAGGTCTCAGTTTTCTCTGTGTAAAATAAGGATTAATACTGTTTACTGTGTTCAACTGTTATGAGCCTAAGACATCCAAGATAAAAAGTCTCACTGCCCCCATCATCATTGTTCTTGGTTGTTTTTGAAAAGCGTAGCCTTTGTGATCTCAAGTGTTTTGTAGGGTACCGGTTTGGAGACCTCGGTTTCAAATATTCATACACACACACACACACACACACACACACACACGTGCACACACATGAAGTTTTTTAACCTGGTGACTTGTAAACTCAGACAGATTTTATTGATGTTATTGTTTCTCTAAGATTTTCTTCACTGTGATTATGAGAGTGTACATATTATTTGGCAACTCATTTAGCACCAGTAATATGTGAGATATAGAACAGATCTAACTATCTGAATTGACTTACTTTCAACATTATTCATAATAATTATCGTTGTCATTATTATTTGAAGTTCATGCAGCTCATGAAATAATTATCATTCTTTAGCTAATTAGTTTAGTTTAGATATTATAGGCTGTATATTCAGGTATATATTGATATAGTAGTAATAATAAATATCAAAATTTGTGCAGCAGAATTTCAAAAAATGAAACATTGAGGGCCTTTCTTCTTTCCTTTGAATCAAAGTGACAACCTAGCTTAGACTTTCAATTAAGTTTTTCAGCTTCCTACCTGTGCTATTCTATTGGTTTCGTAGGCAAGAACAATTTCTCTGCATGGACAGAAACAGTTGATAAACTCAACTCCAACAGAGAAATAAATTACATGCCAGCCATAATGAGACATCAATGTCCAGTAAATTTTCTTTTGCTTGTAAAATGGTGGCAGTATGACGTGAGAGTCAATAATTATTTATTGTTAATTCCCTAATGTTGGCTTTTGGTACTCATGTAAATTGTGATGTGACTAAATTGGACAGAATTATCAGTTATTTAACATATTCAGTCTGATACACTTGGATGACAATGACAGTGATAATCTAGCAGGGATCCTTTGTGTTCCTGTGTACATGCAAGTATCCATCCTGCAGTCTAGTACAAATGCGTCTTTCTGAATATAATGGAAATTGCCTTTGCTGACAGTGAGCCTGAGTCTCAGATGGTCATAGCATCTGCTCGGATGTGTGTAACTCCATTTTAGTAGTGTGGACTTATTTGCTCATAATTTCTTTCTAGTGTGAATTCTTGTGGGAGATTCAAGGTCTGTTTTAAGCTGTTTTGCCTTGTTTAACAGAAACAGAATAAGTATTACAGAAAGGTTCTCTTCATTGATTTTTTTTTTCATTTTTGGCTATCTTTCTTGCAAATGTATCTGCTGCTCAAGTGATAGTATGTAAATCATGCTTGGAAATAATTATTCCCCAATTTCCTGAGATATTCTAAGGAAAATGTCTCATTTAATTTTACTTTCACATATATATTTTATTTTAGCAATTGTCAAAAGAATTGAAAATCTCAATGGAACAAATGCTATGTCTAAAACCAATAATAGAATTAAATCAATAAGAGGAAAGAAAGTAAATTATTTAACTTATAGCAGCACAAGTATATTGTTTGCATTTCAGACCTGTAACAATTATTGAATCTAAATCAGAAGTCATCAACATTTGAAATCTGTATTTGGATTCAATTATAGATGATAAAGTCAGCTATTAAGTGAAATTCTCTTACAATACTTGGATGTATTGTATAATTAAGTCTCCCAATAAGTTAATATTTAAGTATCATTAGTAGAATAACTCAAAATTATAAGGAAATATACCTACCCCTCATGCATATTATTTTCTTTTATGTGTGCTGGTACTAAGGCTTAAACTCAGGGCCTGGGGAATGTCCCAGAGATTCTTTTTTTTTTTTTTTTAACTCAAGGCTAGTGCTCTACCACTTGAGGCACAGCTCCACCTCTGGCTTTTTGGTGGTTAATTGTAGATAGACTGAATTTTTCTACTTGGGCTGGCTTCAAACCACAGTCCTTATATCTCAGCCTCCTGAGTAACAAGAATTATGGGTATGAACTACTAATACCTCCAATGTTCTTATTTTTTTATTTTAATTTTAATTGGAAAAGTGATGAACAGAGGAATTACATGTTAGGTATTAGGTACATTTCTGTTTTTAATAGTGTCACCCCCCTCCCTCATTTTCTCCCAGATTTTTCCCTCCCTCCTCCTCCCCTTACCCCAAGTTGTATGGTACATATTTTAAATGACAGATTACATCCCAGAAGGATCACTCATTAACACAAAGCTATTTGACTACCACTTCTCATCTTCCATTTTCCTAGGTAAGATCAACTTATTCTAACCCTTGTATATCAAGTACGGACACATGGTAGTCGATAACTCACAGAAGCCATGTATTAGAAGAGAAGCATGCTTACCAGGATGAAGTTTATAAAGCTTACCCTCCTAGTGAACAAATTTTTCTATTTGCTTTCAAAAAGCAAATAATTTTGGTATCATATAAGGTATAAGAATATTTCACAGGACAGGATGAACCAAGTTTTCAGTCAATACACAAATCTCACCTCCACTACAAACCACCAGCTACCAATGCTACGAAGAACTCTTGTTACATTACACCATTGATAGTTTAGTTTCCCCATCTCTGCAGCTCACTTTTCCTAACTAATAGAGATGTAAGTGACCAAATACGACCATGAGCAACATTAGAAAATTACCATTTGTTACAATGGTGATTGCCTTAGTAGGAAAGCAAGTTTTCTTTTTGTTTCTGTTTCTGTTTTTTTTTCTCCTACATAAAAAGAAAAACCACTCTGACAGTATGTGCGTGCCATGCTAGTTGTTTAAGTGGGAGTAGCTATGGAATCTTCCTCCGTTGCTTCCTCTGTTTAATCTGGGCAAATGAGTTAAACCCTGTTTCCCCAAGAATCCAACTCCTGTTATGATTCCAGAGAAATTGATAATAAATAACATACAGAAACAAAACCTTGTGTACTCCTTGAAGATACAAATGGTGGCCAGTTTATCTCTGTATTTTTTTCCAGTACTGATTTAGCACTACGATACACTTTTCTTTTAGAAAACTTTTGGCATCAGAATGTTCAACCCAAGACATTTTGGGTCAAAACCCATTAATGTATTTATTCTGCTTGTCACAAGATTGACATTTAGCAATATTTATGAATAAAGGAAAAAAGAAACAATATAATATGGAACCAGAGAAGAGTTATAAACCTTTTGTAACATTTTTTGTAGGTAACTGGACAGCACTAGGGCACTTTTCTACCATTAAAGAGCAAGTGACAAAAAATATTTGCGTCGTGAAAGGTCATACTCAAAAACCAACCAAAGTATAAAGTACAAAATACAGATATTTTATTAATGCTATGGGAAATTAAATACATAGTGTATAACTAGAAGAAAACAAATATAGAACATGGAAGACAGATTTGTGTGCTACTAGTAGAATTATGAGTTTTTGTCCTTTTTAAGTTTCTCAAAACACTTAAAATTAAACCCAGGTCTTGGAGCCAGGACTTTGGCCTAGTGGTAGAGTGCTTGCCTAGCATGCATAAAGACCTGGGTTTAATTTGACGGTACTACATACATAGGAAAAAGCTGGAAGTGGTGCCGTGGCTCAAGTGGTAGAGCTCTAGCCTTGAGAAAAGTCCAAGGACAGTGCTCAGGCCCTGAGTTCAAGATGCAGGACTGGCAAAAAAAAAAAATCCCAGGTCCTTACAAATGCTGGGCAAGCTCTACTGCTTAACCACACTCTTAGCTATTTTTGTCTCATTAAGTTTGGCCACGCTATCTTCACACATATGATCCTCCTCCTTCTACCTCCTGAGTAAGGAATTTCAGGCATGTGCCGCCATGTACAGCTCAATTGTAGAACTAATATTTTCTTCTCTGTTTGGCAAAGAACGTAGAATATAGGATCTGGGAAAAAATCATGTGGGATTTTATTTTATAGATATGAGGGGGGAATTGCTCAAGATTGTTACATTGATCTGTGATTAGATCTGCACTTTAGAAACATAATTTGTTCTAAGAAGGTACAGTTGTAGGGAGATGGTTTAGGATGTTTTTATAGTACTTCAGATGACAGATGTGTAGCGCCATGTCTTTCATTTTCTGTATTGTATTACAGTGACCTAAGAGGCCATACCTCCCTGGAGGGACTCCCCTCCTACTGTTAGATAATTCTTAGAGATGATAAACTCTCCCATGAGTGCACAGTTCTGATGCTAACCAGCCAATCCAGAACCTACACCTAGCTATCTTCTTTATTGGATTTTCACATTGGCCCATTATCCACCTGCCTGTCATCACCTCCAGGCCCAGTGCCAGATGGCCAGAGACAGTTCCCCTGCCCTAGAGGCCACTGAAAGTATGCAAATGAGCCAGACCTAACCCTGTTCGCCTGCCTTGCCCATTCTTTGCCATGGAAACCACAAGAAAGCCTCTTGCTCGCAGTGTGCCCTTGCTCCCTCTACTCCTGACCTACCCCACGAGTGTCTGTATCCTTGTGTGATACAACACCCTCCTTTCCCTGGGAACTGTTAGCAATAAACCTTCTTTCCAATAGCAGTCATCTGTTAATCTGTTGGCTGCAGTATACCTCAGGTTTCCAATTTGCACACTGTATTTTCAGACTATTTATTATGGACCGACATGAAAGCAGAGAAAAGTGGAATGAAGAAGATGATTGAGAGATGGTTAGTAGTTAAAATTGCAGGTTTTCATAGTGCAGAAAATGGGTGAAGGTGATGATTTCTGGCATATTTTCATCCTGAGAACACTAACTCAGAGAAATAATATGCTAGCAAGAAGAGGATTTGAGAGGAGAAATAATGAAGTTTTACAGGTTAGATGCCTAACTGATACCTGTGTGGAAATAGCTAGTGGGCAGCTCCCAAGAGC
Organism: Megascapheus bottae; assembly: GCF_031878675.1. Lineage (NCBI taxonomy): Eukaryota > Metazoa > Chordata > Mammalia > Rodentia > Geomyidae > Megascapheus > Megascapheus bottae. The sequence goes on along the minus strand of NC_143528.1, from coordinate 21,756,569 downwards.
AGTGGGTTTTGAAACTTTTATGACTGTCATACACAGTAATAAATACAGTCTTGATGTAGTTTATTTCCTAATGTTTTGTGGATTGGCATCCTCTGTTTGGTGATATGGAGACTTTACATGGTGGGACCTAGAAAGAGACCCTTAGATCACTGGAAACAGTGCTCTTCCAAAGATTAAAGACTTTGAGGCCAGGCATTAGCAGTCCAGACCTGTATTCCTAGCTACTTGGGAGGCTGTGATCTGACAATCATGATTCAAAGCCAGCCCAGGCACAAAAGATCAGAGTCGCAGTGGAACTGTGGCTCAAATGATGGAGTGCTAGCCTTGAGCAAGAAAGTACAGATAGAGAGCCCAGGACCTGAGTTCAAGTCCTAGGACAGGCACCATAAACCAAAAATGTGAAGATCCTGAGGTAGTTTACTGAAGAACTAGTTATTAAAACATCTGAACCTAACTTCCAATTGGCCGCCTGGCAGTATCCTTTACCTGTCCCACATCCACTACCAAAGACCAGACCCATGGGATTGCCAGACCAGGGAATTGCATCCCCTAAAGTCTGTGAACTAAATGCACCTCCTTTGTTCACAAGTATCCTGCTTCAAGAATTTTCTTACAGTAACGACAAGTAGACTCATACAAAACCTATACCTATTTTATGTTACATAAAATAATACTCTTTTCCATATGTGATGCTCTCTGATAATATCTTCTATTTATTAATGTGTGGTTTAAACCACTAAAATGAATCCGTGAGCTTCTGAAAGATCACAATCCACTCTTTGGAAAAGAGTGGTCAGGGATATTTTTTAAATAATTCTTTATTGTGATTACTAGAAGGGTTACATTATATTCACCAGATAGAAGGTGCATAACTTCACAAACGTTGATACCCTTTCTCATGACATGGTCCCCATTTCCCTCCCACCCTCCCCCTGCTTATCTTGATTTCCCCCTTCCCTATCCAATTTCAAATAACCAATTAAGCACATATAAAATATATCACATAACAAGGTGAAAAGGAATATTTTTTAACTCTCAAACTTGAAGAGATTTAAGGACATAAATATGCCATAAATATACTGATGTTAGTTAAAGCTCTATGAGACTTTTTGAGGTTTAAAATTGTTTTTTAATTGCAGCAATTGAATTTAAGTTTTAACACCATAATTGATGACAGATGAGCACAAAATATTTGTGTCATAGAATGAGGGCAGTTTCCCTTAAGCCTTCAGGTCTTGTGAAGGACTCCTAAACAATAACCATTTACACCAAGTTGAGTATGATTTCCAAAATGTAGTGAATGTGGAAATTTGTAACCTGATAAATGATGAGACTTTTTTATAAGGACAAGTTGATAAGCAAGGAAAGTTCCCAGATGTTAGCTCTGCAGATTACTAGAGGGAGAATGGGCGGTAAATCTTTAATAGTAGCATTGAAAAAACAAGAAAGAACTCTTCCTATGGGGGTGAGGGCATATAGTCAGCAGCAGTGGTGAATGGCAGCAACAATGCAAAATAATGTAGAGTAGCAAGACTGAGCCAGGCGCAGTGGCTCATGTCAGTAATCCTAGCTACACAGAAGGCTGAGATCTGAGGATCACGGTGCCAAGCCAACCCAGGCACTAAAGTCCCTGTGACTCTTATCTCTAATTAACCACCAGAAAACCAGAAGTGGTTCTGTGGCTCAAGGGGTAGGCAGTAGCCTTGAGCTGAAGAGCTCAGGGACAACGCCCAGACCCAGAGTTCAAGTCCCGTGACCGATAACAACAACAACAACAACAAAAGAAGAGCAAGACTATTTTTCATTGGTGGGGTTGCCATTGGTGGGAAGAAAGTTTCTGTTTTCTTCCAAGGAGGGCAGGGTTGAGAAAATGAATGGGAGGCAAAGAAAGAGAAGCCGAGAAGGATGACTACTTCTTCACTGTGTGGTCCTAAAAGGTTTCACCTCTAAGGAGGTAATGACTGTAACTGAGGCAGAAAATGAATCTAGTGAAATCTTTGGAATCTCTGGTTTATTTGGCCAGGAATTCTGTGTTACAGGACTGAATAATTGCTTGGAAGAGGGAATTCAGAGAATTTATGAGAAAATCAATGACAACAACCAACAAAATAGCAGGGAAAATCAAAGATCATCGGCATTTAAGTTAACCTACAATAAACACAGATAATATAATAGCAAGAATCATAACGGCTATGGTTGTAGATGTAGAATGATGAAAAGTCGTCTCATTGAGTTAGTATGTATATGAATATACTGAATATAGAAATAGATACATCATGTATGCATATATATATCATTTCTGAAACATAAATTAGGTCAAAGAGCCTTAATGAATGTGAACTTTGTTAAGCATATGATTTTAAAGTTTAGTAGACTTTCTCAAATATGTATTTTTAGCATATGTTTTAGATAATTTAGAATCAGTTACCTAGGAGAAGTAGAATAAATTACAATTACTTAAAATTCAGTAGGTTTGTGACTGTATTACAGTAAAAGTCTAATACTGGTTTGAAAGTTTTAAATTAGAACGTTATATATAAACTTTTCCACGTTTTGGAGATTTTTGTTTGGTTAGTTTGGGGTTTTGTTTTTAAAGACAGGAAGGATCTTATTGTTTATCTCAAGCTAACCTCTTACTATAAATCCTCCTGTGTTAACCTTCCAAGAGTTAAGATTGAGAGTGCTATACCACACCCACCTTCTTCATTTTGGTGGTTACTGTATGATAGGATATTGCTATGTAACTAACCCAGGCTGACCCTGAATTTACAGTTTTTATGCTTCCCCTTCTAGAGGGATTACAGTTGTTTACTACAATACTCAGACTTGATTAAAGCCTCTGGGCTTTGTTTGTTTGTTTGTGAGTCTTGGGGCTTGAGAAAGCCTGGGTGCAGTCCCTGAGCTCTTCAGCTCAAGACAACTGCCCTACCCATGGGCCTGGGCATTGTCCCTGAGTGCTTCAGCTTAAGGCTAGCACCATACCCTTGAGCCAAGCCCCACTTCCCACTTCCCATTTTCTAGTGGTTAATTGTAGATAAGAGTCTCAGATCCTTTTCGGGGGGGGGGGGATGGGGAGGGGGGAGGCTGGCTTTGACTCTAATCCTCAGATCTCAGCATCCTTTGTAGCTAGGGTTACTTCCTAGAGCGACTGCACCCAGCTAGCCTCTGTATTTTTAAAGACCTGTTCCCATCATTTATACCTTGCAACTAAAAGCACAGATATTTCCATGTCCAGCCAAGAAAAATATGGGAACACTCAAGTTGGACCTACATTTGGGGGCTGAAACATAACTTAAAACCCAGAGAAAAGTTTGCCAAATATTATGATTATTGGAAATCTCAGAATCTCACAATTTCTGTTTTTTTTGTGTGTCTCACAATTTCTCTTTGTGTGTGTGTGTGTGTGTGTGTGTGTGTGTGTGTGTGTGTGTGTGTGTGTGTGTGGTGGTTGATTGTAGGGTTTGAACTCAGGGCCTGGATGCTTTCCCTGAACCTTTCTGTGGTTAAGGCTAGCACTGTACCACTTGAGCCACTTCCAGTCTTGAGTGGATAATTGGAGATAAGACTCTCAGGGGACTTTTCTGCTGGGGTTAGTTTTGAACTCTGATTTTTAGACCCCAGCCTCCTGAGTAGCTAGGATTACAGGTGTGAGCCACCAGCACCTGGCCAGAGAGTTTTTCTTACTAGCATTATAATTCAACAGAAGCATACCCTTTCTGTGGTCTCTATGTTAAAATAAACAAACAAACAAAACCAATAAAGTTCACCATAGCATAATAAACTAATATACCACATAATACAGATCTAGGAAAACAAATTGGAGTTTAGCCAGTATTTATAGGTCCTTTGAATACCTAAACATTTTTCTTTAATTAGGTCAAAGTATGTGTTGCAAATATTCACAGTACGCTGAAAATTAAAATCTTTCAATGCACATGGAACAAATTTGAAAATCTATCATAGAAACAAATACAAATAATCCTCTCCACATGCATCCCAATGGTTTCCTCTGCTGTGTCCACATACAACACAATGTGATGAAGAAGTCTCAGATCCTGAATTCCTTACCTGGACATCATTTTCTCTTATTCCTTTTTATTCTGAAGACTTAGGGAACACCACCTTTATGTGCATAGGCCTAGGTCCAAAGAAAAAGAAAGTGGGTGAGGGAGGAAGTTAACTACTATTTCCTCATGCCTCATAAAAAAGGAAAGACTTTGGAAATTTTATTTGAATCAGCTAGACTCTGAAAACACTATACTTACCAGGAAACACGGTTGCGTGTACTAGAAGGTGGCTGTGAGAGACAGAATCCCAGGATGCCTATCAGTATTCATCCGTTTTCATGACCCTCCCTTGAAATAGTCATTGTGTGACATTATGTAACAATAAGTATTTGTGTCATCTTGAATAAGCCAGAATCTAACGTTGTCTGAAAAGACAAAGGAGTTTCATAGCCATAGTTAAGTTTTCTCTAATTCTCATGGTAGGTTTTATGAGAAGTCTAAGACTTAGGAAGCCTCTGAAACTTAGTCTAAATCCCTTCCCTGTCTTTCAGTTGCACTGCCCAGCATGGAAACACTTAGCCACCCATCGTGGTCAACTCTCAAAATGAAGCTTGGCTGAGTTGAGCTAAGCCAAATGAACACTGAGTTTTGAATATTTTAGTGACCCTCCAAAACCTTATAAAATATAATTTGGATACATTCATTAGCTTAAATGTATTATTTAAATTAACTTCATGCTTTTTATTTATTTTTTTTTTTTTTTTTTTTTTTGTCGATTGCGGGAACTGAACTCTGGGCCTGGGAGCTGTCACTGATCTCTTCAGCTCAAGGCTACTGCCCTACCCCTTGAGCCACAGCCTCGCTTCCCATTTTCTAGAGATTAATTGAAGATAAGACTCTCACATTCTTCAGTGCCCAAGCTGACTTTGAACAGTGATCCTCAGCTTTCAGCCTCGAGCAGCTAGGATTACAGGCATGAACCACTGGGCCTGGCATAATGACTCCTCCCAGCCTCGCTGCCTAGTGCCTGCGGAAGAGTTCCCTGCCTGCCTTGTATCCCGCAATAAATCCTTGCTGTTGCATTTCGGACACCTCGATCTCGGTGGTCTTCTTTGGGGGACCCCTCCTCTGGGCACAACAGAGAGAATTCTGAACTACCACTGCACTATCCTGAAATTTCAGGATATATAGTAACATGGAATATTATTCATATTTTCATTTCCCTCATGTTAATTTTCTTACCCATTATGGTTTTTTTGTTTTGTTGTGTTTTGTTTTTGCCAGTCCTGGGCTTGAGCTCAGGGCCAGAGCACTGTCCTTGGACTTTCTCAAGGCTAGAGCTTTACCACTTGAGCCACAGCACCACTTCCAGCTTTTTTCTGCATGTGGTACCAAGGAATTGAACCTGGGTCTTCATGCATGCTAGGCAAGCACTTTAACCACTAGGCCAAACTCCTGGCCCCACCCATTATGTTTTTGAGTTGTAAAGTTTTCTTTCCATTTTACAGTTCACAGCAATACATCAAAAAGCATGTTAGGAACAAGAGAGAGAAACCCCAGGGGAACTTCAAATGTTCACCTGAAATGTTGCATTTCTAAATGAAGGAGTTCAGAGGTAAAATCCAATTCTGTGTCTGATTCTAAATCAGCCTCCATAGCATACTATGCCATGATATTTCTCAGAAATCTTTACAAGAAAATTAATTGATGATTCATACTCATAGTATTCCATGGTAAATAATAATCAGGCAAAAAAAGAACTCAGTAGGTCCTGAAATTTTACATTTTTATCAGTTTTATGTGAAGAGGGAAAATGTGTATTTTAGAATTTCTAGTCACTAACATTTATAGAAATGACTATAAATTTTTTTCTGAGATACAGTCAAGAAATTCAGGTGATGCTGGAGATACTCTGTGTGGGCTGTTACTATGAGACATATAGAGAACTAAGCAAACACGTGCCTTAGAGATAATTCTTTTAAAATGAAGCTTGCAAGGAAAAGAAATGAAAGGTACACCACGGTAAGAAAGAAACTAAAACTGTCTCTGTGTGCATACTACATGATCATCTGAAGTACAGAAAATCCTAGGACACCTTTTAGCAATCTCTAGAATTAATAAGTTAAGAAGGGCAAAAAATATAAGACCAGTATACAAAAGTCACTTCTATTTCCATATTCTAACAACAGTCTTAAAATGAATTTAAGGAAGGGGCTAAGAGTGTGGCCTAGTGGTGGAATGCTTGCCTACCCTGCACAAATCTCTGGATTCGAGAAAAAGTGGGGAGTGGTGCTATGGCTAGCCTTGAGCAAAAGTAGCTCAGGGAAATTGCCCAGGCCCTGAGTTCAAGAACTGAGACTGGCAAAAACAAACAAACAAACAAAAAAATCAGGTAGCTCATACCTGTCATCCTGAGATCTGAGGATCACAGTTAAAGCCAACACAGGCAGAGAAGTCTGTCAGACTCTCTCCAGTTAACCATGAAAAGCCTATACGTGGTGACGTGGTTCAAGTGACAGAGTACAAACCTTGTGTGGAAAACCTGAAGAAATAATGCCAGGTCCCCAATTCAAGTCATAGTACTACCAGAAGAGAAGAAGAGGAAGAAGAGAAACCTAGTCTGTAAAGAGCAAGTTTATTTCTTCCACAATACCTCTTATTTGAATATTTGGTGTATAAAACACCACAGATTTTATTAAAAAGTATCTTACAAATTAAGATATTACATACTGGTTTGATTTAGGAATATATGGCTATGTTTGACTATTTCTGAGTTTAGCTGAGAGTAACTTATTTTCACATAGTAGCTTTTTAGAAAAACCAAATACAAAATAAAAAACTTGCATTAAATTATTTCTGTGAAGGGAGTGAGCCAGCATGCCAGCATGTTGCTGCTTTTTATTACACAACAGATGTTGGCATTTCCAAATAAATACAAACTTTTTCCCCCAGAAGTGAATTTCCCTCTTTATGAATCAGTTTTGGACAAGTTAATATAGGCTTGTGTCTTCTAGAGGGTATGTGATTTATTATTTTTATAACAAAATGGCTTAAAAGAAAAATAATTATAGTACCATGAAATTCACACATCAGCTCTTTTCCTTCCCTCATGGGCCATAGTTCTAATTATTTTTCTAATGGTAATTGATAACCAGGTGAATTCCCTTGCTGTTGCAGCTTTATAGAATTTTTTTTTTTGCTCTTAGCTTTCTTGGGAATAATAGAAAAATCTCTAAGTTCAAATCTGTGTCAATAGGATGAGCCACTCCTGTACATAAATAATAACTTTGTACAGAGCCTGCTAAAGGTGCCTTCCATTTGTCTGTTTCAGATTTTTGTGAGACATGTAATGATAGTTCATTAGCACCTGAAGGATGGAAAACTCAGAAAGTGAATCTCACAAATCAAGGTTAAGTAGGTCATCATCAGTTATGAAATGAAGTATCAGGCACTCTGGGCAATAGTTTCATGTATTTCAAAGTGTTATCTCTTGCAAGGAAACACAACTCTACATTCTTCAGAAAAATGACATGATGACAGGAAAATCTATACTGTCCTGTCATTTAATATATGGAGAACAAACCAGTTACGCAGATTTTTCCTGAGGGGAAGTTTCACATTGAATTTAATGGTTATCTTTGGTATTTGAGCATTAGATGAAAAGGATTGGGCTGTTAGAAGTTAGCATTCTTGCTATGTGTTTTTCAACAATTCATTTTCATACTCGCTCTATTTGCATGTAGAGTTTTAATTAAGAAATAACTGTCACCACAGGTTGGCTACTGAAGGCTAGAATCTCCAGCAGAGAGACAAGTACCACTGCCAAGACCTACAGGTTGGGTAGCAAATAGGGGGTAGTAATACAAAATGAGCTTGAAATGAAAAGCATCATCATCACTGTTTTCTAATCTAACATAAAATGTTTATCTCATATTATGTGAATTTTTAATGTAATCTAGTAAAGTTTTAAAATGTATGCATTCATTTTGTTTTATTTAGAATACAGTAACTTTGTTTTTAATATCTTGATGAAGTATCATGTTGCTATCTCTGTAGTTTTTTCTTAAATTTCAACACTTTCAGTTTATTCTGTATTAAATGATAATTTTTATTGGTATGTATTTACATATTTATACATTTATGTATTTATTTATTGTGAGTACCAGAGTTTGAACTCAGGGCCCATGCCTTTATTGTTCTTTGTTTGGTGTTGAAAGCTTTCTGCTTCTCTATCACTTACACTTACTTGATTTGAAAGGGACTGGATTTGAACCCATCCTCTTATTATTCTTACTTAGAAAAAATTCTTGTAATGAAGATGTCACAAAACCCATTATTTTGTATAATTAATATATGGTCACAAAAGTAACCCTTATTGTGAAAGAAAAGTTGAGTAACTGAACAGAAAAAAAATGAGGCATTTTGTTTTAGTGCTTTGTCAGATGATTGAAGTGTAGTATTGAATGTTTCTTCCTCATAACGCCCTACAAGGAAACAAAAGCAGTTCCAAAGAAAGAATTTTCCATAGAGAAAAAGAGCTGGAAAACCTAACATTCTAACCATAGCTCATTCAGTACCTTTCATCTCCTTTCTTTCCATGACCTTTGTCAGCCATCACTTCCCTTTTAGTGTTTATTAAGAGGCAATCGTTACTTAGATTTATTTGGAAAACAGTAAGACTATACCCCCAATAAAAAGGCAAATCTCAAGTTAGGTAGATTTATTTTCTCCAAATACTTGAATACATTATTATTTCAAATGATGTGTTAAAATTTTGCAGTGAGAACCCAGATAACGCCTTCTAGCTCATTCAGAGCAATAGCTTTAATATACCTGCATTCTAATGAACCTCTTGAGAAGCAAAACCTGTAAGGCCAGATTTAGATCAAACCAATTCTATTGCTCTTGTGATCAGACAAGTAGATTACATTTGAATAAATGAAGATTCACCAGCATATGAACTTTCACGTTTCTGATAGAGAATCCCCAGTACTCATGAATGTAGTATTGATATCTGCTGGAATCGAGTGGTACTTTCTACTACCCTACTTTCCACTTATTTGAGTAAAGAACAAATTGATAGCTACAGAACTTTAAAAAGAAATGGATAATAGTTACTTTACAAAGCACATGTGAAAGAACAAATCGATAGCTACAGAACTTTAAAAAGAAATGGATAATAGTTACTTTACAAAGCACATGTGATTTTTTAATTTTTGTTTATTTATTATTGTAAAGGTAATGTACAGAATTTACAGTTACGTAAGGAAGTGAGTACAGTTCTTGTCAAATATATTTGCCCTCTCCCTTATTTTCTCCCACTATTCTTACCTTCCCAATTTCCCTCCCCTGGCAAATTTGTAAAGTTCATTTCCAACACAGTGTCTTGTGATTTTTCAAAGCAGAATTATAGTAGCTACTGGTTCCTGATGTAAATTTAATCCTCACAACCTTGCTATTAGATTTGTATTATGATGTCAAGCTTTACAGATTGGGATTGCAGGTTTAGAAGGGTTAGGTGATTTGCTGGAAGTTATACAATATTAGTTGCCAAAAACCAGAATTCATAGGCTGTCTAATGTCAAAGATGGACTCCTTCCAATACACCATACTTTATCTTCTCTATACTTTCAAAAAATAACTGCTATTTCTTATATATTTTTAAAGTAGTCACTCCTCTTTGCCTTCAAAGTTTTTTGAGGTCCTAATTTTGAGGCCTAAGGGATGACATTCAAAAAGAAATATGCTCTTTATTCGACTTATATAACTATAACCCCTTTATATATCACCTTTACAATAATAACAAAAAATCATTAAAAATAACACGTAAGAAGTTTCAGCAAATGAAATTGCTTTTCTTTATGGATATAATATTTTGTCTGTAGAGTTAGATTTGAAAGCAAGTATTTTAATTAAAGAAGTACAAAAGTAGTTAGCAGTCAAAGGAGATAATACAGTAGAATAAAAAGTGAGGAAATAGAGCCTGTCATGCTTATTTTTTGTTACTCATTACTTGTTTCCTCTTACTTTAAAAAAATTCTTACATTTGGTTTGTTTCAATTTATTGAAACTGGGATGTATTCTTTTAATTGATGTCAGAAGAAGCATGCTTTCTGCCAGGTAGAAGAATAAATTATGTCATGGTTGTCACCATGATATTGTGCCTAATTAAAAATGATCAAAGTGATTTAGAAGACTCCTTAGATGTTAAGTGAATCATAAATGCTTAAAGGTTTTGTTTGTATTCCTAAAGCCAAAGAAAATAGACTAAGGCAACTATTGCTTATTGATTTAGAATAAAACTGCACATTTAATGTGGCAGTGTATCCCATATAAGAAGTATTTAAATTAATGATTAACATAATCCAAGATAACATATAGGGGAAATATAATGATTGTGTGAATTTCATAGATTATTTTGCCTCTGTAAACCTATATTTTTCCACATGAATTAAGGTAATAATTAAAACCTACTATTTTTATTTCTGCATTAAACATAAATATCAGTAATTTGGCAAGACTTAAAAAATGTTTTACTACAATAAAAAACAAAAAAGGAAAAAAAAAGAGAAAAAAATGTTTTACTAACCATTTAAAATCACATTTTCTGTGGCTCAAGGTTTTTCCGGTGTTTACTCCTTGAGTTGTTTCAGTAAAGGAAATTATAGAAATGCTATAAGCATTTGCATGAAATCAAAAACTTCTGAAGGAAACAAAATGACTCTGAAGAAAAAAATACTATGTTGGTTTATGTGGTCAGGACAATTACTGTTTATCAGTGAAGATCTTAATGCAGAAGCTAAGGGCAATGTAGATTCTACTTATTAATACCTCAATGTGTCTTTATTATAGCTTTAAGCTAAGTTTTTCCCAGTGTGTCTCACTCAGTATTGTTCATTTCAATCCCTTAAATGGTTGTACTTTCTTCTGGAAGTCTAGTGTTCATTTATCCTGGACTGTCTTTGCTTAGTACCCCCTGATACACTTCTGAATCAGTGTTTAGCTTCAGAAACCAAGCATTTTGATCGCTGTGCTTGCAGCTGGAAGTCAACTTGACTGCTTAGTTCTCCAACTTCTATTTCTATAATTAGTCCCTGTACTTTCATGTATGAGGTGTTAGGGCCATAATTGAACATAAAAGGAATTGGGAGAGATGGAAATGCATGTAGGAAGGTTGAAGGACCCTAAAGTGAACTTAGAAATTAGCTATTACACTGAAAAAGATCATTTCGATGATGTATTCCGTGTTTAAAATAAAATGATTAGAGACTACTTACTTGTATTCAGTGCTTTCCAAGATATGCGATGGAGATATAGCTATTTTTGTGATTCTAAATAACTTAAGTTCCCCACCCTCAGACTTCATGGGGCATGACCTCTGGGCCTGAGCATTGTACCTGAGCTGTTCAGCTCAAGGCTACCCCTTGAGCCACAGCACCACTTCCAGTTTTCTAGTGGTCAGTTGGAGATAAGACTTTAATACCCAGGATGGCTTTGAACCATGATCCTCTGATCTCAGCCTCCTGAATAGCTAGGATTACAGGCATGAGCCTGATGAAAGAATTTCATTAACTGTAACTGTACCTTAGAAGCACAAAGCATTTAGCTAAATGCCTGTCAACTTAAGGGTTTTTTTTAAGCTTTCAAATATTGGATCTGAAAGAAAACAAAAAACAGTAACAGAGGCACAAAATAACTCCTGCGCTGAGTATTCTACCAATCTTGGCTCAACTTGATAAAAAGCCTTCATAAAAAATGGTGGTAGTAATTTATGATGTTCACAGTGATCATAAACAAACAGTACAGTTCCCTTTAGTGGGCCTAAGACTACCCTGAGATTCAAACAATCTGCTAGGAGACCTCCCAGGATTCGGTATGTAATCATACCCACTGCTTAAGTTTGTTACATGGAGAAGATCCAAAACAAAATGAGCAAAGGGAAAAGACGCTCAGGATGAAGTCCAGAAAAAAATCAACACAAGCTTCCAAGGCCCGTTTCCTAGTGGAGTGGTATGAGACATGCTTAATCCCCACAACGACGAGTTAGGGCAACACATGCGAAGAACTGTTCGCATTAGAACCTCAGCACCCAGCCTTCTACTAGGGGTTGAGATGTAGACACTGTCCGCCTAGCACACTACCAAAATTCCAGATCCACAGAAGGCCATCAGGTTCAGCAGAAAACACCCACTTTGTATAGACAGTGTAAATAGGGTAAGCTGCCATCTTTATTAGTCTCAGAATGATGTCAGCTCTCCTAAATCTGGGTTCCCAGCTGCCAGCCCAGGGCAACCTTGCAGGCAGGCCACTTATGCCATCTTGGGCCATGCAATATTAACTCATTTTCTATACAGGCCAAAGCTATGCACATGCACGTGCACGCGCGCACACACACACATATACACACACACACACACGTGTATTTTTGATATCAAGATTAAATCAGAATTCCTCCGAAATAGGCATTTGACGAATAAACAGTTGTTAGCATACTCCACATCATTTGGATAGCTAGTAAGGTAAACATTTTTTCTCTGCTTTTTGAGAAGCAGTGTAGCATATATAAAATCATTATGATTGTGGCATTGACAAACCTGACTTCTAGCAACAGCCAGCTATGCATTACCTTTCCCTGCCTTCATTTCTGATCATGAAAACCTACCATTTGGACGATGCAGTTATTTTCCACATCTGTGTATCTGCCTGCCTGTATCCCCCTCCTTCCCCCCTCTCTCTGTCTCTCTCTGTCTCTCTGTCTCTGTCTCTGTCTCTCCCTCCCTCCCTTCCTCCCTCCCCCCCCTCTCTCTCTCTCTCTCTCACACACACACACACACACACATCCAAACACACACACAAACCCAACTTCTAACTAGTGCATAGTAAGCATTCAAAAAATAGTGTCTGGCATTGGTATTGGTGTAGCAGTTGCAGGACTAATTGCTGTTTTATTGTTGTCTGTTTGGGGTTAGACATGCCATTAGTTTTCTTGGATTAATCGGTTGTAATATCCACCCTACCGTATTTTCAGCTAAATGGCTTTCAGTTTTTCAATTAAAATTTCAGTTGAACAGTATCAGAGGCATTTTAATAAAAAAAATTTTACTGAGCCTGATTAGTTGATGAGAAGTAAATTGCTCATTTTTGATTACCACATTAACTCTTTCTGGTCATTAGGGTACCATTTAGTAAATTACCTCTTTTAGTACAGTACTCAAAATGTTACCCAAGTGACCAGGAAGAGTTAATAATGCACCAACAGGCTGAGCAGTTTACCACCTTCTTACTGTCAGAGCAGTCTCATTATATTAAATGTTTCCCCTCTTATAATTGTCATTTTCTTAAAAAAAAGAAATATTGGCTATGGCTATTTATTTTTAATGGATCTTTTAAGCTCAATGCTGGGTTCACTCACAAGTCTTTAAGGGGATTTAAGGTATTTGTGCTCATTATGTAACACAAAAGTTAAATCCAGTGGGGATAATGAAAGCATCCTACTCATTGCAGAAGAAGGGCATTGTTTTTTGAGGCTAGAAATGATCCTCTGATTATGAGCTGAGTACTAGGGCTCCCTAAGTGCTGAGCACTGAAGAGAATTATGTCTCCGGGCATTACAGGCAGGTAAACTTGTGTGGGGGAAGGAATCTTGCCTTCTTATATAAAGTACATTATCAGTCCTCCTGTGGCTATGCTTTTACTGCTAATTCTAATATAGCTTTTAATTATTCAAGAGTGACCCTCACTTTCTTGTAAATAGAGGTTTGTAATCTGTTTTTAAAACTGCTTCTGTAATTCCAATATTTTCCTAGATAGCCTGGGAAAAATCTTTGTCACTCACTTGGGAAGAATGTTTGGTTTCTCAAGTAGTCATGTTTTAAAACATAGAAAGTAGCCCTTTTCATTGATATGCTCTAATCTGTGTATCTATAAACCACTGAGTATTTACTGAGTATTCAGTGTACTATTCTGTGTAATGTTATGTCAAGTGCTTCAAGTGTTATAAAACTAATGTTTACTGGCTCAGGCAGTTATTCAATAGATGCTTACCAAGAGAGCTCCATGTGGTGTACTCTACGAATAAAATGATGAATAAAAAGTAAAGAACTTGAAGTCTGCTTGGGGAGATGATTAATGATGTCATCATTGGATAATACTGTTGCATTTATAAAATGGCTGTAACAGGAAGGAACATGCCCAGCTATTTAGGGAAGTCAGAGATGGAGACCTAACCCAGCTTGGGGTGGGGGGCCTGGAGGGTGGACTCTGGGAAATTCACCATCAGCAGATGAAGTTAAGGCTCTCAGTAGATAAATAGAAGGCACAGAAGAAAACGTAACATTTCAATCAGAGAGGATGACAGAAAGGCACAAAGTTTAGAGATAGGATGGAGAGTAGAGAGCTAATGATAATCATAAGTTTTTGGTGGTAATTTTATGTGCAAAGCAGAATGCAAACCTGAATAAGAAGGGAGTCATCCCATCAGACATATGCCATAGTTTGAAATTGCTGAGTAATTTCAAACTTAATTAGAAGGAGAGTGTAATTTATGGAGATAGTGAACATTTGGTTATTGGCATTTGTCATTTTATATATCCCTCCTCAAAAGGGAGGTGCTAGTATCTTCCCCATTTTATAGATGAAGATCCTTTGGTGAAAAATATTCAGCAGCTATACAGGAATACAAAGAATATAAGTGGTGAAGACAGAATTCAATTCTACAGAACTCTAGAACACAAATTCACCAACAGATTGAACAGCACGTTTAGGATTATATAGGGAGTCAACTATTCAATTGAAATCTTATTTCCTTGCATGAGAATGGTATTGCAAATGGGTTCTATTTAAGTGGAAGAAGGCAGGAGAGGAACAGTAACAGCTTAGAGTAAGCAGAACACCTTGGAGGGGGCAAGTGCTATATAACATTGAAAACAGAGGAAAGCCTGCATGCGAGCTTTTCCAGGACAGTGTCCTGATTCTGTAGGATAACAGCACTCTCAAATGTCTTCCACATGAGAGCAAATTGTATGGTTGCCCTTGGGATAGAGCATTATATAAAGGTCAAATTTTGTTCTAAATGCAACAAAAAACCATGAGAGGTACTGAGAAAGTTATGGTTGGAAAGTGAGACTGGATTATGTTTTCTAATTGTAATCAGTTAATTAAAATAAAATTGGGGCCAACCAATAATTCAGTTATATTCTTACACATGGGCTAGATAATAAAAACAGTTTTTTCCCCCATATATTGCATAGTTCATGTGATTTGCTTGTCCAGGCAACCTAAGATCTTCTGGATTTCTATTTTACTATAAATCAACAGCATCCAGATTGTTAGGGTATGGTAACTTACTTCCTTTCCCTCAAATTAGCTCAATGCAGAGAGTCAGCTTTTAGTATAAGATACTGTGCATAATGGGAATCTAGCAACCAAGCTGTAAATTTGCTATAGATTATTAGTAGTGCTTCAGGAAATCTTGTAGTTTCAAATAGAAAAGCTTTCATCTTTCTAGTGGGAAATAAAATCTCAATGGAAATAATTATTTTCATAATCAAACACTCATGTATATACTTTGGTGGATTTTTATATTTGTCCTAAAATTCTTTTTGATATTTCTGTTTACAAAAATGAGCTGTTTGTAATGGTGTGTTCTTCATTGTATAGCAAAGACAAAGTACCTCTTAGGACAGAAATTAGGTCAAAGAGTACTGTTTCAACCATCTCCCAAATAATTGTTCTTTCTTCTTGCTGTTTTTATTTTTGTTTTTGGCAAATGTGTCTTCATATATATAGATTAGAAATTTATGATTACAAATTTTTACAATCTTCGTGAGAAATTTGAAAGGCATGTTTTAAATCATGATGAATTATGATCCATATTATAATATGATAATACTAGTAATAGTACCTACCTCAGAACTCATGTGAGCATTACATGAGTAAAAGTTTGTAAATATATGTGAAATACTTGGAATAGTAACTGATACACAGCAGTCCCTATATAAGTATTCACTGTTGTCATTTTTTATAAATTGCACATTGACTTCATATTAATGAAGAGTTCTGTCCAATACTTATAAACTTCAAATGGACATTGAGCCAATGCTGATATAGTATAATATAATAACATATATAAGATTATAAAAAAACAAATAATGGATAGCATACAAACTATATATACACCATTTAGAGAGACTGTATGTATATATCTACAAATATAATGTATTTGTTTGTATCAGTACTGGGGCTTAAACTGAGGGCCTAAGTGTTCTCCATTAGTTATTTTCTGCTAAAAGCTGGCACTCTACCACTTGAGCCACACTCATAGACTTCCAGGATCGACTTCTAGCCCTAATCCTCAGATCTCAGCCTTCTGAGTAGCTAGGATTACTAGCTCCCAGTTTGTTCATTTTCGGTAGGAGGGGAGGCCGTGATAGAGTTATGCCATGGAGCCTACCTTACCCTCTAATTCATGATCCTCCTATTTGTAACACCAAAGTGTGGAGATTATAAATAAGGACTGATGTATTTTAATTGACTCTAGAACTAAACATTACCTATATTTTTATTGCTGCTACTTTTGTGTTCTGATTTACAGCAAGTCTTTCCATTACAACTTTGGAACTTGTAACTGTTTTGGTGCAACAAGTGTCAGCTGCCAATGTCTAGGGAAAATGGGTTGAAGTTTGTAAGCCAGTCTTATAAAATTAACATCCAAATAGCTTCTCAAGTCTTTCTGCTGTCAATCCAACTGTAAGGCTGGAAAACCATTGAAAAGGATTGTCACACTTAATGCCCCTACTGGGCACCTGAGTAAAATAGCTGCAGTAGGCTTGCCATGCATCTTAGCTTCACTGAAGGTCCACTTAGAACTCTTATAAGTTTCCTTAGTAGCTGATGACAGCTCACAAATGGGTCAACGGATCAAATCGTGACCACCAAGCAAAGTATACACTTCTTTTTTCTTTCCTCCTGCCAAGCAAAAGAAAAATACTGACTGGTAAATAAATAAATAAGCATGTAAATAAATAAATAAATAACCAAGCAGAAGTAACTGCTTCTCATCTTCATCCAGGCTCCTGTCTTTACATGCTTTCGGTGACTTTGAAGAACTCTGAACATTCTTAATCATTGCATGTGGTTGCAGGCTTTATTTCTTATAATGCAACCTAATATGTTGTATGAAAATTTTCTGTGAAGCCATTACTTTTTACCCCATAGTTTTGAAAATTTCAGCTCTTGCTTCTCCTGGTATTGGAAAGTATGATTTAAAGCATATAATTATTAGATATTTCATTTGTTAAACTATCTTAAATACTTTTCTCTCTGTACGTCAGGAAGTCTATTTTTTTTCTTATTTGTATGCTTTCTTCTGTGTTCAGTGATCATTCACTAAAGGCCTGACAGTTGGCACGATATTGATATGCTAGGTACTTTGAAGAAGTGTCCATATGGATGAAAAAGCACAGTTAACTGTGTTTTTCACTGGGGGAATAAGTAAGCACCTTAAAGCTATATAGACTGGGTAAAGGGTTAGGAACTAGGTCTATGTTTATATCCTGAGAATAGCTTGTCTGACTTCTAAATCCATCGAGCCCCTTCTCATGATTTATCTTTTCTGTATTCTGTTGGCATCCTGTGGAAGTCTGACATAATTCAAAGTATATACATCTCTTCATAAATCAGTGGTTTCTGAAAATCACTTCTCAAAAACAACTATCGCATGCAGTTAGTTCATCATGAACTGAAGTCTTTATAAAATTCTCACTTTATAAATACCCACAGTATCTCTCTCTTCTGCATAAGATCTGTTTTTGTTTTTGAAAATATATATATCAGTGACCTTATCTCTCTGTTTCAAGGTCTGCTATTCCTCAGCCAGAGTCTCAACTTTAAATAGGTCAACTATTTATTTACCTTTCTTAGGCATCTTGCTTTCTCCAATTCCTTCGCCTCTGAACATATAGACCTTTCCTACCCACACAGCAAATGTCATTCTTTCTCATCATGAAAAAAGCATGGGTTTTGTTTGTACTCTTTGATCAGTTATTTTCCTTTATGAGTAATTTCCTTATCTGTAATATTCTCACTGCATAATATAATTATCTCTGGTAATTGTACATTTTCCACCTGTGTTTAATTATATGACTAGTTACTTAAAGTTAATTTAAGTAACTGATGACAGCTCACAAGTGGGTCACTGAATCAAGTCGTGGCTGCCAAGAAAAGTATACAGTTTCTTTTTAGTGGTTATCCATAGACAGATATCTGTGTGTGACACTATTATGGGTAGGCTATATGTTCTTTTGAACAGTGACCTTTCTGAGGATATGATAAATTCCCAGACTTTAATCCATGGCCTGTTACCCACTAAAAGAAAAAGTCAGGTCTCTGTCCTTGCTTGACAACCTTGGTTAAATATGTCCTCCCTCCCCCCACAACTTTCCCTTCCCTTATTATCCTTCTATTCTTATCATAAGGACAGAACTAGCCAGGGGTACCATGATTACTGACAGATGAAGAAAGTTATTAGACTATGAAGAAGAAACTTATTTTTAAAATACTATCTTTCTGACTAGTGGAGAATTACCAGACTTTTAGACCGACTCAGTTCTTTAAAAAAAAAAAAAAAAAGAAGAAGCACTGTTCTCTGTCAAAAGACAGTTTAATCAGTGTCCATTCCACTCCTTCTCAACCTCTTCATCTCAAGCTTTGACCTGAAAATTTTGTTCTCTGTGGTGGTAGTGGTGTTGATGGTGGTGGTGGTAGTGATGATGATGATGATGATGGAAGTCTCTAATATATCTAGTATCTCCGACACCAATTCAGTGTTCCAAGAATCTCTACAAACTAAAGTGTATGTGCTTGTCTGTGCAGAACAATGGCCTTGTCTTCTAATCACTTCGCACACTTTCCAGGAGTCCATTCCTTTTAAGCATCCTAGTGAGGTGTTTTTCATTATTTGAGCCTTGGCTGTACTTTTTGAGCAAGAGTAAAAAAATGTTGATAGTGCCTAATATTTGGATGTTTACATTCAGAAATTAATTATTCCAGTATAAACTTGTAGACCATATTTGTGTTCATATTTCTGGGAAGTAGATGTGTATGACATATTTGGAAGATGAGAACCAGTGAACTTCAGTGTTAGAAATATATCTACTTCACCAAAAATGCACCAGTAACAGTGCAGTTAATGAAAGAATTTCATTAACTGTTATTTATGGAGTACTTTAGAGGCACAAAGCATTTTGCTAAATACTCAGAACATAAAAGAATTCAATCCAAACCAGGTTCCATGCCTTAGAGAGTTTATAATCTAACAAGGCACCTTAACAAAATGATCACACCAATAAACATGAAGTCACTACTGCTGAGCTGGGGTTTACTTAAGAAATTGCTACCTAAACTGAGAGTTGAACAATGACTAGGAAGTGAATGGGGATCGAGAAGGGAAAGAATGGAATTGCAGTGTTTAGAAGCATAGCTGGAAGGAGGAGGACATGTGTAAGGGATCTGGAGAAGATGATGGTTGCTGGAACACAGAATGAAGGAGTACAAAGGAAAGATAAGGATTTAAAGAATTGGCTGTAAAGCCAAAAATAGTAGAGAATGGGGATGAAGGAGATTGGCAGCATTTGGCTAGATTTGTATATTGAATTATTATTTTGATTAAAATGCACAACAAATTGGAGACTGCAAGGCAGTAATAGCTAGGTATGAAAGAAGTAGATGATTGTTGGGAGATATGAGAAAATACAAATTCTGATTGAATATATAGTGACAGGAGGATGGGGCTTCCAGAATAGAACATCTGCAAGCACCAGGCAGAAAAATCCCAGGACTGAAAAAGTTTTTCCAAAAAAGAATAATATAAGTATTTTGTATAATGACACCTATACTTCTAGTTTGTATGAAAAAGTAGGTAATGGTGCCATTTTCTGAAATGGGCTTGACCAAATTTGGGAGCCCTAAGTTGCATTGGGTTAGACACCGAGTCTGAGTCATTTTGCTCCATCCAAATGAATTGCAAAGTAAACAGTTGTGTGATGCAGAGCTCAAAAGGAAATGCCAGGGCTGTAGATGCATACTCTAAGGCAATCCCTTTACAGATGATAGCTGAAGGCCTGTAGATGAGATTAATGAAGAGGAAAACATACTGAGAAGAATGTCCTCAGTAAGCATGTATTTTAATGGCAAGATAGAGTCATGAGGCTAGACTGACAGGTAGAACCAGAAAGGCAAGGAAGAAATACCATGTGGTGTTTATATACAGCACACGGTAAAATCTTCAGGAAGAATATAGTCAATCAAAGCCAGTAAGAAAGATGAATAACAATAAATACCTATTTGATTTATTTAAATAGAGTTAATCAATAATTGAAGCAGTTGTTTGATTAGATGGATGAGAAAAGAAGCCATGGTGGAATGGAGTAAAATGTAGTAAGATGGAAATGATGTCATTTTTAAAAGAAATTCTATATGGAGAAAATAATAATGTAGCTTCCACAAGTATGAACCAAGGAGTATTTTAACTTTTGTCTAAAGAATAGAGAATTGAGCATGCTCAATTGCTAAATAGAGGGGAGAGAGTGGATAGGTAAAACAAGTTGGTGATTATTAACAATAGTGATCATTCAACTGATTCTACATTTTTGTGCAATGTGAAAATACCTTCTATAAACACAATTCTTAACTGAATTCATTTATCAGATCAGTTTTGGGTGCTTACTAGTATTTACCAAAGCAAAAAGAATTCACTGTGAATGAAATTAAGTCTGGGGTAAAAGTGAGAACGTTATTTTGGTCTTGGTAAGTTTGTGTTATCTTCTAGACCACCAAGAGTTCTCACATAGACTGGCAAAGCTTATTTTGGGTATCCTATCAGTGAGGACAGGAAACTTCCTCTCTTTATTGCTGTATCCCAAGTGTGCCTGGCCCAGTTTTAAATGTTGTCATTCACTGTATTGAATTTTCATTGTATTGATCAACTAAGTTCTATTACTAATCCCATTTCACAGATACAGAAAAAATGAGATTTTCAGATAACTCACACTCATTCTCAAATAAATGGCAAATTGTACCTTAGTTTCTAGATATGAATGCAGAAGTTGTACTGCATGGCATAGATTTCTTAATTTCTTTTTCTTTTTTCTTTTCTTTTTTATTTTTGATACAAGGTCACATAACTCAGGCAGGTCTCAAAGTCAGGATTCTCCTTCCTCAGCCTCTTGCATGCTCAGAAGGCCAGATGTGGAGACCTCTGCTTTGGTCTCCACAAGTCATATTGTTATAGATGTTGATTAATATCTAACATGATTTAATGTAAGTCTAACATGCCTTTATTTTATTCTTGAGAATAACAAATTAGTTAATTTAATTGTCAGGATTACATTGAGGAAGGAGGCTGCTTTTTTTAATCTTGATATTTAAGAACCAAATTATTATATGATGCTCTTCTTTTCTTTTTTTCATATATTTTTATTGTAATTAATAGAAGGGTTACAGTATATTCACCAGATAGAATGTGCATTACTTCACAAACATTGATACTCTTTCTCATGTTTTGGTCCCCATTCCCCTCCCCCCACCCCACCTCTCATCTTTACTCTGCATGTTCTCTGGTATTTCACTTAATCAGTGAGAGATCATATTTTACCTTATAGTTTAGTAGCAGTGTTTACATGCTCTCCAACAAATAGTGTATTCATATATTAGTATGCATATATACTATCCATGTATACTATGTTTATAGTATATATAAACATGTATACTATATGTGAGTGTATGTGTATATATATATATATGTGCATAAACAAGTTCTACTTCAATTAGTTCAATTTCTGCCATCACGTTTTTCCCAGATTCCTCCAGCACAGCATCTATGAATTTTTAGCTAGACAACCCCTCAATCTTCCCAATTCTTTCCCTTCTTACTAGCCTTGTGTGTGTTCCCTTACTCCTTTTCACTCCACTGTTAAATAAAATTCACATCACAAATCTTTCCCCTCTTGCTCTTTACAAGAAATGCAGAGATTAATGCAAAGAAATATCTTTTTTAAAGATAGATGCTATTAGTTAGCTAGACAAACTATGAGCTTGTGGTCAGAGACTTGGAGTCAAATGTATGCCCACCCTTATAATGACATTATCCTTTTTGTCACTCTTTCTGATTTCTGATAGAAGAAAAAAGTTATTCTGTGTATATAATCCATATTGTCTTGATCCATTCATCCACTTAGGGACAACTGGGTTGGTTCCATATCTTAACTATGGTAAACCATGCTGCAATGAATATGGTTGTGCTGGTGGCTTTAGTGTAGACATGGTTTGTAGTCAGTTGGATAAATGCTCAGAAATGACAGTGTCTTTTACAATTGTTTCTTATCTGGTTAAATCTGAGCCACTCTCAAAACATCTCTTTATATCCATTTTCTTACCTAAACATGAGTTACAGTCACCAGGAGCTCCAAAGCCATCAAAATCATTAAGAGCAGACATGAAGTCTCTATTTTACTTGCAACTACATTATTGTCAACTGAGATCTCTTTGAACAACTTTTAACTTCAGGATTTATTTTTCCTAGACATTTCTGAGAAAAAGAAGTAATATGGAGTTGCTTTTCCTGATCAGTGTAATGGGTTTTAGCCAAGATGAATTCTAAGATTCCATGAAATAACAGAAAAGCGAAGCTTATGCAATAACAAAAATCAGTTTCTTCATTTGATGTGCCAATGGTTTTTCCCTTGAGGCTGGATGTGTGTATCCATGATAAAGCATTTCACAGTATGTTTAAGGGCCTGGATCTGAGTTCCAGCACCACATACAGAATTTTTTTTTTTTTCTTTTTTTGCAAGTCCTGGGTTTGGACTCAGGGCCTGAGCACTGTCCTTGGGTTTTTTTTTTCCCTCAAGGCTAGAACTCTACCACTTGAGCCACAGCACTTGAGCCAGCTTTTTTCTACGTATGTGGTATCGAGGAATTGAACCCGGGTCTTCGTGCATGTTAGGCAAGCACTCTACCACTAGGCTAAACTCTCCGGCCCCAACACATACAGAATTCTTAATAGCACGTTTGCTTTTATTTAGATTATTTATGAACATTAAGTCACATGTATCTCAGTTCTACCAACCTGTCTGTGACCCCACTAGAGCCTCCGGGACCTAAACTACTCATTGCCGTCTTTGGCCTGGACAAGTACTGAGGGCCCAACCCTTTGGTTTGGCTTCTAGCAGTCCCATTGTTTCACATCAAAGACAGTATTTAGTTCTATCCTTCTCAAAATTTCCCATGATTTGGAAGACTCTGCTTTGCTTCATCTTTGCCTTACTCATGTTTTGTTCTTCTTTCATATCTTCCATGTGACCTTATCTTGCTTTCAAAACTTAGCAAGGTCTCCCACTTAACTGATGTTCCACAGTCTATTCTGTGTTCCTGTAAGACTCTGTCCCTCTTGCTTGGGATAGCTGTCTCTCTGTCTTTAGATTTCAGTTTTTCATTAATTTTACATACCAGCATAAAACATTAATGTTGATATCAAATCCACAGAGAAATCTTCCCTCACTATACTAAGCAAGGCCCACTATTTTTACTCTATTTAAAAAATCCATTTCAAAATTATTTTCCTAGCTATTACATTAGTTATTCTTTTCTTTCTGTTTGTTTTTCTTTTTAGAAAAAAATTAAAAGCACCTTGATAAAAGAGGCCATATCTGTCTTGTTTTCAACTATATACCTCAAATTTTGTGCCAGGCTAGACACATAACATACGTTCTACAAATACTTATTGACTCCTTGAATGAGTTCAGTATATACTTCCTTGTGCTTTACCTCTGCTTCACTGATTAACATAGATTTTTATTCTTTGCAAATCCATGCTGTGCAAGTGATTTGTCCACAGATAATCCTTATGGATAATCTTATGAGTATTTCCAAAAGCTACCTATATTTTTTAAGGTTTTCTATATGTCCCCCCCAGTGGTTTATCATCAGGCACTTCAAAAGCTCTTCATATGAAAACTTTCACATGTCCTGAACACATATATGTTTGTACGTGTTTGTACTTACAGAATCTGATCTATATGATAACTGCTGAATTAATCCTCAGTATTAGTTTTGACAGAATAAATATATCCTCTTACATTACTTCAGGTACCTCTGTGATTAATTCTCTCAAACAAGCAAGGATCTTGACCTGGACCTGCTTGTATCTGCTTATTTGTTTAGTAGGACAGAGAATTTTGGTAATGCAGAGAATCTATACAAGTATAGGAGTTTGCTTTGCAAATACTTCTTTTTCATCCCAGAAGTCATAGCAAATCCTTAATTTTGGATGTGCTAGGTTTGTCATTAATAGAAATTAGAACATCAAATTTTATGCATTTGTTTTTAAGTGTTATTTTAGTTACATTATCTTCCTGTGATTTTTGGATATTTGGAGAACCATTTCCATGCCATCATGAATGTGAATTAATTCTTATTAATGTTAACAACTAACAATCCTTCAAAATAAAACAGACAATGTGCACCATCCTTCGGGTGATATTCTAACATGTATATGTATGTATAGAAATATTTTAAATAATATATATTCTTTATGATTCCTTCTATATCAGCTACTTCATCTGATCCATAAGTTAGTGAACACACACGTTTTTCTCCAACCCATCAATCTCCATGACAACCAGAGGTGGTTGCTAAGTGCTAGTTTTGCCCAGGCTCTTTTGATGCCAAATACTAAGTACACTAGAGCTATACTCATATCTAGCATGCCGTGGTGTCATTTCCATTTCAGTCCCAGTCCATAGAAAGAAGTTGACAGCTTTCAGCTTTCACGGTTTGGTTAAATTCTATTTTCTACATCATGTAAGAAACCAAACTACTATTTTAAGCTTGTGACTTGATCTATCTTTATTTAAAACTTCCTAGGCATATTTGTAATTGCAGATATTAAGGCACTGAAAGAATTAACTAGTAACTAGTTTTCTTTTTCTAAACCCCATTGTTTGCCATCGCCTTTAAAAACAAAAATATACACAAAATATAAGAGAGACAGAGATACAGAGAAATATTCTCTTCTCTTTCCATATCTACTTGAAATAGAAAATAAGACCAACCATAACTTATTCTTGAGAATGTCTCCAATCAAAACCCCAAATGTCCCTTTGCTTTAGGAAAATATTTGATGTCTTTAGATGTGCAATATTCACATCAGATACCAAAAATTTAGAACCTTGAAATGCCCATATTATTAATGACTCCAATACAGATTTCCAAAAATGTGTGTAGAACAAGGAGCTCATGCCTCCCTAACTCTGCTGAGGAGAGGTGGCACTTCCCCAACTCCAAGGCACTCAGCTATTGATTCTATTTAGGCACCAGGCTGAGATGCTGTCCTCCCAAAATAGCAAATGTGTGGCATACATGTTAACCATCCACTTCTTACCACTCAAAACGGATATGAATGCCTTATGGCCGAATTTTCTTCAGATCTCAAAGACTGCATTAGGATCTTTCTTAACATGGCAGTCACTGTTGGTTGCCAATTTTGTTTTCAAAATCAGACACAAGTTTGTCCTGAAATCCTAAATTATTCTTATTCAGCTCTTAAGTTATCCATCTCCCCTTTCCACTCACCCCCAGTCCCTTAACATGACACTTAGACTCTAATTTTTATGATTGCCTATGTTTTCTAAAGGATCTGTCATTTGCTTTTGCAAAGTAAATAACAGGAATGATGTCCACTTTTTTACTTTGGAACACAATAATGAGAGATTCATATAAAAATTTGAAAAATCTGTTCCAGATGTAAATTCTAGCATGTCCAATGACATTGCAAAAAAAAAATAAAAAATGTGTGTTTGTGTTTGTGTGTGTATGTTGAAGATTGCTCACAAGTGCACACAGGAGCATATGAAAGATGACAGAAATCACGTAAACTATCCAATGCAGTAATTATACACCAGAAAGTTGACGTCAGAGAATTAATCCTTTCAGAGACACACTCACAATTTGGAAATATATTTTAAATGTAAAGCATTTTCTTTGAGTTCCTCTCCAATAAAAGTTGCATAGTGTAGTTACTATTCTAAGACGAAGTCTATAATAGTATAAAAAAATCCTCTGGATAAGAAGGAGTGTGTGGTTTGAGTTTCCCAGCTCATCTTCTGGGATTGTAGAAGTCTTTAAGTGCTTAGCTGCTAGTGTTTTGGGGATTAGGAATGTGGGTTAGGTGAGATCTTGCAGAGAATGCGAAGGCAAATGTTAGTCCAGTCAGCAGCCCTCATCCACACATGCCCCCCACCATTGTTTGAGTCGGACTTTCAGGGCTCAGCACTTTCCACTGAGCAGCTTCTTTTGAAGTATTTTCTTTGCTTCATTTTCTTCACTTTTGAGATCCTTTCAGGCGTATTTTCCTTGAAACTATCATGCATTCTTTTCTAGAAGAATTAGTCCTTCACATAATACAAAGAAACATAGGATACTTGTAATCTGTCAAGAATGGCTGAAAACATGAGGGTATTAAGGATAAATAGAAGGAAGGTTCTGCAGGAAGCAGCTTTGCAGAGTAATTATAAATCTGCTCGCCCTCCCCTTCTTTTAATTTAGCCCGACTTACAGAGAAACATATCTAAGCAAAGGAAACAAGAAGTCTTGGTTCCACTTAAGATTTGCAGTTTGTCTTTTATAATGTAAGGAGAAATCAGCACTGGTAAACCCTGTCTGGCATTGCAACCACATATAAGAATATTCTGTATATAAAAATGCACATTTTCTAAAAATTCTATCCCACTCCCACACCTATTATTTTACAAAGAACAATTTTAAAAAAACTAAGGTGACCCAATAAGACTGTTTGGAAATCTGAAATTTAAGAAGTCAGTGGAGACTAATTTATAGAAAGTAATTTCTAAAATAGCTTATGTGGTCGTGTGTGTGTGTGTCTGTGTGTGTGTGTGTTATAAATGAATTACAAATCTAAATATAGGAGTTGAGAACTTGAGTAGATTGTGATTCACAAAATAAATGAAAAGTAGCTGTACAGATGGAGGAATTTGTCAAGATCTAATAGACAAAATAACTTCATGTATACAGATATTCTTATTTACTGAAACTAAATCCTTGGGTCAAAGTCCTTGCATGATTCTTGTACTCTGTTCTTTTTCCTGCTGTAATGAATCTGCATCTTTTATCTCAAAGGAAGCCAAATTAGCATCTTTTCTCTCAAGTCGTACCATCTTCTGCAGGTTTTAATTTCAGTGTGTGGAAGACTCATTCTTCATTTTGTTCTGAAAAGCAGTACTCCAGTTTTTAGCTTTCGAATTTACTTTAAATGTTTCTTTCTTGAATTTAATTATTAGAGACAAATTATTAATATGTGGAAGATCTTCTATTGGCATAAATTTGCCTATCCTTGGTGGGAAATGTTTGAGATAAAATTAAAATATCTACTCCTGTAGTTCCATATGTGATATAGTACTGATCCTAAGCAGTTACTGAGTGTTTGTTGAGTGAAAATGTGTCCTGAGGTGTGTGGGACTAGGAAGGTAGTCCCAAATTTGCCTTGTATTGGAGGTTCTAAACAGGAAAAAGTTGGGTTCACTTGTATTTAAAAAAATACCTCCATATATTTACACACACACACACACACACACACACACACGGAATTGTCTCTTCCTTTATAATAAAGAAAGATGATAAAGTTGACTTTTACATGACTCTCTCAATCAAGCTTCCCTGCCCCTTAACTTTTTAGGTTCATACTTAAATGTTGACACTAATAGCTGTTTTTATAAAAAGGTAAAGCAAAAGTACAGGATGAACATATAAACAGTAGAAACAAATAGGAACATGCTTCAGTGAATTTACATTAAGAAATAACTTTTTTAAATGATGCCTAGAAATAGTCCTGGTAAATAAAATGCAATGACTTTATTAAAGAGTGTAGTTTTTAAGGGATAATAATATAAGGGGAAAATGTGAATAAAATCTATTAAGACTCAACCAAAATATCATTACTCTTTCATCTGATTTAATGTGACCCTTTGTTCATTATCCAGAGTAGTAAAATGTGGTCATCACACAGTAGTTGACTTTCCCTGTAATGGGTGACATGTAGCATTTTTCAGTGATTGCCAAAGCATTGGTTGCACATCTGCTGATGTATCAGATGCTGCAGAAGATGTTAAGACTCCGTTCCTACTCTTCAAGGACCTCTGTGTCGTTAGATGATACTTAAACATTCTGTCTTGCATTGCTTGGACCCTTGTTAGAATTCAGGTTTGCCGTACCATTCTGAAACTTGAAGAGTGTTCTGAGAGCCACCAAGCTAATTAAAGGGTTTGAAAATGAAGCTCATGTGGACAAAATACCTCAAGAACTGAATTATTTAATAGAGAGAAAAGAAAGCCAAAAGGAAATGTCTTAATGATTTTTGAAGATATAATAGATGGTGACCATCTGGTCTTCTTTGGCCAAGGATGGGAAATGAAAAAGTGGATTAAACTATACATTGAGATATTTAGGGTAATCTTGAAGCTTACAAACCATGTGAATCATTTTAATATGACTCCTGTTAATGAATGTATCCCTGACATTTTCAACAGGTATTGTTAAGTTGTATAAAAATCCCAAAACTTAACAGTTAGTAAAACGGAAACTTCTAAAAGAGGAGAAAATGGTGAACCTCAAGCCAGTTTCATTTGCTAGCATAGTAGGGAACTAATGAATGAAAGATATCAAATATACTTGAATTGAAAAGGTAAGATAAATGAGCATGACAAACCCTTCCTTGGTAAAAAAAAAAAAAATACATTTTGTTCCCCAAAGTTAAATCTTGCCTGAATGTAGGGATCAACTGAAGGAATGTTTGAAGTTCTCTGTAGTTCTTCCAAAGATTATGAAGCTTGACAAGACAAGAGCTAACATTACCTTTCAGTATGTGCATGATACCGAATCAGTGAAAACAAATGGTCTTGTCAAGGGCTGGCATGTTATAAGACTAATTTACTTCTATAATCTTAATAAATCATTAGAAAATGCAAATTCCTTTCCCTAGACGCAAGAGTTTGATCCTTTTAATGGTCCAATTTATTTCTGAAGTTTCTTATTTCTTTGCTCAATTACGTATTGATAGGGGAAAATGTCTACCAAGAGTTAATGCCTTCTCTGCTTTCATTTAAGTTTGAAAAGCACTCCTGCTATTAGCCTTTTCATAGACAGCACTTTTCCTCCCACAACAGCTTGGTGACTTGGGTCAGGATCTAAACCTTCAAAGTAAATGGAGAGTTAGAGTCCATCTGCTTTGTGATTTGACGTATTTCAAAGCCTCAGATTTTAAAGCCCTTTCACTTCAGGTGCCAAATTTCCTCAAAGCACAAGAGCCCTTAACTCAATCTTTCCTCTTTGCCCAATGAACATTTTTATGTCCATTCCCTTGCCATAAGTACAGCTACTGAAATTTCATATTCAGTAATATGCTTAGGAAGGGATCTCAGGTTTTTTCTCATGAAAACATATGGCCAACTTTAGACACGTGGGTACGTGCGTGATACCTGTCCAACCCCCCACCCCAGTCCCCCCCAAAAATCTCTGGTGCGTGATACCCGTCCAACCCCCCACCCCCCCCCAAAAAAATCTCTGGCTTGGTGAATCTGGATATATATCAGGTAAAAAGCTATTCATTTACCTGTCTTTTCCTATTTGGGAGAGTAGAGAAACCAAATTTTGTTTAATCTTAAACTTTCCACCTGACCTACTAAAGTTAAATTGAACATTTAGCCGAACTACATTGAACTTTCAAGTCCTATTTTTCCAAAAATTATTGTTTTTGTCTTTTTTCTTCTGATGATGATGATAGGCCCTGCAACATCCTAGGTAACTGCTGTACCACATTGCCTGGTTTACATTTTATTTTTTTAATATTTCAGAAAGGAACAATAATATCTCATCTGTATGTGGAATTTTTAGCATTCAGAAGCAACAATCCTGTGCAATAGCATCATTATTTGTATGTCATTCTTTAAGAAAGAGCTCAAACTATCCACAAGTTCAGAAATTTGAATAAGAAATTATTTCTCTGAAGGGAGTCTGTCTCCTGTTGGGCTGACCTACCTCAGAAGCAGCCTGAGATATCCACACAGTGAGAAAATGTGTCATCCAAAGCAATCTGAATGGACATAGCTGAGTCTGCAGCAGAGAGGTGTCCACTCAACATTTTATTAATAACACTTGAACAGAATTGCCTGCAAGTATCAACTAGTTAAGAATCCAAAAAAAAAACTTGATCTCGAATAACTTTACACAGCAGATAGTCATAGCTGAACGAGCACATACCTGCACTAGTGTCGTGATACATGTTTTATTTGAACTATTCTGAAATGTGCTGTTAAAAAGTCAAGGATAACAAAAAAAATTGGAATTAGAGTGGTCAAACAGGAAAAGAAAAGCGAGCTTAATTCTTCATTTAACTTTTTATTGGCAGCCCTAGGGCTAGAAACTCAGGGCCTGGGTACTATCCTTGTCCTTTCTCAAGGCTATCCTCTAGCACTTGAGCCATACAGCACCACTTCCAGCTTTTTCTGTGTATGTGGTACGGAGGAATCGGCTTTGTGCATGCTAGGCAAGCACTCTACCACTACGCCACACTCCTGGCCCTTTCATTTAACTTTTAAACACTCAAAATAATGAAACATTTAATGTTGCTTTACTCTTTGAAAATAGTGGTGTTTTTCCCAAACCATTGAGTTTAAAAAAAAAATGTAGGACTTGCCATTTTATGGTTTTATGTTGTATGCGTATATACCCATGCATGTGTGTGTTTATTGATATGTAAATAGTATTTAATTTACTGTGTATAGCCCTAAGGATTTCGTATCATTACCCTGTTTTGCAGATGAAGAATCTGTGCACAAAGATGTGAAATAACTTGCTCACGGTCAAAAGATTATTAAGCACCAGTTCAAATGCAGAACTATTTAAAAGCCATACAGGAAGAAAACAAATCAAAAGAATTCTGAAACTCATAAGTGCTTGGGAAAAGCCAGTGTATAATTTGTTGTTTAATTTTCTCTTTCCACTTCCTTCTTTTCCTCTTTTGCCTCATTTATGTTCTTCCTCTCTCTTTCCTTAAAACTATTTATAAAGCCCTAACTGTGAGCAACTTGAAAGGTTAAGGAAAAGAGGGAATAAGGACCGCTCTTATTGTGGTTTCTTTTTATTTTAATGCTTCAAACATTCAAAGCCATAATAGCCCTGGTATTGTAATAACAACAAAAAAAGTACATTGAACTTGGTTATTCACTTAGCTCCTATTAATGGCCATGTACAAAAGTATGATAAATGGAAAGTAAGGCATAATTAATATAATAAACCATTCTAATAGAATTAGCTTATGACTAACCAGACTTACATGATTCCAAATCAATCTGTATTATTCAGTACAATTCTTTTTTATATCAGGTACTAATTTAACTATATTCTGTAACCACTGACCAAAAAAACTAAAAAAATACTTTATTGCTTTTCCTCCTCCTTCCTTAATTGTAGTGCTATGTAAATCTTACAATATTTTTCCAATATGGTAGACATTGTGTTAGCTTAATTAAGATTATTAGTTGGTTCTTTAAAAATATTCACACCATACATCTAAGTTGATATCTGCATTTGTTTTTCTTGAGATACTGAATTTTCCTTGACACATTTCCTCACGTACTTGACTGTTATTTAGCAGTATTAAATTGTTGGCATATTGTATATATGTGCATGTGCCAATAATGGAGCTTGAATTGTGAGCCAGGACACTGTCGTACACCTTTTGCCCTTCAGGCTGGCAATCTACCATGTGAGCCATAGCCCCACTTCCATGTTTTTGGTCCTGAATTGGAGATAAGAATCTAGGTCTCAGCCTTCTGTGGAGGTAGCATTATAGGAATGAGCCACCAGTGCACAGCTGTGCCTATTATTTTACTTTTATGAATTGTATATTCTATTATTACAGTTTCTAAAAATTGTATTCATCCATACAGTTACTACTTTTAACTAACACATAATTGTTGTAGAGGACGGTTTCATTGTGACATTTCCATCCAAGCAAATAAAGTCCCCCACCAAACTCACCCCCTCCATCACTCTCCCTGTCTTTATCCCCTTCCTAAAACAGTTTCAATGTTTTAATATCCTACATGCACATAAAGCACTTCATGTTCACTCTTGCATTAACATACCCCTCCCACTGGTAATATCCCCCACCTGGGCTACACTCCCATCATTTCTAAGGGTTTATTAATTACCCAAAGGGATACAAGTTATCTACTACTTGGTGAACTTAAGATACTTACTTTATTACTTCATGCAGAAAGTAATAGGAATGCTTTTTGTTTTCCTTGTCCTGTTGAGTCTCTTTGTCCACTTGCACCATCAACTTGAGCTTCATTGTCCCCAGCCCATTAAGAGCTGCTCATGTTTTACCCTACTTCTCACCCTTTTCTCAGGAATATAAAAATCTGGCTGCAAGGCACAACAACCTCTTTCCTTCCTACTAGACCAAGGATTCCTATTGTCAGATGCAGTGGGCATGAAAGCTGCAATTTTACAGCACAAAAGCTCCAATAACATTTACTTCGGTTGGCTGAGATCGAAATGCACACAGGCACTGCTCAGTCTTGGTTGCTTAAGCACCAGCTTCCCTTGGCTTTTTGCCACTTTGTGCATTTCAAAGAGACAAGTCCTTTAAGGAGAAAGCAGTTTTCCTTGCAGCTTTCAGTGCAGTACACAGACCATTCAGGCATAGTTTATTGCATTACAAACCCAACTCTGCAAAGTCTTCCAAAATTGAATACAACGAAATAATTAGTGAAATCATTTGGTTGTTAGAATTCATAAACATAAAGTGCCCAATTTTAAAAAGGATTTTTTTACTTAAAAAAACACAAAACCACTAAAACGTTTATATTTGGAGAAAAGGAACATATCTTGAAGATTTTGTGTATTAAAGTACACCCTCTACACTCCATTGATAAATATTTTCTTCTTCTTTGCATAACTCTCTTTAGCTAAATTTGTTGAATAAATTTGGGAAGTCATAGATATCACTCACCACCATACCTGACCATGCCTACAGCGAGTACAGACATGCTGACCACACCAAGCCCCATCCCCAACGTTAAACACAAAAAGGTTAACAAGCAGAAGTTCATGCACTACACAATATCGAGACTCACTGAGCTAGGCAAAAGGTGCAAACCATTGTACTCCCATAGAGTCCTAACCACGCAGAGGAAGGCAAGATTCGCTGGTTCCTGCAGCCAGTTTGTCATATCATACTTGATAAGAATGAGTTTGCTTATGTGATTGCCAGATGTTACTCTTCTGGTATTCTACATTTTGTATTTCTGAGTGTATGTGTGTGTGTTGTGTTGTTTTGTTTTATAGAACCCTGAAATTACTGTCCATATGCCAACTCAAGTCACTTATCTCTATGAACAAAACACCGTGAGCGCTCTAACAAAATTTCCGCTGAAATTTTACAATGATTTTAAATTTTAACTTTTGCAGTTGTCTAATTTTCAGAGTTTGTGAATATTTAAGAAATATGCAAGCTAGGGCTCAATTCTTCTTTTTAAACACTCATTTATAATAACAAAATGACTACTATTTTACTTAAGCTCACAAATGAGCCATCGTTTCACAAAGAACCCTCCCCAAGACCCTCTCTTGCTCTGGTTAACCCTGCCTCTTGTCTCAATGCAGCATGCTCTGTGAGAAGCCACAGGGCACTTAACTGCAGGAGTTCTTGTTCACACAGTTCACAAAGTTCTCCTCTCTGCACCCCACAGATGCTAGTCCGCACCCCAGGGGACATAAGCATAGAGTTACTTTTCTTTCCAGGGCCTCACCTACTTCTGCTGTCTCCCACACTCTGGAGGGAGCTCTGCAAATGCTATTGTTGCCAAGCAGGCTGGGATTCCCAATCACTGCAGAATGCTGACTTCCCTAGGTGTCATCAGACATAAAAAAGCTGTATGTGCATCCCAAACTCTCTTCCCTCCATGTCTATACCATTCACGACTGTGTCCGCTTAATTCTTTCTGTGTAAATACGTATGGCTCTTAAGATTTATAGGTCTGCCTCCTACTAAGCTGCATTTCCTCCTTTACTTCTGGCCCAGGGTGATTGTTTTCAGTTTTTCAGAGTACTATATCAGAGGGGCGGGGGGAGAAGGAAGGGAAAGCGCTTACAGAACAGCTAAGGAGGCTTTGTCTGGTGCCTTGTGGAGCTTTCATCTATGGCTACAATCTGATTTCCCTTTCATCTATTTCGGAAGGGTTTAAATGGCATGTGAGGTAATCTCGAGTTTCTGGGTTACTTTCCAATAGTTTGCCCTCGATGGAGTGGAGAAGAGGAGAGAAGGGGAATGACCCTGCCCTGTCAGTACTTGCCTGTAGCAAGAATGCGGCACAAAACAAGTGAAGCACTCCTAATGAATTGTGCTTTTGGTTCTTTGAATCTGCACGGTGTCTCCATCAGGGTTTACAACTAGACTCTGGCTGTAATTGCTACTGGGATGAGAGGTACAAGCTAAGTACTTCTGTGTTTTAGTGGCCAAAACTATATGGCAGAGTAGGAGCATCAGGCTTTATGAAATTCACACTTGTATATACATCTTCATGTTTCCTTGCATATTTTTGGCATGCTGCTGATTTACCAGCAAGCACCTCTAGATGAAGGTGATAAAAAAATGGCAAAGCTGAAAGGCACCATTTCCTAAAAGATACTGTATGGCAATTTAGTAAGAGGAAGTGGGTTGGGGAGAGAAACAGAAAAATTCTATAAGCCAGTCTTCAGGTATTTTTAATCTCATCAATGCAGAGAAGGCAAAAAAAAAAAGATAACAGCTTTAATCTCATTATAACATAAGTGGCTCACAATAAAGTATTTCTCCTAGAACCAATAGTAATTCTGCATTTCTCTCTTGAGCTCTCGATTTCTTGTTTTGGATGTGTGTGTGTATATATACATAATATATAATGCATATATAAATGTTATATAATATATATGTGCATACATATTATGTTTTATAGTTAATGTGTATAATATATAAAATCAGCTCTTATGCTTCTTCCAGGGAAGCTTTAAAAATTGCTACCTTATTTGAGACAAGGGAAAAGTGTCATACTCAAAGTTCTAATGTGAAAGTATAATCCAAACACCCATGCTGATCCACTTGTATGGTTATTTAAGGCATAATCAATGAGGCTTGAGATTGAATTGAATTCAGTGGGCATCACAATTCTCCAAGATATTAGCTGTGACCAAAGTCAGGTTATTCTTGACCATTATAATTTTCTTTTTCTATTTCTTTCTTTTTTTTTTTTTTTTGCCAGTCGTGGGCTTAAGCTCAGAGCCTGAGTACTGTCCTTGGACTTTCTCAAGGTTAGAGCTCTTCCACTTGAGCCTCAGCACCATTTCTGGCTTTTTTTTTTTCTATGTATGTGGTACCGCGGAATCGAACCCGAGTCTTCGTGCATGCTAGGCAAGCACTCTACCACTAGGCCAAACTCCCGGCCCCTCTTTCTTCTCTTTCCTTCCTTCTTTCCTTTTTGTTTTTTTTCCTTCCAATTTTTTCATACTTAAGTTTGTCTTTTAAATAATATCCTCATACTGCTTAGCAGAAAGGTTTTGGAGTGTTTACATTAATTGATATCTTAGAAGCAATATTATATACTGATATATATTTATAAATCACACTTATATATTAAATATATAAGCATTATATATTTATGGGCTATATATATTAATTAATCCTGGGAACAATAGAGTGTACTGCTGAGGATTATTTAAATTAAATTTGTCAGAAGTGATATAATGCAGATTTCCTTAAGACCCCTGAAGGAGTAATTTTACTTGTTTCCATAGAAATGAGGATTTTCTTGTTCTTTCTTTGCTTGGATTAAGCTACTTTTGTTTAATTACTATAAAATTGTAGCCCCTAATCAAGCTGTCTTTTGTTTTATTTAGGACACAAATTTTGTTCTCTTGAACTTAGGTGCCTATTTTTCTACAACAACTTTCTAATAACAAACCCAGAAAATGACTGCAGGACAGCCTGTAAAGAAAAACATGTACTGTGTATGCATAATGTATGGTAAAGTTCAAATTTTTTTTTCTTTTTCTTGTGGGTTATGGGGCTTGAACACAGGGCCTGGGTGTTGTTACTGAGCACCACTTATGGTTTCCTGGCAGTTCACTGGCCATAAGAGTTTTGGGTACTTCCAGGCACAGGCTAGCTTTGAACACAGATCATCAGAACTCAGCCCCAGTGGCTAGGATTACAGGTATGAGCCACCTACCTGTAACTTGAATAATGGTGAATTGTTGTTAATGGTGAGTTGATAATCTCTATCAAGAGAAACTACCCCTCCAACACAATTTGGGCACACACACACACACACACACACACACACACATCCTGCGTCTCAATCCTGGCAACAGTGTAGTACAGGGGAGTATGCTACTTTAATTAAAGTTTCAAAAGAAGTTAAAAGGAAAATGTGCACCCATACTCACACTCTTCTACTCATGAACAAGCGCGCGCACACACACACACACACACACACACACACACACACACACACACACGGAAAGCTAAAATAAATTTTGTACAAGGTCAAGGACAATTAGCATAGTAATACATATTGTGCATGGTTTTCTCCAATGTCTTCTTTAACGAGTTGAGAGGATGACTTTCTGCAAGTGATTCAGCCATTTAATATTTCAAACTTTGGTGCTCCCTGCAGTGCAGCTCTTTCCCAGTACTGCCAGGAGGAGCTGCACTAGGAAGCTAATAGGGCCACTTTGCCAGGAGAGTTTTCAAGGAAAGCCAAAGCATGATTTCACTTGCCCTTTTCTGATGGAGAATGCCATCAGTGGGTGGTCACGCCTGTGCTGTTCTTGAGCAAAGGACTTCCTTCTTAGGAGCAACAGAAATAAACCTGACAAGCATCACATCTGGTTCATGCTGCTTGTCCAATTCCCACAGGCTGGCACCACACAGCTAGCCATTCTGATGGTACCACACCAGAAACAAGGCAGTAGGCTACCATATGTGAACAGCTCCTACCATGAGGATGGAAGAATGGAAAAGAAAAGGCTATAACAGCAGTCACACAGCAAATAACCTCACAACAGAAAAGGGAAGATGAAAAGCCGTACCTTGTGTGAGGAAACAGATTAGAGCAGTGTTGATATTTGGACTTATTTTACATGTACTCTTGGCCCAATACGTGTCCATCTGTCCCATTTTTATAAGAGAACTCGTCCTGCTCAAGGAGGTATGGATCCTTTTAGCTTTAGGGTTAGTCTGATTGGCTACATTGCCCAGTCTTCTTACTCTCTACAAAGAGGACTTTAAAAAGTAGGTGATTTTAAAACACAAGGAAGATTTCACTTGTAGTTACTAATTGAAATAGATTCAAAGATCTCTAGTGACACAATCAGTTAGCATGTCCTACAACTCAGTAAATTAATTATTAAAAATAAGGCCAACATAATAGTTCACTTCTGTAATCCCAGGCATTTGAGAGGT
The DNA here is from genome assembly GCF_031878675.1 of Megascapheus bottae. Taxonomy (NCBI): domain Eukaryota; kingdom Metazoa; phylum Chordata; class Mammalia; order Rodentia; family Geomyidae; genus Megascapheus; species Megascapheus bottae. The sequence continues at coordinate 21,718,988 of NC_143528.1, read as the reverse complement.
GGAGGCAAGGGAATGTTGAGTTTTAGTTCAGCGTGGGTTACTTAGTGAGTTCTAAGCCAACCTAGGCTAAAAATCAAAACCTGTCTCCCAAATTTTTTAATTTATTTAATTTAATCTAATGTACAACTTTATAAATTAATTGCTAAAACAATGGTTAATTAACCTTGTGAGTTCAAATTTTGAAATAACCAATTTTATTGCATATAAATAATACCTTAACTAAAGTTAATTTCCTTGCATCTTAATAGCTCTCTACAATTTGAAAAATACAAATACATAATAACATTGGAAAGGATACATGGAAAACTAGCAAAACAGAATTAAGCAGTATGATATCAAATGTGACTAGATTGCAAGAGAAACAATAGCATGTATAAGTAACTACAAAGGCTCAGTAACTTGAAAAGTAACTATGATGAATTATGGAATAGAAAGTTACTATGGAATTATGGAATAGAAAGTTACTATTATGAATTATGGAATAGAAAAAAAGGAATTTTCCAAAATAAATATAGGTATTAGAACATTCAAAAAAAACCTGTTTACATATAGGCAACCTCAAGTAATAGAAGATGCATTATACACTTCTATATTCACAGCTTTGACTTGGAGCCCTTGTTCCTCCACCTGGTAGAGTCTCATCAGGTAGGCATAATCAAATCCTGGCATTTTAGCAATTTTTGAATTACAACCAAAAAAAACAAGATTATAAAAGTGTTGCCGTATTCTGGGTGCTAAAGACTAAATTGTTCTCCCAGAAGTGCAAATAGGGAAGCCTAACACTCCAATGTAAAGGTCTTTGGAAAAGGGGCTCTCGTGATGGGGTTAGTATGCTTAGAAGAGGAGATACTGCACATTTCTTTGTTTCTTTTTCTTTTTATTGTTAAGACAGTGTACAGAGGAGTTACAGTTACATAAGTCAGTTATTGAGTAAATTTCATTTTGAACAGTATCACTCCCTCCCTCATTTTCTTCCAGTTATTCTTTTCTCTCCCAACTCTCCTCCCCCCACACATTGTATAGTTCACTTTCAATATGGTGTCTAGTGAGCATCATTGCGGAATTGGTTCACTGAAATAAAGAACAGTGACAAAATGGGTGGAAAAAGAACCATAAAAGGTAAAATTATAGGGACCGGGAGTTTGGCCTAGTGGTAGAGTGCTTGTATAGGATGCACAAAGACCAGGTTCAATTCCTCCGTACCACATACATAGAAAAGCTAGAAAATGGAGCTATGGCTCAAGTGGTAGAGCAGTGGACTTGAGGAAAACCCAAAGACAGTGCTCAGGTCCTGAGTTCACTCTCCAAGACTGGCAAAAAAAAAAGTAAAATTATATATATATATATATATATATATATATACCTCTTATTTCTATTTCTTGGAGTTCCTTTCAACAAACATCATTTTATATGATCATATGCACATAGCTATTGAGCCCTTCTGATCCTCTCCTAATATCTATCCTCCTTTGGTCTCACTGTGTGAATGTTCAGAGTCCTGATTAATTTATGATGTCTAAGTGTAAATTTTTTTTTTACTATCCATTGGATTTACTTGTAGATTTAGAGGCACATTCTAATAATTACAAATCAGGGACTTTCTACCTACTAGTGAAGATACAGCAAAGGAATACCTTAAAGCCAGGAGAGAAACATAGCTAGGACACCTTCATTGAGGACTTCCAGCTCTTCTTTATGGCACTTACTCTGGTGCGCTCACACGGTTGTGTGTATGCGAATATATGAATGTATAAATGTATATATGTGGGGGATTTTACAGCAGGCCAAGCTTAACAATACAGTGTGAAGCATGTAGTTTTCTCATTACACTTCTTCCACTGAGACTTGTTAACTCTGTGCTCATGAACCCATGTCAAATGCTATTGCCTCGAACTACAGAGTCCACACAGATTGTTTTTAATGAACTCTGTCTTTCTCCTTTATTTCCAGTGCTCCTTTTGCCTCACAGAAAAATATGTGACTGTCCCTCATGAAACTGGGCATGGTGGAAATTGAGGTTGGGAGTTGGTTGTCTCTCTCTAAAGCTGCCTGAATTTTATCAGCTTGAGTAACCTACACAATCATCTTTACTCTTATTCTACTTTGCCATGCTGTGAAATAGTAAGATCTTAATACATATTGGTTCATCTTTCATTTCTTTTGCTGTATCTCACCATGGTTGGGGTGAAACATAGGAAGAAACGTGGAACAAGGCTCCCTCTCAATACATCAGTGCTTTTCTTCATTCATTCTCTTCCCAAATCATACAATCTTAATCAAGTGTTAAGGGACAGAGAGGTAGAGGACCAGAAAAACAAGCTCAGAACATTCAGAAGTTTTCCACAATCTTTTTGTTTCTTTAACAGGTCTATGACCAAGCATATATTCATTTATTTATACTTTGTTCTGCCCAAGGTTTTTCCTAAGGGACTATTTATTACAGAATATAGAGAAAGGAACAGGAGAGAATAGGGAACCTTGATTAATATTTTATAATATTACTCTGGAGCAAGTGATTATGCCAGAATCTAATAGAGAAAAGTTGGGACTTCCACTTTTTCCCTTGATATATAAGTCTATAATATTTTTAAATAATCAGCCCTTCAAATAAAAAATGAACCCTCTTTCCTACAATTCATGTCAATTGATCCTTGTAACAATACACTGATGTAGCTACATATAGTTACTAGTAGGTAGATTGGAGCAGATACAGAAATGAAGTATTCACACAAATTATAATTATCTTTTGATCTTTAGACAAGTAAGAAAAAATGGGAGGCAAATCTAATGAGTACTTTCAATGTGAACTACATGTGTGAGGGAGAAAAAAAATCTATTAACTATGTTTTAATAAAACCTCGTATTTCTTTAAGCCATTGTTGAGTAAGAAGCTGTTCCAAGGTTATAGTTTTTGTTGGATTTCATTTGAAATAGTTTATGCCAGGCTTTCCATTCCGAGAGCTTTCCTCTTCTTTTAAGGTTTCATAATTTCATTTTTCTACTACTACTGCACGGCTCCTGTCATACTCATCCTGTTGCCATTGGTTGTTGCTCTAAGACATAGTTGAAAAGACCTCACTTGTAATCCCCTGTGTGACTCAAAAATAGTTCCTACAGTAGCCTAAGCATACTAGTTCATGGTCTTGCTTTGATTGCTTTTGAGCCATTGGATAAGAATGACCTTATGAGGCGCCTTGTTCTATCATAAGCCAAGTGTTGGGAAGTTTCTTCTTTTTTGCTCCATTTGATGTCTTTAACTTCCTCCTACAAAGCTAATCTTTCTTTTAAGTGAAAATCCCTCACCACATGTGATAATAGACGTCTGTAATCTCAGCACTCAGTTGGCTGAGGCAGGAGGATTGTGAATTCAAGGCCAGTTTGCATTACATAGTCAGTCTCAGTTTCATATAATAACAATAACACTAAGAGTAATGACAGAGTGGTAACATGTATTTGTTGGCTCAGCTACATGGGAGGCAGAAGTAGGAAGATTATGGTTTTAGGTAACTTTTTTTTTTTTGCCAGTCCTGGGCTTGAGCTCAGGGCCTGAGCACTGTCCTTGGACTTTCTCAAGGCTAGAGCTCTACCACTTGAGCCTCAGCACCACTTCCAGCTTTTTCTATATATGTGGTACCAAGGAATCGAACCCGGGTCTTTGTGCATGCTAGGCAAGCACTTTAACCACTAGGCCAAACTCCCGGCCCCTTTAGGTAACTTTTTTTTGGTGCCAGTCCCGGGGCTTGAACTTAGGGTGTGAGCACTGTCCTTGATCTTTCTCAAGGCTACAGCTCCACCACTTGAGCCACAACACCACTTCTGGCTTTTTGCTATGTATGTGGTACTGAGAAATCAAACCCAGGTCTTCATGCATGCTAGGCAAGCACTCTACAACTAGGCCATACTCCTGGCCTGATTTCAGGTAATCTTCTCAAAAGCAGGAGATGATATTTGAAAAGCAAACTAAAAGCAAAAGGACTAGATTTGTGATTAGAGCAGATGCATAAGACCATTCATTCACTTACCAGTGTTGCCAAAAAGTATCACCAAATAAAAATGAATGACAACCTATCCACACATGGAGTACATACCTTTTCTCCTTTCATCTCATCACCAGTTTGAGCATTCCTAATTCCTTCCTGGCTCATCTCCTGTATTTAAAAATTCCCCACTTGTTTTTATTCATGGTGAGAAAAGTTGCAGTTTCTATTCATGCTCATACAAAGTTAGACCATCAGTCAAATGAAGCAACAAAACTTTATTAGTATCTTCAGTGATGTCATTAGTACAAATGATGTGTAGCATCATTTAGATTCCCACACAATTCTGAATTAAAAGAGATACAAGTCATGAAACTACAGATTATGTTTATAACCTAGTTTTGCCTGTAGATTTTTTTCATCCTTCAAGATAATAAAATCAGAAGCCTCAGCATACAGTGAATCAGTCCTCTAAACCAGGTGCATTATTTCTGGAAAAATAGAGACACAAACTAAATTACACAATAATTTTTGTCAGGTCTCCATCCAGTTACAATAAATAATTGAGAGAGTTTTATGGCTAGATTTCTTCTCATTCATGAGTAGCTATTTCAAGTCTTCTCTAAGAGTGTAATGTAATGTAAAACATTGTTCATTAAAGAGAAGAATTTTTTGGAAGAAAAATATAAGGCCAAATGCTTCAAGAAATGGTATTAAATTCTTGTGCACCTTTGAAGTGAATATCCTTCCTACCAGTTGCCACTTATCAGTATGTTTTCAAACTTGCTTAAATCACAATGTCTATTTTTATGGTGCCTTCTTAAGCATCCAGATTACTCTCCATTAAGCAAAGCACTGAGAAAACACATTTCCCTGGCGTGCATACATAAATGGATAAGACATCTAGAGTATTCTGCTCTAAAGAAAATACTTCTTGACATTCCTTAGGAAGGCGGGAGGGAGAGGAGTGGGATTTCCACATCTGTTAAATAATCATTAGCATGTAGGATTGAATTCTGTCTTCTTTCTCAACTTCAAACCAGCTGTTGAAGTAAACTTAAAGGGACCTTAATTATTGCATATTTCAATAGCTTGCGGAAGATTTAGTTACCTAGTTCTGCCACCCTGATCAAAGGGAGCTTATTTGCTTTTGTACACCATTGTTATTGAAAGCATTCCTCATCGGATTGTTTTGCTTCTGAAACGCTCTATGAAACCTCAGGCAGAGTGCCTTTTCTCTGATTTCATTGTGCCTCTGAGGATAACCTCTGCTACCAATTTTATGTCACTTGGGAGGATGCTAAGATATTCCAGAGCTTCTTCCTCTTGGCCTCAGCACAAGTTTGCTTTTGTCATTTATATTACCAACTCAAAGATATTTTTGATGCCCATAGGATATTTGGTGCCACTGAAAAGCAAATGCAGGAAAATGAGCATCTTTCTCCTGTGTGGATAGCGTGGCTAGTAGTGTTGGTAGATGTCCATTTACCATGAATTGTTCATCCCAATCAAAGGCTTTCGTTTATTTTGTGGGCCTCCTCATTGCGATTGGCTTTGTGGCTGTTTCTGCAGCCATAGAATGAATTCTTCACCTGGCATGCCACCCAGCTCTGGGAATGAATAAAGCCAGACCAATGTGTGAACCTCAGCTCTTCCACAGGAAGACTGGAAGAATGGCTGAGTATGAAAATCAAAATCTCCTTCCAAATCATCATAATACTGCGTTGTCGTGCTGGTGTTGTTTATGGTTTCTTTCTTTGTTCCACAATATACCGTGTCAACTTGGCAAACTGCACAGTAGCTATCAGATGAGGCTTTCCATTGGGCTAAATGGGTGCTCTGCCTTTGAATATGGATATACAAAGATAAAATCTGCATGTAGCCCTATGTCTACAGAACAAGCATAATTTGGGTCTAAAGCTGTTTGTTTCAAATTGCAGAGGTCAAAATTCATTGGAAATATCTTCATGTGAGATGAACAATATAGTTTACTAGACTCTGCTCTATAGTATTTCACTACTTTTAAGATTTGATTTATCTATCTATTTATCTACCTATGATAGTGATATACACTTATTTATTAGCACATATTTATGTGGCTATACTATTTCTTTGCTAGCATCAATTTTTTTTCTCCTTAAAGATATGGAGCATAGGGGCCAGAAATTTGGCCTAGTGGTAGAGAGCTTGCCTATCATGCATGAAGTTCAATTCCTCGGTACCACATACATAGAAAAAAACTAGAAGCAGTGTTGTGGCTCAAGAGCTAGTGCTCTAGCCTTGAGAAAACTCAAAGACAGTACTCAGGCCCTGAGCCCAAGTCCAGGGCTGGCAAAAAAAAAATATGGAGCATAAATTATCCCTACAAAAGGCATGTGAAAAAGGAAATTTAAAAAAAAATAGAGTATATACATGATAAAACATCTAGTTTATGCCTTAGAAATTTTAGTTTAAGTAGTATAGCTCAAAATGAACTTTGATGTTTAAGATGTATTTACTTCTTGGAGATAGAAACATGGTCCCAGAAATAATGCATTCCTTGTGTCTACTGTCAAATATATTCACAGCCAAGAATTCATAAATGCCTCTACTGCTGCTCACACAAACTTGCCAAGGTCTTTCTCCTGAAATTTTTGCACAAGTTTCCTGTCTGATCTTTCTGCTTTCAGCTTCAAACCCTCTCTCTAGTCACAAACCCACTCTCCCTGTACTCACCAGAGTAAGTTAACAAAATGGAGTCATAGTAATATTTGTTCCTTGGCTCCTCAATACTTTTCCACTTAGATCTCTATTTCCTTTAGAATAAAAAATAAAAATGAATTCTTTGCAATGGCCTTCCAGATCCTGTGTGATAATGAGTGCCTCTCCTCCTTCTTTTTGCTAGAATACTAGGCACAGCCTCTCTGGGGCTGGGGCTTGGTTACTGCATCATCTTGAATGCTCTTCAGTTGTTTCTTTCTGGGTAGTTTTCCCCTTTCCTTAATTCCACCTTTGCTTAATGAGGCTTTACACTGATGACCCTCTTTAACATTGCAACCAATCTCCCTTCTCTTCTTTACTTTCTTCTAGCATGTTTCTTATCTACTACATTGCCGCATAATTTACTTTGGAGTTATGTTTATTCATTATCTTCCCTTAAACAATTGAAGCCTGAAAAATGAAATAACCTCTTTTCACAATACCCAGGGATACACACTGCTTTGTTAAGATAGTTCAGCAAACTCCTAGACTAATGCCTGTCATAAATGTAGTTAAGTACTCAAATTGATTATTTGAGTCCAAGTGCAAGAGGCTCACACCTATAATCCTAGTTATTTAATAGGCTGAGATCTGAGATCCTTGGTCCCCAGGGCCAAGCTGGGTAGACAAATCTAGAGATTTTTATTTCCAGTTAAACAACAAAAAGCCATAGATATGTGGCTTAAGTGGCAGAAAAAAAATTTAACAAAGAGTACAAGGCCCTAAGTACTGTAATAAAATGAAAGAAAAGAAAAGAAAAAGAAAAACAAGTTCTTGAGAAAAGTTGAACCAGAAACAAACAGCAACAACTAGTAATGTTGGAGCATGAAGGTGGGGGATTATGACTTAAATGTTGTACTGTTATGTTTAGATCTTTGGATATGAACAGATTATAGTCAGTTATGGCTGTCATGTACAATCAGTTCATCATCAAAAACATCCAACTCTTTCAAACTAGTTTGGGGATGAACAGATTTTTACCTCCTTTAACGGTATTATACCCCATAAAATCCCCCATATGTATAAGAAAGTATTTCAAAACGTTTTCTCAAGAAACAAAAGTTGTATGATGTCTATTCTACAAATACTAGATATAAGAATACATGAAAGCTTATAGATAGATAGATAGATAGATAGATAGATAGATAGATAGATAGACAGACAGACAGACAGATAGATATCAGAGGGTGATTGCCTTACTAAGAAGAATGAGTAAGAGAATTATCTGGAAACAGACATGCGGGAACATTAAGAGTAAAGGGAATATTTACTGTTGTTTTGACTAGTGATTAGATATTGACCGTTGTTCAATAGAACACTAAAGATCTATCTATTGTATTATATGACAGTTGTATTCCAACAAAAATATATGTAACAAAATTCTCTGAGCATATACAGTTTAAGATATGCATATAGTAAAATGCTGAAGTAAATTGAAAGGAAAAAGTAACCAAAATGCCTGGCTCAAATCTTAGAAAAGTACAATACAAAAGTAATTTCCCAAGCAGCTACTTAAGGAATGAGATGGGAAGTCAGCAGAGAAAAGCATAGCTGAAGACCACAGTAGGACCACCAACAACAACAAAAACAAAAATAAAGCTGGAAGTGTAGCCATGGCTCAAGTGGCAGAGCACTAGCCTTGAAAAAAAAAACAGCAACAACAACAAAAAAACTCTAAAACCAAACAAACATAAACCCTCAATTATAGCTCTCAGGCCTCAGGACCAGAAACAAACAAAAACGAAGGAAGGAAGGAAGGAGGGAAGGAAGGAAGGGAGGGAGGAAGAGAGGGAGGGAGGGAGGGAGGGAGGGAGGGAGGGAGGGAGGGAGGGAGGAAGGAAGGAAGGAAGAAAGATAGGAAGGTCAGGCATTAGTATATGAGCACTTATATTTTTTCCCAAACATATAATTAATACACAAGATTGCAAAACTTCAATAGTCTTCTTGTACACAAGTCACTTTTTAGAGTACCATCATATTATCTCATGCACAGGCCGAAGTACCTTCAGAAATGCAATGCCCTTGAATAATTTCATGATGAATTTATCTGTAATTGTGGAGTCAGTATTGAAAACGTACTCATTTACAGATAGGTTTACCTGTTTTTAGTAACATGTAATGCTTCCTAAACTGTATCAGACTGATCTATCAGTGACTTCAATTTAGAACTAGGTAGGAAAACAAAAATCATGGACACTCAGGTTAAGAAAATTCTTTAGAGGCTTTAAAGGCAGTAAAAAATAGTTGCCCATAATTTGACAGTTTTAAATTCAGTTGGATGTACAGTAGCATTGATTCACAATTTTGGCCCTTAATTTTCAGGATTTTGATGAAGGCAAAGACAAATGGTGGCTGGTAAGATTACAGACTTAGGGGTGAGGAGTGGGAAGGAAAATAATAATAGCTTTATCATTATTCCGGTGCAGTTTTCCAGTCCATCTTGATCTAGGATGTAACTTTGCCAATTCAGCAAATTCAAACAGAATCAACTTTTAATCATTTATTATCATGTCAAACCTGTGCCTCAGTGGTTCATCCCATAATATTAGCAGCTCAGGAGGCTGAAATCTGAGGATTATGGTCAATTTCAGCCCAGGAAAGAAAGTTCCTGAGGAACCTCCAATAAACCTCCAAATATCCACAAGTGAAGCTGTGGCTAATGGTAAAAGAACTAGACTTGATCAAAAAACTTAGGGATAGCACACAGGCCCCAAGTTCAGACCCTAAGACAAGTGAGCGTGCGTGCACACACACATACACACACACACACACACACACACACACACACACACAAATGTGTTAAGCATTTCAACAATTTTCATAGTCTTTAAACTTCCAGAGGTAACAGCTCTAAACACACATTTTCTACAATAAAAAATGTGAGATTCAGAGATTGAAATTTATGTCAGCCAGATGACAGAATCTGCTTGGTTTTCATATCATAGCATTGTTGGGATTTGAGTAGAATTTATTTGAATAATACATTTTGGAATATAGCTATAATTTATGTATATATACTTTAATAAACACTTCTATTAATAACAAATTTATCAAATTGAACTTACTATCTTCATTTAAAACATCTTTGAAGTGTTTGACATGTTTTCTAGGATGTGACAAGCATATTTCTTAGGATGAACATTGAACTAAACTTTTTATAAAAAGAAAACATCACAATGTTTATTGAAGAGTGCCATACCATTGTGCAAGGAAATTGCATGTGACATTACCACACACAGCTATTTAAATGAAAAAAATAAGACATAATGAAAGAGAAAAGAAATGCGAAAATGTTGCATATTTGTATTTTAATTTAGTTTCCCATATTACACAAATACCAAAAATATTTATATTTTATATATCAGCTAATTTGTGAATATTTTTCTCAAGAATTTGAAGGTGATTACAGTACCAGGAAAACATCTTAGAAAGAGGTACTTAAGTTTTATATCAGAGTAAAATGTGTAATTTAATATTTAAAAGGTAGCTTATTTTTACATCTAGTTACTCTAAAATGTTATTATGCTTTATTAATTAGAAAAAATATTGAGATGCATATTTTGTACATTACTGGAATAATTATACTTAAGCAGAAATGCTTCACATTTGTCAGTTGTTACTAGATCTTTTAAAGGAAAACTATTTTTATTCAAAAAACAGGTTATAATCCAGGTATGGTGGCTCACGCCTATAATCCTAGCTACTCAGGAAATTGAGATCTGAGGATGAAGATTCAAAGCCAACCCAGGCACAAAAGGACCTGAGACTCTTATCTCCAATTAATTTCTAGAAAATAGGAAGTGGGGCTTGGCTCAAGGGTAGGGTAGTAACCTTGAGCTGAAGAGCTCAGAGACAGCGCCCAGGCCTAGGTCAAGCCCCATGACGACCCCCCCCCCCAAAAAAAAACAGGCTATAATAAAGCAAAAGTAAAATGAACATATCTCAAAAAGCATTTAGCTTTAAATACTTCTTATTTCACTTCAAATTCAAGAAAACATTTCAGGTATTTTTTAAGGCAATTCTTTTTTTAATGTTATTGTCAAGGTGCCGTACAGTTAAGGTAATGAGTATTTTTCTTGTTAAACATACTCATTACCTCTCCCTCATTTTTTTTTTTTGAAAGTCTTTTTTTTTTTTTTTTTTTTTTTTTTTTTGCCAGTCCTGGGCTTGAGCTCAGGGCCTGAGCACTGTCCTTGGACTTTCTCAAGGCTAGAGCTCTACCACTTGAGCCTCAGCACCACTTCTGGCTTTCTTTCTATATGTGGTACCGAGGAATCGAACCCGGGTCTTCATGCATGCTAGGCAAGCACTTTAACCACTAGGCCAAACTCCCGGCCCCCCTCCCTCATTTTTTTTTTCTCCCACTTTCCTTCCCTGACATCCTTCCCCGCCAACTTACGAAATTCATTTCCCACACATTGTCTTGTGAGTATGGCTGTTTCATTGGTTCACCCTTTGGTTTTTGTCTCACTATTTTGTTGTTCCTCTTCGTTTCCCCAATTCAAATAAACGTATATACAAGACACAGGGTACCAAATTCAAATACAATGACAACAGGGGTTAAACTGAAGAGAGGAAGGAAGAAAGGAAGGAAGGAAGGAAGGGAGGGAGGGAGGGAGGGAGGGAGGAATAATTTCACACAGTACATTAGAAACAACCACAAAGAAAACCCTTTGTTTCCATATCTTTGAGTTCATTTTGCTTAGCACCATCTTATCTGGTCACATGACATCGCCTCCATGGTTTCCCTCATTTGTAGTAATTAGTATGTGTGTAGGATAGTGCTAGCAGAGGATCACAAAAGATCAATAGGTATATACATATGACCATATAAGATGATGCTAAGCGAAATGAACTCTTAAGATATGGAAATCTTAAAAAGGTAATTCTTGAGCACTCTGTCTTCATTTGTGGATCAAATGTAATCTCTTAATTTATCCAAAGTCTCATATTTTTTATTGAAACAAGCTAAGTTCCAATTTAATTATATGAAGCTAGAATTTTATATTCTTTCCTATGTCCTTTCAATCTCTAAAAGTCTGATCATGTCTAATTGATTTGCATAGCATGTGGATTTCTTCTGTTATCCGAATTGCAATTTACCATGGCTCTGTTTTTTCATTATTTATTTATTCATTAATTTATTCTCCACGTTATTTCAGAAAGGATACTCATAGGAAGGATTTTACTTATGGATTGTTATCATTTGATATGCATTACTTCATGCATTTATTTATTACCATCTCTGCTAAATTGTATGTATGAAACTTCTCCTTTATTAGTTTCTTGCTTTGGAAATGAAAGAAGCATCTTTAAGCAAATGAATTCTCCTGAGCCACTACATAAAGAATTATTTTAAATGTTAAAGCATTTCATTGAACTACATATAAACGCTATGCCTTTTAACTCATTTATTTATTTATATATTTAATGTGCCTATATATTTTAGCTCAAACACACTAAGATATGTAATTTTGCCCTTCTGATATGATTTCAAGGGATAGAGCTTTAATTTTAAAAAGGCAGTTCACCTTCTGAAATACCTGAAACTGATTACAGTTTTGTTCCTATTTCTCCTCCCTGCAAACCTTCACTCTACAAACATTGGGTAAGAAGAAAGAAAGCAGCTCAGTAATATTTATTTCAAAAAAAGGAACCTTTACAATGCAATTGCATGTCTTCTTCCAGGATGTTGCTTTATTCTCCTCACAAACACAATGCCTGGATATGTTTGCATAATTACTTTTAGAGAGAAACCTCAACTTTGCTTATCTTTATCCAGATTATCACTCTATCTTTTAGCAAACTTGAAGACAGTTCTTTTATAGCCAACTTGTACCTTTTTTAGAGAGGCAGAAGGAAAAACTCCTGTTGTGGGAAAATCAATGAATATATTTTCATTTAAAACTGGTGAGACCTGTAACAAAATGATATACAGCATATACCCGCATGCATATATGCACATACGCACGAGCAGCAGACGCAGCACCCCAAATAATGCAAGTTAAATAGGAAATCCAAATAAGATAAATGAATTACATTGTCATGCTAGCATTCTACAAGATGTTTTGCCTTTAGGAGAAACTAAAGAATGGGTACAGGATTCTCCTTGTATACGTTTTTAAAATTCAATGTAAATCTGTACTTCTCTCAATCAAATTTTCAGTTGAAAATAAGAAAGGTTGGTAAACTTCTCTAGGGCCAGATGTTAAACATTTCAGGTAGCGCTAAAGCAATAGTTATTTATTGATATATGCAAATAGCATCAATCTGAAGTTTGCAGATCTCTGGTTTAAACAGAGATCCACTGTTTTCACATTCTATCTGCTAATACCCCAATCAAAAAAAAAAAGAAAAGAAAAAAGGATGTTAAAACTAATGATACATTTACAAGATTGTCATTTGAAGCTTCTCTCATTATTTTCATTATCATGTTTCACTATTTTAGAAAAGCAAAATATGACAATTTCAAATTGTTGCCTTGGGAAAGAAAGAAATTACATGGCACTGGTGTCTCCTGCCTGTAATCTTAGATACTCAGAAGGCTGAGATCTGAGAATTGCCATTCAGTGTCAGCCCAGGCATAAAAGTTAATGAGACTCTTATGCCAATGAACCAACAAGAAAACCAGAATTGTAGCTGTGGCTCAAAGTTATAGAGTTGTAACCTTGAACAAAAAATTCAGGACTGAGTTCAAGCTCCCTATCAGACAAAAAAAACGGGGCAAGTATTCCTTTTTAATCCTTTTTAGGCAGAGCATTGTATTAAAGGAAGAATGTCATAGACTATTCAGTTACAGGATTCTCACCTCTGTGTATAAATAGAGGTTCAGAGAGGGAATCACTCTTTTCTTCTCTTTTTTCCTTTCATTCTGTTCAAAAATTGAACATGTGCTAGAAGAATTTAGGCTGTGTTCAGTCATTCTCATTTTCAGTGTGATAAAGCATTTCTTTAGCCAGATCAACTTGAAAGAAGAGCAGTTTCAGTATATACTTAGACAATTGTTCAGAAAATCCATAATGCAAGATTTTAATATTGATGTAGTAGCTTTTTTGTGATCTTTTTTCTCTCTCCACCCTGCCTAGGCAAAACATAGTCTGAAGAAACCAGGTTCAGTTCCCTATCAGTACTAAATTCTTTCCGGTAATATGCTTCTTTTCCCTTCTGTTACTTCATCTGTTTTTAATGTGAGTGGCTTCTTATGGAAAACATTCTTGAATGTGGAATAGGAAAGAATGGAATTTGCCTTAGAGAGATCCAGACATTAAATCCTAAGTCAGTTCTGTGGAGTGTTACAAGCAAAGATAGACTGGCCTATTTAAAAACAACAGAATGCAAAAACTACAAGACACTGGCAAAAAAAAATCCTCAATGTTTATAACTTAACAGAAACATAAAACTGTCCTGGGTAGATTTCCAGAATGATTAGGGCGATTAGAGGCAAATAGGATTAAGAACATGAGATCTTGTCATTTAAATAATTTTAAAATATGAAAGGCATTTCTGAAAACACATTGACTGTGCTCTTGGTTGGCACCCTCTTTTAGTCCATTTTTTAATGTTCTGATAATTTTATTCTTACTGCTAATATATCCCTTAAAAATAATCCTTCATCTTTCCCCTATCACTAAGGCTTTTTTCCAACACAATACACACACGTAAGGTCACACATGCATGTGAATGCAATAACAAATGTAGGCATGCGTGCACACACACACACACACACACACACACACACACACACACACTTCCTTCCTCCATACCATTAATCTTCATAGAATTCATCTCTGACCTTCCCCTCCATTTGCTTACAGCCATTCCACAGCACTCAGTAGCTAGTAGAACAATATGCAAATGCTGTTGATGGAGCAAGGGAAAGCCTACCAGAATCTGTACTTGCCTACTTTACCCGCCTCTTTCCTCTCATGCGCCTTTCTCCTGCCTTCTCCTAATATCCATGCATGCCCGAATGCTCCAGTCTGAACTGGGCTTCATGATGCCGTCTCAGCTCAGCATTGCCTCTTTTCAGCAATCCTAAGAGCTTGTCTGTCTGAAACCGGCCATCTTCAGAACAACTCAAGCATTATCCTATCAGAAAGCTGTCTGTGCGCCTCAGAAGACAGTATATTTCATCTCTTATTTGCCAGATACTATTTGATACAGTATGGGAAGGCAGTATGGCATAGTAGAGTAAAATAGAACAGTATAGTCTGGTATAATATATTAAAAATTGTTTGAAATCAGACACAGTGAAAGCTTTAAAAGGGCGAACGGCATCTGTTTTATTCATACTTGAATTATTTGTTCCTAAAAAGTACCTGTACACAGTGTGAATGTGTTGTGTAAATTATTGAGTGAATCAATGAATGAGTAAACGATAGAGATAATTGTTTAATTATCCTCTAGAATTGGGTAGGCTATCAGCATAGAAGCTATCTCTATAATTATCTATAAAGATATCACTATTAAGAGCTTAACAAAAGCTCCCCTTCTGTAGCATTGCTGTGTTGAAGGAGTGAATGTCTGAAGGGAATTTCTGTCCACTCAGGAACTTATAAATATTAGTTCTCGAAATAGCAATGGAATCATTGACAATCAAATGGATATACTATATCTATAACATAGAAAAGCCATTGAATCTGGAATAAAATAATTTGAGGGATACATTTAATGAACAGTATTATATGTGTGGTTATCCTGCACAGAAATAATAGCACTTATTTTTATTCAGATTTATGACTGAGGCAGCTTACCTTAATATTGTAACATATCAGCATTTCCAAGCCATATCCACACATCTAATATCTAATTTATTATATTCTCTCTCCTAAGAGGGTGTTTGTGCTTACTGTTAAGTCTTCACATAAATATCATCTTCTCAATAAGAACTGCTCACATAACTTAATTCCATCCCATCGATAGCAGTGGTTCTTATTCACCAACCTTGCCTTGTGTTTTGTCACTGTCATATTCCATGTCAGTTTTTATTTATTATATACAAGTGTACTACCCCTTTGCAGCACATGCTCCATCGTATGTTTTACAAGCACAGATCTTTATTTATGTATTTGTTTTTCACTAATGTATCTCTCATGCTGTGGAAGGTTCTGGTAGACATTTGTACAATGAATAAATGAGCCCTCACTAAATGATATTACTCAGTTCTCAAGCCAAAAAAAAAAAGGTTCTCTTCACAGCCAAATGATGGTCACATGATCAGTGCTTTGGAAGCATTCAGCCTTATTTTCTTACCATAACTCTCCTCCAATGAAGGTCACCCACATGAGCTCCCAAGTCAAACACAATTCCTCCACTTACAAGTATAAGTCATTGATTGTGCTTACTTTGCTCTATCTAGAACTCTCTCTTAAGTTGCTTTGCAAACTAGTGTCTCCAGCAGGGAGATTACAGGTTCATCCTGTAATCCCAGCTACTAAGAGGCTGAGATCTGAGGGCTACAACTGGAAGCCAGGCAGTGCAGGAAAGTTTGTGAAACTCTTATCTCTAGCTAACCAGCAAAAAGTTAGAAGTGAAGATCTGGTTCAAATGGTACGGCATCCATAGAGAGCAAAACCGCTAAGGAACAGAGTCCAGGCCTCAGTTCAAGCCCCAGTACTGGCATTAATGTGTGTGTGTGTGTGTGTGTGTGTGTGTGTGTGTGTGTGTGTGTGTGTGTGTGTGTGTGTGTGTGTGTGTGTGTGTGTGTGTGTCCGTCCTGTAATCCTAGCTACTCAGGAGGCTGAGATCTGAGGATCAATGTTCAAAGCTGGCCCAGGCACAAAAAAGGACCTGAGACTCTTATCTCCAATTAACATCTAGAAAATGGGAAGTGGGGCTTGGCTCCAGGGTAGGGCACTAGCCTTGAGCTGAAGAGCTCAGGGACAACACCCAGGCCCAATTCAAGCCCCATGACCCAATAAATACGTGTGTGTATATATATACATATATATATATATATATTATTCAGACAAGTTAGAAGAGGAAGAGATAGAAGAATGCATTCATCAAATTTAATGCATAGCCTACAAAATTTAAAAAATGGAGGGGAGGGGTAGTGTTGGGAAGCATGGAAAGAAGGATGAGAGGTATAACAGTGATCATGATGCATTGTGTTCATAAACTCACATAATGAATAATAACTCCTTTGTAAAACCACTTAAAGATAATAAAATAATTAAGGGAAAAGAGGGAGGGAGGGAAGGCGGGAGGCAGGGAGGAATGAGTTCATCCACAGCCTTCTTCTTATGGTTGCCACTTTGGGTTAATGCTGCTTCTTTCCCTTAAAAGTTAGCTAAATAAATGTTAGCCGACACTTAAAACCTTCTAGACTAACCCCAACAAACTTTCTGACTCATCTTTCTCAAAATAGTTTGAAGCCTGTTTTGCAACTGCCAGAGATTTGTGTTTTACTAGCTGCAGGTGTGTACAATCTGTCTCCTCTATTAGAACATAAGTTCCCTTAGGCCAATACACCAGCTTTGTTTTACATTCCACAATACTTAAACATTCCTGGGTAAAGAAAACTTGAACTGTGGTTTGGCAGCAGAGAGCCATTGTGTGTACAACAGACAGAATAGAAGTATAAAAAGGAAATGTTGGCTAATGCCAGGCAGATGGAAACAGAGACAGGGAAGAGGCAAAGATATCAGGACCTACGGTTTGCACAGGGGTCATAGCTGTTCAACAGACAATGGTGTCTAAGTTAATGAATTAGATATCGAATAAGAGTAAAGGATAATAAGAGACTAGACTGGATAATGCAGAGGAAGAAACACAACTCAAGCACATTTTGAGTGAACTAACATTAAACTGGCAGGTGATATAAACCGTCAAAGAGAGTAAGAGTCAGAAATGCCACCAAATCCTCCATGAAAATATGATAATTATAATATATGTGGTATGACTGGACAGAAGAGATGCATTGGACAGAGTATATAGGAGGAAGGAAGATGGATTTAGTTTCGGACACATTGACAATTTACATATAGAAGCCAAGAATACATTTTTTTCTGTAAGATGTTTTAGATGAGAATAATGGCCTTATATTGACTACATTGATGCTTAAAAAAATGATGTGCACATATTTGAAAAGCTTTTCTGTTTTGCTCCAATACAGATATGCTGTCTAGCTTAATTTTCAAGAATCATGCTTTATATCAACTTTGAAAATCAGATTCGTTTCTTTTAACATACTCTAGTATAAGGGAATTTTAATTAATTGAGACATTTATTCTATTAGAATTGTGCTATAATTCTCATTTTAAATTTAATGGATCACCAGGCACTGATGGCTCATACCTGTAATAATGGATCTGAAAATCATGGTTTGGGATGACCATGAGCAGAAAAGTATACACAACATATCTCCAACTAACCAGCAAAAAGTTTGACAGGAAGGTGTAGGTCATGGAGTAGAGCACTGGCCTTGACAGAACAAAGCCAAGTTGAGAGTGCTAGGTCCCAAGTTCAATTTAATCTCCTGTATAGGCACACACACACACACACACACACACACACACACACACACACACACACACACACACACATACACATCCCACCATGGTCATCATCATCAATCTGTCAGCTGCCAGATTGAGGACTAATTTTCCTTTGAGAAAGAAAGGAGCAAGGGGTGGTAAAGTCTCGGTTGTCTTGAGGTAATTGTATGATGTTCAGATTTGATGCTGCTCTGTTGTCTTACAAAGCATATAACTATACTTGAAGACCGTCAGAGTGCAGAAACCAAATCCTTATCAGTCTTTACAGTATTTTTAATGTTTGGGAAAAGGTTCAAATTCACTGTAGGCTAGAGAGTTTAAGGTGCAGACAAAAGTTCTCTTTTGAGAGCTGTCATTTCTCTAGTTTGACACTATTAATATTGTAGTGTAATGCTATTTTGGAAGTTTGGATCTTGTCTTTTGTTCTTCCTCTTTCCTACATTCTAAATAAAAGGAGAAGCAAGTACTTGAAGGAAGAAGACACTCTACTGAGTTTACTATCTCCTTTTGCACCATGTTATCTTGGACCACAGCTGTAATTCTTTGAAGAAATGCCCTTTCCAAGCTCTGTTTGTTTTTCTCTCTGTTTTATTGCGTCTCTTTCACCAACAACATTTTTAAGGTTTCTCACAAAGAACTTTGTTTTTCAATTAAGATGAAAACTAGATCGTGATGTGACCATTTCATGGGGAGTGTAACTTCCCTTTCTGACAGTGCCATTAGGGTCTGTCTGGTTATAAATCTTCATAGTTCTGACTTGCCTTGAAATCAGAAAGTGTTTTCATAATGCTGGTCTTTGTGAGCCATGAGCATGAATGGAGGGCTGGCAAGCATAGTAGCCCTTTGATGAACTTACCTGTTTTAACGCAGGGTAGAACATTTACTGCTAAGTCTGATGACTCAGCTTTGATTGGTAATCTTATGTGATACTCCTTAAATTTAAAAAAGAAAATGTTTCTGGAGTCATTTTTTTCAATCTTTATGTGAATAGTTGGGCTTTACAAAATCCATTGTTAAAAAGTTAATCAGTATTCCTTTTTGTCATACCTCCGCTCTTGCTGCAATAATCATTTCTTTGCATTTCTCATTTGATTTTGGTGAATATTTTTTAAAGCTAAATGATATGGTTTCAGGTGTGCTACCTCTAATTGCATGACATTCAGAAAGCACATTACTAAACATGTTAATACAATTCATACTTTTAATCTGTTCTAATGTTATATATTCATGTGTGTGTGTGTGTGTCCCGGGCTTTAAACTCAGTGCCTGTCCCTGGGCATTTTTCACTCAAAGCTAGGTCTCTACTACCACTTGAGCCATGCCTCAATTTCCGGGTTGTTTTTTTTTTTGGTAGTTAATTGAAGATAAGAATCTCATGAACTTTCCTGCCTGGACTACCTTCAAACCACAATCCTTAAATCTCAGCCTACCTGAGTAGCTAAGATTACAAGTATAAGCCACCAGCATCTAGCTTAATATATATATATTTTCATATATTTTTATTGTAATTAATAGAAGGGTTACATGATATTTGCCAGATAGAAGGTACATTAATTCACATACATTGATACCCTTTCACATGTCTTGGTCCCCATTTCCCTCCCCCTACCCCCACCTCTCATCTTGTTTTCCCCCCTTAATATATATATTTTTACAGCATGCATGTATTAAAACTTTTTAATTACCCCAAATCTTAACTGACAGTGAGATATCATAAAGGACATATGAAATCAATGGATAATTTTGATGACCTCATGAAAGTGTAAGCATACCAAAGTTTGTCCAAAGTATGAAATTGAGGAGTTACCCTTTAAAAATTTTGTTATTATAAAAATGTACAGAAGGGTTACATTTATGTAAGTCAGGTAATGAGTACATACTTTATAAACCAAAATGCCATTAACTTTTAATAATGTTGCCTCAGTTATTTGCCAATAATCTGTGGTGATTATTGAAGACAAATCTATGGGATTATGCCTTGTCATATTCTTTAACTTCATAACTATAATGGCCACTTAAAATGCTAGAGAAAGTTCCTCATACCTATTTTGGCAACTTGTCAGTGAGCTTGAAAAATAGCCTTCGTACTGTAGAAAGAAGCTATATGGACAGAAAGAAAAGATAACTAAGATCTTGTTCATTAATCATTACGTTCAGAGATTTTTGTTGTTGCAAACTGACAGAATCTTATTTCTTAGAATGAGAAAGAGGTGTACAATTCTCAGGAAACTAGAAAAGAAGATGAAATGATGCTTGCATACTAAAAAAAGTCGATTCTTTTGATAACACTAGAAAGTGGCATCCAGATTCTTTTTTTCATCTCTACAGCCTCATTTGAAACACACTGTGTAGCTCTTCTACAATGGAAAAATGCTTCTGTAGTCATTGCTGTTGAGAGCTACACATCATTCTCTCATGGATAGCACTTTGAACTCTAACTCAAAATAAAGCAAGCATATTTTTTTCAATTGGAAATTGAATTTCCACAGTACTGTCTCAAAACTAATGTTTCCTCTTCATTCCCTTCTTAATACCATACTCAAAACAAAAATGATTAGTCTTTTATAAATCTGCATCGAAAGCAATGTGTTCATTGTCCACATTCTTCATTTCCCTTAATGTTTTCCCATTTGTGAAACAAGTGAAAGTGACTGAGAGATTAAATAAGATAATATGTGTTGAGAGCATAGTATAGTAAGTTTTAATGTTTGTAAATTTCTTTTATAGATTATACTTTCTTTTCTAACTTTTGCACTGCAGATCTATACAGTTCATTGAGCCTAGAGTTTTAGTTATACTTTTGTGGAATTATTGAATAATTAATTTGATAATAATGAGTAAAACCAAGATATGAGAAGAAATGTCTCAGTTTTCCCCTTTTTAGTAAATAGAGTTGTCTCAAGCACACAGTATTTTTGATCATTAAGGGTTAAAGGGATTGTTATGTACTAGGTATGGATGTGTTGGAATGCTTTAAAAAAAATCGATTCTAGCTAATGGAGAGAATGTTTTTAAAGTGAACGATTGCTATTCCTTCAGTGAACCACATATAGCAGAAAAAGTTGAAGTAAACACTGAAGGAGAGACAAGCTCTTCCTTATAGAATTAATGAGAATTGCAGTGATCTTCCATGGGGAATTAGAATTGAAGAACCTTTTCCATGTGCATCATTCCCTAATGTCTAGAACCAGATAAGTAGGCTCTAATTTTAAATGTGCAATTATCCAAACAAGATGAATGTGCAGGGCAAGACTGGATAAGAATGTCTATGTTAATGTTAATATTTTTATTCTCCTGTATAATAGACATGTAGTTGGCAAGAGCCACTTTCCAGTGAGATCCCCAAAGACCACAGCTAATTCAGGAGACATGTAACCATCCTTGTCTCACATCAGCTATGGAGATATGGCCCAAGAGAGATACACTAGAGCTTTTTGCTAGTATCCTTTGGAATGCCTTTTTATTATCTTTTTAATCTTGATTAGATTTGTATCTTACAAAGGGTAAATGATAAATCATGACAACATTTGAGACTTTTAGCAACCAGAGCTTTAAAATGTGTATGGATATTTGGTTAAAGCATTGTGAAAAATTTAAACTGGAAAGCAACTTCAGAAATTATAATCTATCCATATAATATTAAGGCTAGAAGGAACTTGAACTAGAAAGTAGAACATGTAAGAGAGATGGAGCATTGTTCTGAAGCTGGGATCTAAATACATGGTTTTGTGTTTGAAGTAAAGTAAGATAAAATAAAACAGGATTGTCATTTTTGTCACACATGCCTCCCAATTTGTAGATTAGTATGACTAATATGATTCTGGGCCAAGATATTTTAATACGTATTCTCTTCTTAATAGACTTAAATTAGTCAGGATGCTAGCTTATTCTCAGAAAATAGTTTTCTTTTGTTTTGTTTTGTTTTGTTGTAGCCAGCACAAACACAGTCATTGTTCAATATGATTATAAATAATATTTAGATATAACATTTTTCATATTATGAAGATAATATCCATGCTTACTGATGTCATCTCTGAGTTGCATGGTTTGGGCATATATTTTGCATATATTCAAGTAGCGTAATTTTTCTAAAATATTTGTACTAAGGCAAATATTCAAGGCAACCAATTCAAGGAGGTGGTTCTTTTTGTTTTAATTGACAAATTCTAATACAAATTTCACCTCTGTTTTAAGAATCATGATTATTTTAAGCAGAAGGGCATATTTATTGTAAACCCTAAGCAGTCTTTCTGAAACCCGAAAAAAAGATTCATGAAAACAGCCTGCAATAAAAATCACACATGCTTCATAAAACACTACGTGATAGATATCACTTGCACCATTAAGAACTAAATGACAAAGGATGTAATTTCAGCTCTGGCATGCAATATTAATCGAAAGCCTTTAAAACATCTTGCTGATGGGAACTATGACAACGTGACATTGAAGAATTAAAAGCTAAAGACATCCATCTTAATCAGATTTTCCAAGTAAATGCCATAAGGCATAAAGTTGTTTCATTCATCTGTACATATTCAAATGTTTGGGTGCTACATCATTTTTCTGTGTGTTGCTTCAAAAGAAGAGAATTCCAACTCAATACTTCAATGTATAAGTTCAATATACAGAGTTAAAGCAAGTTTCAGCAAGCATACTTTGCATGCACAAGCAATTTTTCATTATTTCTATCATCTGTGCTAAAGATATATCAACTTAAGTAAAAACGCTAAGTGATGTTGAGATAATTTTTGAAATAGAAATGCAGATATGTTTGCTTTTTACCATTTAGAAGTAAAAATAGAATGTTTATAGTCTTCTCTGTAGAAGGAAATTATTTTATGTATATTAAATATAGGTAAAAATATGGAAAATACACTTTGACTATTTTATTTAAGTGATGTCAAAAGCCTGGAAATTAAGAGTTTGTGTTAAAAATGGCACTTCCCAGTTTAGGCATATATTTAATATATATGATCTCGAATCCTTTGCAACACACTGTAAAAATGATTATTACCTCCATTTTACAGAGGGGGAATTGAACATTTTAAAATAGGACACTGAAAGCCTTCTTAGTGAAGAAGGCAGCACGTCAGTCTCATAAAATAGGACACTGATTTAGAGGTACCAAGTCAGACAGGGACTGGAAATCCAGGAATGAATGTTTTCATCTCCATAAATTCCTATATTGAATCTCTAATCCTCTACAGGACTATCTTTGTAGGTGGGACCCCTAAAGAAGTAAATAAGATTAAATGAAGTCATAAGAGTATGTAACCCTGACCACATTAGATTGGCAACTTTGTATGAGATAGGAGTTACAGCTCCTCCTCCACCTGTACACCTGTAAGCCAGGAAGACACTGTCATCAGAAAACATTGTCAGATGTGTTTTCTAACTTCCAGAATTTAAAAATGTGTGTGTGTGTGTGTGTGTGTGTGTATACATTTCTTGTGCCTAAAACAGGTAGACTGTAGTAGTTGGAAACCTAAGCAAACTATGTCCGTGATGATCTGTACTGTTCTCTATTGTAAACCTAGTGCTTGTTTACATCTTGAGAAAAAAATCTAACAAATAGGCGCCAAGGTATTTGCAGATTCATGAAACACAGAGAAGAAGATCTGTGACAGCACGACTCAGTCTTCTTTTTTTAAAAAAAAAATGATTTTTTATTGTGATTACTAGAAGGGTTACATTATATTAACCAGATAGAAGGTGCATAACTTCACAAACATTGATACCCTTTCTCATGACATGGTCTCCGTTTCCCTCCCACCCTCCTCCCACTTATCTTGATTTCCCCCCTTCCCTATCCAATTTCAAATAACCAATTCTTCTTTTGGAAGCTTTGAGCTGGCAGAAAAAGCTTCTAGTGGCATTGAGCAACCCAAAGAAAGAGGTATCTGCTTCCAAATAAATGCAGAGCAAAGCCTTGGAAAATATGGATCATTCATCTCCCCCCAAATTATATGATAGGCCCTTACTTACCTAGAATACCTGCAATTTAAAAAGCCATGGGATACACAGATTCTTATTCTGCTGTTGGTCTTCATGATCTCTTCTCACATCTGTGTGTGTACTATGCTGTATTCTGTAGTCTTCAGTTATTTATGTGGAAAGAAAATTCGATACTGGGAGGAAGATTTTAGCATTACATCCTGAGCTATGATTTCATCAGTGAATGGACTCATTGACGTAGCTAGTGTCCTCAAGACAAGTCACGTTTCTATAGGGCTACCAGCAGAGGACCATGTCTTCAACACATGAACCATTTGGGGGAAACACTTTATATTTAAACTGTATTTTTAAAAAAGTTAAATTTGATGCAAAATTATTTTTCATCATAGGTACTTATAAACACTAGAGTTTACTTTAAAAATGAAGATCGTTTTAAATATTTATAACAGAAGATCTTGTAGGGTATTCATGAAATCAACTCATACATGGAGTTTTATAATAATTAAAGCTTAATGTTTGTTTCCTAAATTTTTTTATAATTGACTGGTTATTTTTAATAGACATTTGTGTTTTGATATTTTATTATGCATTGCCTTTTAAGGCACTAAGAAAAATCTTATATCCAAAAAAAATTCAGAATGTCCTTGACAAGACATTGTTCCTTTGCAGGAGAAAAATCTGAGACCCAGAATATACTTATATTCAGTTTTATGTTTAGTTATTTAGTTATAAGTATCCATCCTTATAGTTTCTGCTTCCTTATCTAATATTCTTCCTTCTGTAGCAGGTACTCTCTTTATAATGAAGAATGTTGATCCGAAAAACATAGCAAATACTGTATGGTTTGCAATATTTAATTTGCTTTTCTTCTAAAAAAAAAAACCCACATGTCACAGAATGATACAGCTTTTAGTTGCCTTCCAGTCTGCCCTTTCCCATATTACAAGTGTGTTTTATTTATATCATATCATATGCCCACTTAAAGTCAATAAAATTTAATTGCACTAAAATCAAATGCTCATTAGGTAGTAAGGAGAGAGAAAAGCGTTTATTGATTATATGTCAACAATTGTCTACTCTCAAGATTAGGAGAGTTTCTTTTTAGTTGTTTTTTTTTTCCTTTCTCAGGTAAAATATTTTCAAGTAGGTAGGATACCTACCTACCTACATACATACATACATACATACAATGAGACTTTTTTTACATTCAATTTTATTTTTTATTGTCAGGGAAATGTATATATAGAGAGGTTATAGTTATATTTACCAGGTAGTGGGTGCATTACTTCTCACACAATGATACCCCTTCTCATGTTATTGTCCCTATTTCTCCCCCAACCCTCCCAATCATCTTGTTTTTCTTCCTTCCCTTTCCTATTTCAAATAAACAACTAAATGTATATACAATATACCAGGTAACAAAGCCAGATGCAGTAACAATATGAGATTGACGAAAGGACAACAAAAGAGAAGAGAAATAACATAGTACATTTAGAACAACAATCACACAAGATAAAGCTCTTGTTTCCATATCCTAGAAATTCTTTTATTTAGACTCATCCTATATAACCTTATGTACCTAGGTTTTGAGCTATTGTAATCTTCTGCTAGGAGAGTCCTAGATGTGTACTAATTATTACAAATGAGGAAAACCATTGAGCCTATGTTACTTTGGGTCTGGCTTACTTCACTTAATATGATTTTTTCCTTCCAAATGGGGCAATATCATTCACTCTGATGGCAGCATAGAACTCCATTGTGTATAAGTACCACATCTTGTTGATCCAGTCATCTACTGAGGGGCATCTGGGTTGGTTCCATATCTTTGCTATGGTAAATAGTGCTGCAATGAACATCATTGTGCTAGTGGATTTAGTATGTCCTTGTTTCTGGACCATTGGGTAAATGCCAAGTAGTGGAATTGCTGGGTCATAGGGGAGCTCTGTGTTTAGTTTTTTAAGGAACTACCACACTGCTTTCCATAGTGGTTGAACGAGTTTACACTCCCACCAACGGTGCAGTAATGATCCCTCCTGGCCACATCCCCACCAGCATCTTGTTATTAGATTTCTTGATCCTGGCCATTCTAACTGGAGTGAGGTGGAATCTCAAAGTTGTTTTGATTTGCTTTTCTTTCATGGCCAGACATGTTGAGCATTTCTACAATGAGACTTCTTTTCTATTTTTTAAATTTTTTATTAATTTATTAACATTGATTTTTATATCATATTTCAAATGACAAGTTTAACAAACATGTGTTCAAGAAGGGAATCTCTATATAAAATTACTGGGACTTTGTTTTAAGAACTTAATCAAAATTAGGCTAAGGGTTTGTATGTCATAGAAACATATTAATTTATGAAATAAAACATTATGTTTATAGAGTCATAGGTTTTTATGTCTATATAGTTATGTTTATATTTCCATTACCATGACCATAGCATTGGGTATGCAAATATTGAGTCCTCGCTGGATTTAATAGCCACATGTTAAGGATACCATGCGCCTTTTGTTCCTTTGGTCTTGACTTGTCTCACTCAACATGATTCGCTCTAGATTTATCCACTTCCCTGCAAATGCCATTATTTTATCTTGTCTATTGGCTATGTAGAATTTCATTGTATATATATATCTATACCACATTTTCTGTATCCATTCATCTGCAGTAGAGCATCTGGATTGTTTCCATCACCTGGCTATTGTGAATAGTGCAGAGATGAACATAGCTGAGCAAGTGTCCTTATCGTATCTTGGGTTATGATGTTCAGGGTAGATGCCCAGAAGTGGTATGGCAGGATCATAGGGAAGGTCAATGTTCAGTTCTTTAACAATGAGACATTTTTATAAAGACATTTTCTAGGCATGTGTAGTAAGTATGGTGTAGGTATAGTTCTGTTAGGAATGATTATACCAAACCTTGAATTCAGTGGAGGACAATATGTCTGTGCTGTCACTAGTGTTAATTGTATGGCGAGATGAACTACATTAACCAGTACAACTGCCAGTTGCTCTTGTTTCTGCCCACTGAAATGTCAGGGTGCTTGACATTGAGATTAACTGCCAACTTGTAGCAACAACCATGAGAGCCACAATAATATTGTGAAAAAGAAGCTGGCACTTAAAACAAGTTACTCTTTTCCTTTTTTCATCTAAGACAAGGACTCCGACTTGGTATGTAATGCTTTGCCCTCGTGGGCAGGCAGCCCTATCACTTGAGCCACACCTCCAACCCCATAAGTTACCTTTTAAATAAAGCACATGCCCAAATCTTCCTGACTGATAACAAATGAGAATCTTTAAACAATCAAATGAGATGATAAAGAGATGAAATGTGTTTATGCTTGAGAGAGAGAGAGAGAGAGAGAGAGAGAGAGAGAGAGAGAGAGAGAGAGAGAGAGAGAGAGAGGTGTTTTGTATTAATTGACAGCCGTAAATTATGGTATTAAGAACTTTGGGAGGAAAAACAAATTAAAGGAACTTAGGAGAAGGTTGTTGAAGTAGCTCTAAAAGTTCTGTTCTAGCCTTCTAGAATTCTTATGGGTACATAGCGAGCTTCTTCATTCTCCTTTTATGTTTGAATTACTCATTCATAGGTAAGTACTTTATGTTCTTTTTATCATTTGCTAAGTGATTTTCCCAAGTCTGTTTTCCATTCCATTTGTACTCTCTATCGTGTTTTTGATATGGCTTTTAAACTATGCCATAAGATTTTAAATTTCAGTGGTTATATTTCTTTTATTTATAGACATTCCAGGTTTTTTTTTTTTTTGGAAAGCTGCCTCATCTTTTTTTTTTTATGCCATCTAGTTCCTGAATTTAAAATTTACTTTTAAGTCCTTTATTAGTTTAACATGCCAACAGTTTTATCTAATGATTTTACTATCTAAAGTTTTTTGTTATGTGAGCATTAGCTCAAAGCAAGTGGATTTCTCTTAAGTTTTGTTATTTTTCTATTTTTATGAAATCTTATTGAAAGCAGGATTTTTAATCTATGGAAATGCTTTTTGACTTGGATTGAGAGCATGTTCTTTTAAAAAGTGCTGCACTGGCTTTTGCTGGGGACCCAGTCTGTAGCCCCAGCTCACCCAGGATGACAATTAATATTAATTTCATGACCTGAGAAGTCAGCACCACATTGAATGACACCAAGGAACCTCAAGCCAGTGGTTACATTTTCACAAATTGTTTTTTCTTTCTCTAAGCTCCAGATAACACTTCAGAGAAGAATTTCTTACTGTTTCCTTTGCAATGATTTTTTTAAGGTCTAACCTATGAGGGAATAGTACTGGAAGGGTCTAAGTATTACCTTGGGGTCCTAGGTACAATTGAGGCATTGTTCTTTTCGCCTCCTAGTACCTAAAAAAGGCTCCACAGCCTGGCAGACTGCTTTAGAATAGCAACAATGCCAGCTCATAGGCTCTGGACATTGTTTGTTGTCCCCTCTGGTTTTAGTTCCTACTTTCCTTTCTGTCCAGTGAGAGTTACCTAAAGTATAAATTTGATTGGAAGGTTAACATTATTGACTATTTTGTTTCACTTTTTATTCTTTTTATTTTGATGTATTCTCAATACGTGGGACAGAGACTGGGGGAAAACTATATATTCAATAGTTACACTAAATAAATTGATCCTAAAATGTAGTTATTATATCTTCCCCAGTATTCTGGGTGTTTTCTTGAAAGGATATGTCTGGAAATTCTTCTCTGAAGGCAATGTAGGCTGCTACATTGTCTGTAATACAAAAAATGCAAAAATTTATAGATGCATACCATATTTCTTCTAACCTTCTTATCAAAGGATGACCCTACATTAACTAAAACAAATTCCCTTTATGCCAATAAGAATTGCAAATCAGCAAATCGCCATACAATAAGAAATACCTTTTAAAAATGTAATTATTGTTTGATTTGTGGGCAACTGATGGTAATTTATGGCAGTGAATTTAAGTTTTATATTTTGATGAAGGATTTGCAGTACTTTTTAAACGGACCACTCACATTCAAACACTTAGCTTATATGAGTATCCTAGATAAAATAATAAATCAGAGAAACAGGTTTATGAGAAAGTGACTTTCTGAATGAAGTGATCTCTTCCCTTTGCCAATTTCCATTAACTATTTCATATGGTCATCTTATTAATGTAATATTTCAGGGTCAGTTGGAAAGGAGAAGAACTGATACCATCTTGTCTACTTTCACTTTAAAAAGAGATATGTCAGGTTTATAGCAACATCGATTCCTCAATTCAAATGTTCGCCATTTACAAAAAAATTTCTTACTACCTACAGTTTTGTTCTTTCCTAAGGAAATGAGGACTAGTCTATTGGTGAGATTTTCCAGAGCAAAGGAGACATTTATTTATAACTTACTGCTTCCACTGTCATGAAAATCAATTCTCTAAGTCTCCGTCTCTGAACCATCTCTACATCTTCAACAGTCAAATCTTTAGGGAGCATTCAGATACATGCTATTACTCTTGATCTTCCTATACTTGGAAGAGCCACTTAAAACTCTGTTTACTATTGTTAAAACTAGTATGGCAATACAATATAGAAAAGCAAGAGGAGGTTTACATGCTTTAGAAGGGTGAACTGCAGAAAAACATTACTTTTGAAAAATATTATTTTGTTTAAGAAAGTTTGGTGAAAGTACATAGTCCTCCCCCAAATAAGAATACATATATTTAGAAGTCAGAAACCAAAGGCTTTAATTCTACCTTTAAATGTTAACCCCGAGTATATAGACTTTGCACCTCTTAAATGGCCTGTGGATCCCATTATGAACTCTAAACAAGACTGAGGTCAGACCTTACGTTCATTTGGTTTATTTTCTTACACCCAGCAGCAAGGGAGCCCCATACAAATGAATGCCTGAGTGTTTTGTCTAACCAGTCTGCTACTCAGGGATCCCTGGCATTTCTGTAACTTACAAAAGTTTCTGTTCACCTTTTTCCCTCTCTTTCTCTCCTCTCTTCTCCTGTCTCTGTGTCTTTTGTTAACCCACTTTTCTTAAACTACAATGATCAATTACCCTATGAGCAGCACAGCTCAGCCCTGATATTCCTTCCTTCTGCCTTTCAAATTAGGATACCCCCCCCCCCGGGCCCCAGGGACCTCTGCAGCCATTCTAGGAAAGGACAGGACAGGGAAGAAAGTGGGTGGAAGGGAGGAAGCAGTAACAGGGGCCACACCTGTCCAGCTGTGTCCACCTGCTCACAGCTCATCTCATCTCACACTCGCCTTTTTCTGTCTTCACAAACACACACACACACACACACACACACACACACACACACACGCTGACATACTCACACACAGATATTTTATCTCCCAGCAGGTATTATTTTCTTTCCTTGGCTTTCTTGTTTGAAAGTCCATTTCCACTCTTCCCTCCAAGGACCACAGTCTAAGTCTGAAAACCTCATAGGAGCTGGAGCTGAATTCCACACAGCAATCTGGGGACTGCAGATACTGGTTTTTCATTTTAAAATTTTTTTAAAAAAAATTTAGTTAGATGTGATAGTGTACCCCTGAAGTCCCAGTTTCTCAGGAGACCAAAAGAAGAGAATTGTTAATCCCACAAGTTTGAGACCAGTCTGAGCAACTAACAAGACACAGTTTGATGAAAGAATTCAAATAAGCAGGTCTACCAAGATATTTTTAACTAAGTGAAGTTCTCATTCTTTTTCCTCAGCATGATTTGTGGTCATATTAGTGGGACATAAAAAGGTCAGAATAATATCAAATTCCTTCTTATATAGGTATTGACATTTCGTTCATTTATTTGGGCAGTCCTGGGATTTGAACTCAATGTCAGACTTTCTAAGCAAGCATTTTACAGCTTGAACATTCTTCCAGCTATTATTTGTTTCAGTGCTATTTCTTTTCTGAAAAGTTCTTATCTGTTAGAGTAAAATCTGTTTAGACAGTGTTGGTTGTGTGTTCTTGTGATGACAATATTTCTTAGTTGTTGGCAAGGCTCTTGTGTTTTTCTTCATACTATTCTACTCCAAAGGGACAAAACCATTTCTTTCCTACTTTTAATAAGTTATCTTTTAATTACTTTTGTTATGGCAGGTGCTATTAAATCCTTGAAATATGCCCTATATAATACATTATGCTCAGAACAATTTATTAAAGTAAAATAGAGAATATTTAGAAAATTAGGGTTTTCAAATAATTAATTTTCTTTGAACAGTTGTATACATGAAATGCTTAAGAATTCCTCTCATCATAAGCTTTAAAATACAATGAATATATGGTAGTTCACAAAATATTAACATTTTGTAATACAACATCATATATAGTTTCATACTTTATAGATAGCTTATATTTTGTATAGCCTGTGTATTCTCATATTTCAGATAGCCTTATATAAGAATGTTTAAGTACTCTTGTGTGTGTGTGTGTGTGTGTGCGTGCGTGCGTGCCAGTCCTAGGGCTAGAACTCGGGGCCTGAGCACTGTCCCTGAGCATTTTCATTCAATGCTAGCACTCTACCACTTGAGGCACAGCTGTACTTCCAGATTTTTTGAAATAGTTAATTGGAGACAGAGTCTCACAGACTTTCCTGCCCAGGCTGACTTTGAACTATAATCTTCAGATCTCAACCTGAGATTACTAGGATTACAGGTATGAGCCACTGGCTTTAAGTCTTACTTTTTCATATAGGTCATATAATTTTCAAATTGTTTACATGTTAGGTGGTAGATTTGAAGTATCACCACTCCAGTTACAAAGCCAATGAGTGGAAGTAGTTAACATAATAGCCTGCCTGAACAAGGGGCTCTTAAGGAACTTGTCTTTAACTTTCATCTCTGTTAATAAAATTCCCAAGAAGACAGCTTCAGGTAGGAAAGATTTCTTTCTGGCTCATGATTTCAGAAGATTCTGGCTTCACAGGTTTTAGCCTGTGGTCTTTTGGTCACATTGCTTTAAACCTGAGGTGAGGTTGAACATTATAGAAAGACCATGAGGTAAATGGCACAAAGCTGCTCAACTTAGGACAACGAAGAAGCAGGAAGAGAGTCAAGAAGGCGCCAGGGACAATCTATACCCTCTAAAGGCACATCCCCAGCAGCCTATTTCAACCTCCTAACAAGCCATTCAGCAGAAACTCCTCCCATTTCTGCTATTGTGACCTAACACCTCTCAATAGCATCACCCAGCTCCCGACTAAGCGTCAAACACATGAGCCTTTGGGAACATTTGATTCCAAACATAGTACCGTTATTCTATAAATATCAAATCAGTAGGTACACCTTTGGGAGGCTTTGAAATGCATACAGTACTCAGTATAGGTACTAAAATCTCCAAAGGGATTAAGTTATAGAACCTTTATTTCAAGTTGTTAGATTATAGCTGTAAAGTAAGATGTGTTTACAAATTACCCTTCGGTTACATTTAAGTGGGTAGGCTTCACTTCTTTGCCAAATTTTTCAGTCATTTATTTGTTGAGCATCTATCACTGCCTAGCCTTTAGGAGCTCAATAGTAAGGCAACATAGATACTTCCCTAGAGAATTTATCAGAGGACATGAGATCTAAAAAATTTACCCTAGGGAGGATTGCAGGAGGGAAATCGAGACAAAAACATAAGAAGGGATCTCAATGTCTGGGAAGTAATGCCCCTACTATCTGGTGAATGTAATTGTAACCCCTCTATACATTACCTTGATAATAAAATGAAGTGAGAAAAATTTTACCTGTGGAAGAATGCCTAGAGATCATAACAAAGAACAAAGAATAATCTAAGAAGACTTGGGCATAGAGATAGATGCTTCAACTGAAAGAAAACAGGGTGATCATCTTTCTAGGAGCTTGAGGTAAAAGCACGGTATGACAATGAAGTGACTAAGCCTAAGAGGAAAGATCTAGAATATGGTGGGCACAAATAACCTGAATATCACAAAGGATCTATCCAGAGGACACATGGGAGAAATGCTGAAAAAATTACATTGCATTGGTTTATTTGACCACAGACTAGGGGAGTGACCCAAGTGGTAGAGCACCTGCCTAGCTGCCAGTTCCAGGCAAAATTATATATTTATGGAACAAATTTAAAACACATACATACTATATATTTAGCAAATAAAATACAACATTTACCTTCAGAATTTATTTTATGCAGTAAGAAGCTATTTGGAAATTTTCAGGAGTGAAATCGTGTTCAGAACTGTATTATAAGAACATTATAGCGGTGACTGTGTGAGGTCCAATTGCCCCAAATGCATTATATTACAAACTTTTACTCAGGTCTGGGCAAAGACTGTATCAGTGGATTAGCTCAAAATGTAGCCCACGCTACATTTTCACTGCCAGTTTCTTCATGTGGATCTGCCTACTTCTTTCAGAGTTTTAAGCACACTTAAAATATCCAAGTCTACACCCTGTTCTTTGTGGCCTTGACATAAAAAAAATTCTCCAGTATTCAGTTGTTTTTCATGTGGAGAATTAAACAACTTCCTCTGTCTTTAGTACCACTTAGAGTTAATGCTTGTCTTAAACAAGTATTTTTATCTTAGAAGTACACCAAGCCATAGAACTAGTTATATGTTCCTACTTGTGATTATTTACAAGATTGGTCTTCCAATTTTGTACAGATCTAAACAGTAGGCATTTCATCCATGAATCCCAAATCTGGCTTTATCTTTTCCACTTTGAATCTTCCTTTATTTCATCACCCTTTCTGATTGTGTTTAATCTTTTGCACTCTGTGTTGATTAAATTGATATAGTTCAACCTGTGTGCTAGCCAGGTCTTGAAGTTTGCTAGCCCAAATTTCAAGAACTGACTCAATCCCTAAGTGAATTCTTCAGTTCTGCCTCTTTTCATGGTCTGCTACAGATTTTAGACTTCTGACCACCCACTCTCTCTTCATCAGACTTTGTTTTTTCTCTGTTCCTTCAAGCCTTACATAGAGCCATCTGGACTTATTTATTGCTAGGCCTCTGGATTTTGCAGTCAAATCAAAAGAGGTTCCAGGAGACAGAGCGCACTGCTCAACAGGCCTAGACAGATCACTGGAAAAAGAAAGGATCTTTGTGTGGTGTCTTGTACATTGTGAATTTACAGTAAATGCTTGCAAAATGAAAGATTGAATCTAGGGAAGCCGCTGCGGCATCTTGTAACAACCATAAATCGAAGCATTCCTCAGTAGCTATGTTTTGATTCATTGTAAGAAAGAGGACTCTAAATTAGCATCTTGAAATACTGATGATGACAATAAAATGTGATGATTGTGAAACCATTTACTTTTCAATAACAATTGTAATAGCTAAACGCTTTGTTTTACTATTTACATATTCATATGTGCTTTACTTTTTATTGACTTTGCACATCCCCAAACATATGAATTCTAAATAAATGCTTGCGAGATGGGTGGTCAAGGGCATAAAAAACTAATAAATAATTGAGTGGATTTCATTAACCACTTAAAATTTGTACCAAGATGGAGAAGGGGGCAATATAATTTCCTACATTACAGGTGAGAAAACACTATCATGATACCTGACAGGATTAAATTTGTTCTCTAATAATCTACTCTTTGTTACAAGTAATATAATATCTACCTGCTTTTCTGTGACTACGTAAAGGATAATGTAATTCTTTGAGGTTGCTGTGCTTTAAAAATAAGATGCTATCTGACATGACCCTTACTTATTTGGGGACATAATCTTGTTCCTTTTTCCTTTGAAGTCATTCTCTCATTTCTTTCTTTGTCTCTACTATTGACACCAACTGATGAGTTATATTCTCCTAAGAACAGCTTGCCAGGGATATACCATGAACAGCTTCTGAGTTGTATCTTCAAGTACACCTCTAGTCATACGTACTTATGCTAATTAATGATATGATATCTGAATGACAAAGTTCCTCTGGGACATTGGAGGCTTCCTCTGGAAGATGTCACTTTCTTTTCTAACATAGTTACACATCCATGTGCCATTTTTTTATTGTAATTAGTAAAGGGGTTATATGATATTTGCCAGATAGAAGGTGCGTTAATTCACATACATTGATACCCTTTTATCCATGTGCCATTTTAACCCTGCCAGTCCCTCCCAGATTTATTAAAACTTAACTGCCATTTAAGCATTCATCATTTGTTCTTATAAGTACCACGTGCTAACCGATTGCGCCACTGGAGCTCCATCATCATTTGTTCTGAACACCAAGTGAGTGAGGTGAATTTCTGCAGTTTCCAATTGGGGAAACTTCAAGGAATTAGCTCTATTTACAAACATTTACCTATGATCTACACTGTTTATTTCAAGAGTAAGAAATTGCTAGTTATTAAACTGTGTGAAAATCAGTTATTTGATACTATTAGAAGCCTGCAATAATTACTGATGCTAGAGCTATGGGAAGAGTTATTTTATTGTTGTACCTCATGAAGAGGTTTGATAATATATATTCCAAGTATTACAAATAATGTATTCATTTCATATAACCTAAATTACAGGATTAGACTATATTATTTAGGTTAATAATCACTGCTGGAGATTACATTGTAGATGAAAGATAGTCCCTCTGTTTCTTATTCTCTTTTAATACATGCTTTTATATTAATAGCATGATTTAGCGCATCACTTTAAAATCATGTTGCATTTTTGAACTGCATTTAGTTAAAAGAAATAAAATTGGCATCTTATATGTGTGGAACAATAATAAGTTTTGCACTAAAGAGTCGTCTATTAACTTAAATGTAGTATTTGTCAATTCTAGTACGTCCAAAGCTAGGTAATGAGATTGAAAAGTAGATCTCACAAGTTACATTAATTTGCCATTTGTGACATATGACTAGCTTTCGGAATTCTTTTCTACAGCCACAACACAGCATTGTTTTGAAGTTGCTGGATCCTTTATGATTCTGTTAAGAACACAATGTTTGTACCATTGACATAGTGGTGGGAGTCTTTCTGGTCATCTATGACTTACTCTAAAATGTAGTTATACTACATACTGTGAAATTGGAAAATCTGTTCTGTGTGTGTTCTAATGGATGTAACGGTCATTAAGTATATGAGTCTTCTGACGTTGTAATCAGATGTGATTCAGTCTGTTAAGTATCCATGAAACAACATCTGCTTCACGGAGTGACCTTCTGCTAAAGAATACTTAGCGTCTATTAGTAGATCATAGTGCAGATCTGCCTTATTTGAAATGCACTAAACTAGAGTAGTCTACTGCTGTTTAGCAACTAGCTTGTAATAATTTATTGCAGTTAAATAAATCTTTTTTTAACTCCATTAAATAATTATAGGGATTATATGCATTTCAAAAACCTTTGTGTTCTACCAAAATTACCCATTTAATTTCAGGGTTGGTTTGTTAGAAGAAAAAAAAAATGAAAATCTAAAGGCACCATTAGGGGAGCTGTCAGATGCTGTTTTCTGTAGGTGTTAATAAAACCAGATTGAAAAAAAAACACTGAAACAAATTAAAACCAAAAGCATTTTTGCCATCTGTTGTATATTAATTATAACTTTGTGTATCAAGGGTAAACTTGAGAGAATGTCACCAAACGCCCGCTTAATAGAATAATATGCAAATTTATTAGGTTATGGATATATATATATATGCAGTTTTTGTCTAATTCTAATTCATGGTACAGTGGAAACCCAGGAAGTTGATAGTGTATGTAGATATATATATCAATGTATACACAAACACACACATATATGTATATAATGAGTTTTCCTATCTCTTTTCTCTTTCAGAGCAACCTGCGAACACCCAAGGCCAGTCTACCCTGCAGCCTTTGCCACCTTCCCACAAGCAGCACTCTGCACAACATCATCCGTCCATCACTTCTCTCAATCGGAACTCCCTGACCAATAGAAGGAACCAGAGTCCGGCCCCGCCGGCTGCTTTGCCCGCCGAGCTGCAAACCACACCCGAGTCCGTCCAGCTGCAGGACAGCTGGGTCCTTGGCAGTAATGTACCACTGGAAAGCAGGTAACACCCATGTAGGATGCTTTCAGACCATGTGGTTGTTAGAGCCACACATTATACCTGCGCGTACAGGACATAGTCTACCAATAGTCAGAAAGCCGTATTTCTTTTTTTTTTAAGCAGCTAGTGTTTTGTTTTTAATTTTTTTGCCAGTCCTGATTTGAACTCAGGGCCTGAGCACTGTCCCTGGGCTTTCTCAAAGCTAGAGCTCTACCACTTGAGCCTCAGCACCTCCTTTGGCTTTTTCTATGTATGTGGTATTGAGGACTCGAACCTAGGTCTTCCTGCATGCTAGGCAAGCACTCCACCACTAGGCCACGCTCCTGGCCCGACAGTATCCATTCTTAGGACAGTTCTACTAGGAAATTCTTCGTAGTGAATTGAAATCTCTAGTCCTAAATTATACAGATTATATGGCCCTGTTTCTATATGATAGCTCCTGGTATTTTCATAAGTTTCCCAGCAACTTCATTGGCATAATAAAGCTTCTCTGCACACAATCTAGCATTTCAGTAGCATTCTGGAGTTGTAACTTGTAGCCTAAGCTTGCTCACATGTGGCTATCTGCAAATGGCAAAAAAACCCCAAAACATTTTGAGCTGATTAGACTCATTATTAAGTATCTCTTACTACATAAAGTTTTACATTCTTCCTTTGGACAAACATGAATAGTCAGAGTCTCCTTTATGTACTGTGTTGTATGAGTCAAGGGTAGCATCCCTTCTTCCCTGCTAGTTCCTCATGGAGTTTGGTATCAAGATTCTTGTAACATTCCTATTATTATTCGATTATTATTTATATTATTATTATTATTCTGTTTGCATTAGTCTCAGAGAAGAATAATTCCTATCATATAAAAACTCAGAAAACAGAAGATTCTATATTCATTGCCGGATATCCTGCCCCTCCCTAGCTAACCTGGGCATTTAAATGAGCTACTAAGAATGTTTAGACCCTCTGTCTTACAATGAATAAATTAAATCACTATTTCTTGCCATTAGCTGTATGAGCTATATCAATTCTGCTTTGAGGCTGAGCTAGCAGGGGGTCCTCACAGTTGTCAATAATAATTTTATTTCTGTCTTTTCTTTCACTTTTGACCTAAGAACAAGGTTCCAAAGAACTCTTAACTTTTATCTATAGTGTCAGCTACTAGTAGTTGAGTTTTATGGTTTGTTTTGTATTATTGAACATTCTTGTGGGAGAGATTAGAATGAGAAAAAGGAACTAGCGACAAACAGCAGAGTTCTTTTCATCTAAGACAAAGAGCCATGTGCACATGTATACATTTT